>NC_133533.1:109231761-109540127 GCF_048544455.1 Silene latifolia
TAAACCAAAAGACACAATCTTTAACACAATCAACTCAAAGATTAAGTCTTTGAGGACAACTAGCCCAAGAAGAACAAAGGAAAGAGAATCAAAGAAAAGAAAAGCAATGAAAAGATGAACAATGGTGTAAACATCAACAATCAAACAAAAAGGAAGTAACTTTAACCACAAGCAAGGTAAATATTCAAAAATAAGGGAAGCATAAACTAAAGAAGTATGAAATTAACAACTAAAACAAAGAAATAAATATGAGGAAAGGAAATATACCAACAAAGAAGAAAGAAAATAACTTGATTGAATTGATTTCTTCACAAAACTAAGAACAAAGTGAGATCCAATGTTCTTCCCAATTTTCTCTACCTAACCAATTTTTGATCCAAAAACAAGTGTTATGAAAGTTGTTCTTACAAGGTTGCCCCTTTTCTATATATACTATGGGCTTAAAAACATCAAATTACAAGCAATTCTCAAAAAAGCCCGGTTACTATTCCCGGTAGGTGTATCGATACACCGCCCGCCCCTTAGTTACACCGGCTGGAGGAAAGTTACACCGCCCGCTCACAAAGTTACACCGGTTGACCAAAATTACACTGCTCCTGATCACAATGCACAGGCTAGGGGAAGGAGATACACCGACAAGGCTAAATGAGATACACCGGCTACCCTTGAGTTGCACCGCGCCTGATCACAATACACTGGCTAGGGGAAGGAGATACACCGACAAGGCTAATCTTGATCCTTGGCCACCAAATGTTGATCGGTTTTGCATGGGGAAGCGTGCAACACTACAAAAAGCTTAGAAAATAATCCGGTGAGACTTATTTAGGCAAATTAATCATAAACTTGAGTAATTATCAATTAAATGCACCAAAATTAGGACTAAAGCAAGGATTTTTGACAAGAATGAAGGGGCGATAACGTAGTTATCAAATCTCCCCACACTAAACCCTTACTCGTCCTCGAGTAAGCTCAAGCATGATCAAAATGCAATACAAGTCAAAACTCCAATCTTAAAGTGAATGCACAATATAAGCACCACTTAATTATTCTAACTAATATCATCCGAACGAGTATTAGCGCACTCAACGCCCCTTCAACTCACAATTTGACACTCATGAGGGGAAAGTGCCCTATTGCAAGGCAAGTTGGGTCTTGCTACAAAATTGCGACGCATCTATCATGAAAGCACGTAACTAATCAATAGAATGCATCTAACAAAATGATCCACTTTCCTCATCTAAGTGGCCGGATTTTTCAAACAACAAAACACGATCGAGGTCGGGAGTACCGTCTCAGAAGTGCCGATTGAGGTGCCAACCCCCTAAGCATGGCTCAAGCAACCCTCGTGTGACCAATGCCCAAGAAACAAATTCAAGAGCGGGGTAAGGGGAAGTAAGCAAGTCCGCCGAGGATTACTAAACCGACACGAGATTCAACCCAAAGACCCATGACCAAGGGGACCTAGGCAACGACATCCTCACGGTTTTCACTCGTCACTCAATGAAAGAACAAGGTGATTTTTGTGACAAAAAGTAACCAAAATCACTCACCTAACTCGACTAGCGAAAACGTGCCCGCAATCTAATGCGTAAGACCGTCCTATGTCCAATGAAATGCAAACAATGATAAAAATGCATACAATATGAAGCAAAGGGTTGTAACGGGGCTAGGGAGTAGGTCGAAACGGGATTGGTGCAAGCACCGTTTGGATATGTGGAGTTCAAATCAAGAATTGCCGACACATCTAAACCCATTTCTTATTGCAACACATGAGACACGTCTATGCCCTAACATAGCATGGATCACCAAAACTATGCAAAAATTGCATAAACCCAACTCAAATTGGAAAAACTCAAAAGTACTCCTCTTATTTCAACAAATGGTAACGTCTACACCGTAACAAAGACTCGGTTTCCCAAGCCATGCAAAAAATGTGTAAACCCGACTCATTTTGGAAAAACATCAATTTGCCCCTTTATTTAGCAACGGCTTTTTCTACCCCGTTTAATGATGAGGAGGGGTGTTGCTTGCCTTTTTCTTTTCTTGACAATATATATACAACACAAGTAACTCATTTTTTTGGATTTTTCATGACTTTTTCACTTTTCTATTTTGTTTTTCATTACCTTTTTCCAAACCTCTTATCTATTTACAATGCCGAAAACACCAAGCTTTTGACCCGAGTGGACACGTACATTATCCACCATCATAACCCAAATCACCTCCTACAACACAACTACAAAACCGACCAATTCTTGATTAAGGAAGGGTGGTTATGGAGTGTAGCTATCTTGGTGGGTTTGCCAAATGAATAGGCTAAGGCTCAAGGGGGTGAATCAAAAAGGGAAATAATGGAAGGGAGAAAACAAGGCTATTTGGCTATGTGAGGTTCATATGCAAATGGACTTTTGCTTCATATCATGTGCACAAAAATGTAATGCAATTTCATGGTCTAAGGACGCAATGACACACTTATGCGTCTTGATGTGACACGCCTCGCGAGGAGGCCTACTCTCAAACCTAGATGAGGGCGGGGTATGAATGTACCCACCCTAGGAGGCTCTACCTTTACTTTTGAGTAGCTAAGTCGAGCCTAAGGTCTAGCCTACGGCCCTAGGTCTCACAAGATCGGTCTAAACTCATTGGTCAAGCCCGCTTCCCTTGGCTAACTAAGAGGTCACGGGTGCGAGTCACGGAGAGGGGGAAGGCACAATTGGGCACAAAAACTCATCATGGGGGTACTTGGTTCCCTTCCTCGACCATGTTCGTGCAAAACATTTATTTACAAACGGATGCAAGACTTTAAATTGAAAAACATGTATATATATACAAGAACATATGCATGCAAGAATTGATCACAACAAGGGTAGAAACATGCAACAAGTCAACTAAACCTAACAACACATCAATCACCAATAATCCATAGTTCCCCAAAGGAACATCCAAGGCACAAAAACCCATCCTCCTCCATATTATACAACAATATAAAAAGAGAGAGAATGGAAAAGGAGAAAGAGATAGGAACGTGTATACCAAGCGGTCTTCTAGTCTCCTTTTTGCCTCAAATGGTTGATGCCTATGCCAAAGGTTAGCCGACAAACAATATATATATACAATGCAATGTTTTTGTGATTTTTTGAAATTTTTCAATTTTTAGTCATTTTTTTTGAATTTTATCAATTTACAAGTATTTACAAATATAAACAAATATTCACAAGAGTGGATATTTCCCTCCCCACACTTGAGATGTACATTGTCCTCAATGGACAAAAGCATAGGGAGTGAATAAGAAAAAGAAAGGAACATATATTTGCATTTTTGATTTTTTGAAAATAAAAATAACATATTTTTGGTATTTTTGTTTTTGGAAAATTAAAATGACATGTTTTTGGTTTTTTTTTTTAGGCCCTCCCCACACTTATTTATAAACATGGGAGGGCATTTAGAGAAATAAAATAACATATTTTTGTTGGTTTTTGTCACTTTTCAATTTTTTTGTGATTTTAAAAATAAGAATGCAATGCATGCTCTATACTATATGCAATAATTGAAAGGACAATGCAAACTATACTACATGAATGCATAGAGAGCCAATTTAGATTAACTCCTATTTGGGTCATGTCACTAAATGCAAAATGCGATAAAAACTTAATTAAAGAGAAGGAGAATATATACATTGTGGTGGTTGTTAAGTAACTCCACCAAACCTCTTCATCAAAGAGTCTTCAATCAACCGGGATCCCCCTCTTGGAATCTCGCTATCCCTTTAACAACTTCAAATTTTCCCATGGAGTAAGAGCTTCCAAGATTTGACAACACTTCATGTACACCGCTTATGGCGTGGTGCACTTCCGACCATTTTCGGGCAATTTCTTCTTCAAGCTTCTTCTTGTCATGGACAAGAACTTCTTCATTTTCAAGGCTTGGTTCACATTTCCCTTTTCTTTTCACCTTCTTTCTCCATTTTTTTGGTTTCTTCTTCTCAATCCTTGGCTTCATTTTTGGAGGGGTATTAGTGCTAGAATCAAATTTGGGAGGGATCACATTGGGGTGATCCCCTCCACCCTCAAGCTTCAACTCTTCTTTTCCTTTTTCACTTGTTGGACAAGCTTCTAATGGATCCAAAAATGAAGGCCCTAAATTAGGTTCATCCAAGTTATCTTCCACCATATCCACCCTACAACAAGAGTTGCCCATAGGAGGAGACTTCATGGAATTGTTGAGTTCAAACTCAATCTTCTCATTACCCACTTGGAGTGAGAGTTTTCCACTCTTAACATCTATCATAGCACCTCCCGTGGCCAAGCAAGGCCTACCCAAAATGATTGGCACATGGCTATCTTCGGGCATGTCCATGACAAAGAAGTCGCATGGGATCACAAGTTTTCCAACCTTCAAAGGAACATCTTCAATCACACCCAAGGGATACTTAACCGAACGATCGGCTAGTTGTAGGGAGATCTTTGAAGGCTTCAAATCTCCCAAGTGTAGCTTCTTAAACAAGGAAAGAGGCATTAAGCTAACACTAGCTCCCAAGTCACACAAAGCTCTTTTTATCTTCACCCCTTGGATAGAACAAGGAATAGAAAAGCTTCCCAGGTCTTCAAGTTTGCTAGGAAGTTTGTGAGTGAGGATTGCACTACACTCCCTAGAGAGGTTAACGGATTGTACCCCTTCACTCTTTCTCTTCATAGTCACAAGTTCCTTTAAAAACTTTCCATAGTTAGGGATTTCGGTGATCATGTCAAGAAATGGTATGGTGACATTCATACTCTTCAAAATATCAATGAACTTCTCATATTTCTTTTCAAGTCTTGGCCTTGCAAGCCTTTGTGGAAAGGGTACCGGTGCTACATACTCCCTTGGTGGTGGAATACATTCTTTGGCCTTAGATGCAATAGGTTCATCTTGCTTTGGAAGATCAACCATCTCCACCTCCTTAGACTTCTCCACCCTAGTCTCATCTTCTTCCACAACTTCAACCGGGTGCTCTTTCACTACTTCACTAGACACCTTCTTCCTCTTCCACTTAGGAGATTTCTCAACCTCCTCCAATTGCTTTCCACTCCTCAAAAATACCGCATTCATCTCCCTTGGGTTAACCGTATTACCCGGAAACTTCCCCGGATTTTGAGCCAATTGCCCCAATTGTTGAGAAATTTGGGCCACATGAGTTTCCGTAGCCTTTTGGGATGCTCGTATTTCATCATTAACCCGGTTTTGTGAGGCAATGTGGTTGTCAAGCTTTGAGTCGACTTTTTGGTTGGCAATCACCAATTGCTCAAAGGCTTGCTCCCAAGAAGGTTTTTGAGGGGTTAAAAAGTTTTGGTTTTGAGGTTGGTTGAAATTTTGTCCCTTGAAACCCCCAAATGGTTGTTGGTTTTGAGTGACAAATTGTTTTCCTTGGAAACCGGGTGGGATTTGTCTTTGGAATTGAGAGTTTTGATTGAACCTTTGTTGTTGTGGTGAGGAAGTGGTTGGGTTTTGAATGTTTTGTGAAGCATAAGACAAGAAAGGATGAGTTATTTTTCCATTACCAAATTGGTTGTTGTTACTATTGAACCCTTGCCTTGCACTTGTGGATTCCCAAACTCCATTTGCTTGCTCATAGCATTCCTCTTGGAGGGGTGCAATCAAGGGACACCTAATGGGAGTGTGCCCTTGTTCCCCACACAACTCACAAGACAAGACTTGCCTCATATCGGAGCTTGAAGGTTTTGAATTTAGCAAAGCAACTTGTTGGGTGAGTTCATCTAGCATACCCTTAACCTCCACATTCAAAACCGAATTAGAATCCTTGCTCTTGCCCTTCCTCAATTGCCTATCACTTCCCCATTCCATAGTTCTTGAGGCCATCTCCTCAATTAGTTCCTTTGCCGCTTTATGCCCCAAAATGTCTAAGGCACCTTTCCCCGATCCCGCATCCAATGAAAGCCTAAGGTCTTGAGTCAACCCTTTGTAAAAATTGTTCACTAGCTCGGCCTCGGAGATGCCATGGTGAGGGCATAACAGTTGGAGCTTCTTATACCGTTCCCATGCCTCATATAAAGTCTCATCCTCTTCTTGAGTAAAACTTTGTAATTCACTCTTGACTTTGGCCGTTCTTGAGGGTGGGAAATACTTGTTCAAAAATGCCGATGCCAACTCATCCCATGTCTTGAAGGAATCCGGGTCACAATTCTTCAACCAATCCTTGGCCGAACCCCTAAGAGAACGGGGGAACAACCTAAGGCGAACCGCGTCATCGGAGACCCCATTTGACTTGTACATATCACAATTTTCAAGGAACTCATTTAGATGATCGTTTGGGTTCTCCAAGGGACTTCCTCCAAATTGGTTGTCTTGAACAAGGTTGAGCAAGACATTTTTGATCTCAAAGTTATTAGCTTGAATTCTTGGCCTTTGGATGCTTGGATTGACTATGTGCTTAGGAGCCATAGTCTCTCTTATCGGAACCGGATCACCCATTGTGTTTGGTTCTTCTTCTAAAACCCCAAAAGGATTTTCAAACACTTCAGTAGCCTCTTGGTGATTACCTTCTTCTATTGGTGGTGTATCAAGTAAACCCCTTCTTCTTAGAGAATTAAGTCTTCTTGCCGTGGCTTCAATTTCAAGGTCAAGTGGATGTGTTGGTCGACCTCTTCTTTGTCGCCTACTCATGCAAAAGACCTAAGCACTTGAAAGAAAGGATTAGTAACAAAGGACTTAGTCTAAACTAGAACAAAAACGATTAATATCAAGCCGTACTCCCCGAATTCACGCCAAAAACTTGATGGTCTCAAGTTAAACCTCGCAAGTGCACGATTTTATCGTTGTACACTCTAGAGGGTCGATCCACAAGGAGTAGGGGTGATTACTAATTGTCTATATTCTTGAGCTTAGCTAAGTCGATAGATAACAAAGAGGGTAGTAACAAACTAACGCTAGACTAACAAATTTGTAGGTTTGTAGCTAGCATGCACAATAACTCCATGCACGTCTTCATTTCTCCGTGTTATTCTCAAGTTTTCAACCTTCTAGGTAGCCATCAAACAATCTAAGAGAGAGCAATGTTATTACGGAGGAGTATCACAGGTAGAGTGGTAATCGGGTCAGTTGGATTGGGTAAAGTTGGGTCGGATTATATCTTATCGAGTCAGGTTTGAATCGGTCGTTATTGGGTCTGGTTATTTCGGGTCAGATGATGTATCAGGTCGGGTCGGTTTGGGCCGTGTCATTATCGAATCCAGTTACCTTATCATATTTCTTTAATTTTTGACCATTTAATTTAATTTTCAACTATTATTTGGTTTAGTAACTTCATTAGTTATTAAGTCAAACGTATCAAATTAAACACTAAATCACTTTCAGTTTGATCAATATTAAACTTAACAATTACCGGGTTAACAATTTAATCGGCTTAATAACGGATCGGTTCATATCGAATCAGTCGGATTCAAGTTCAACTCGATAATCGGATCATATCAGGTTACGGGTCGTCATAGAAAAACAACATAACAATAAGATAATAATTATTATCTTTTGGTGTTGACCAGGAGTATCCCCCTACCGACAGCTGGGGCATCCGCTTTCACAAACATCACAATCAATTTTAATACTACACCAAATAAAACGTTATAACCTAACTTTTCATTATAATAGTATCACAATCTAATAGGCATGTTAAAGGTGAATGAAGTTATAAGATTAAGGAGGAGATAAGAACTAATTAGCCAACCATACATCACTAACCATGCATTAACCAACTTGCTTTCTCAAATTTCCACGCAAATTCTAGTTAGCGCAACAAGCACTCATATAAATGACCTTTAATCATGCGCTAGAAAAATAATGTAGTAGCGCTAATTAAGTACACCCTTTTACAATTATATACAGTATATAATTACATCTTATTGTGGTATTTACAAACTAATTTTTATTTTATTTTATTTTAAAACTCGTCGATTTTATTTTTATTTTGTGAGGGAGAAATGTTAATGTTTGGACTACTTGGGTATTCTAGGTCAAACTAATGTACCTAACTCAACCAATCAATGGGGGTGAAACAGTTATTGCATTGAGTAAAAATAATGTACTAAAAAACAATTATGAAAATAAATTATTTTGATAGGCTTGTCGATGTAACTATATTCCATTGATAAAAGGGTCAAAATATGGAATGAGAATAATATTAACGGAATAGGTGACTTATGATTTAAAAGTTCTCTGATTTCTCACAACTACATAATGTGTTTGTAGTTAAGAAAAGTTGTTTTCGACTGTTATTTGTGAAAACTTTTAAACCCTGCATACTTTTCAATAATATGATTTTAGGAAAGATAATTAGTCTCATTTGATTATTTGAAATATTTATTTATACATTAATAGAATAATGCAATTCAACCAACATAGACTTTGCACGCTATGCATTCTGATAATAATTTTAACGTAAAACTGTCTTATATAAAAGGGTTTTTCTAACCTATGTTCACTAGGCATAGGATAAGAAACCAAAAATAGTAGTTTGGGACAGCAAAGACCACGTGAAAACAAAATACGATGAATAATCACCATTTGCACAAGTAATGATGACATTAATGCAATCAATACATATCTATCTTCAACATTTTTTCTTATTACAAATTTAAACACGACAGATTATTAAAATAAAACACGTTTGTTTAAGGTATTGACTATGACTAATGACTATATATATGCAAGTTTAAGTTCAAGTTCAAGTTGGTCAAATTTCATGCATTCGAATTTTCTTATTAACTAAAATATTCCATAGGCTTACTTTGTGAATTGCGTGCGATCAAGTACTTTCACCACCATACTACTTTTTGATATCGAATTCTCATTATTTTAAAGTCTCACCTAGGGATGTTAGCGGGGCAGGTAGAAGTGGGAGTCGCCTCGCACCCGCCTCAGTTGGGCGGGAATAGGCAGAACTTTGGCGGATGGTGGGGCGAGTGCGGGTACGAAAATTGTACCCGCCATGGGTAATGGCGCGGGAATGGATTTTGCATCTTACCCGCCTTATACCCGCTTACCCGCCAATCATTAAAAAAATTAATATGATAATGACAATTTTTTAAATCTTATTTAGTTATAATTAAGATATAATGTTAATATAATAACAGTATTTTATAAAGTTTTTTACTAATTTCTTTGGTGAAAAATTAAAATTATAAAGATAATTTCAAAAAAAAAATGGAAATTAATAGTGATTAAATCAGCTTTTGCGAAAACAATTATCGAATAAAATTATGGTGTAGCGGGTTAATGGGTAAGCGGAGCGGGTACGGTTTTATATTTCCGCCCGTTCGGGCGGGGATAGTTTAGGAAACTTGTAGCCACCACGGGTGGTGGAGCGGAGATGGGTACGAGTTTTCTTGGTGGGTACGGATACGGGGGAGCCTATATCCATCACTGCCCCCCTCTAATTTGAAAACCGATCACACATCTTGTTAAGAACTCTTATTATGTGCTTAAACTTATGGTTGGACTTCCAAGATCGGTTTTATATTCTAACATGTCCCCTCATACGAATACCCGTTGGGCTTGAAGTGTGAATGTAATTGCATGCCTCCCTATACCTGGTGCTTCATTTCCACTTTAGAAATGTGTGGGAGGGGGGTTGAGATTTGAAACCGCGACCTTTTAGTCAAATGACTCTGATAGGAACTATCTTAATTAACCAATAGATTAAGCTGATGATTAGAATACTAAAATCGATTTTATACTCTAATAAGTGTCTCATATTAATAAAATGAGAAAAAAATCATTAGACATTTAATCACGCATCTTAATAAACTTCGAAATTTTAATTTTAGTAGTTAACTACATAGCCGGACAATGAATAAAAGCTTGGTTATTATTTGGGGAAACTAAGTTTATTAGTAATACGAATAATTATAATAGTTGGGCCTCAACCATCATCTTAAGGTTTTGGTTGAGATGCTTCATCTATCATGGTATCAGAGACATCGTGACTTTTGGTCACGGGTTCGAATCCTGACAACCTCAAAACTCCTCAAAAATTCTTGAAGTGGAATTCCAGCACACGGTACAGGGGAGCCGGTGCACAACTAACCACTCTTCAAACCCAATGGACATTTGAGTGAGGGGGCGTAATACGAATAATTATAATAATTGGGTCTCAACCATCACCTTAAGATTTTAATTGAGATAGTTCATCTATCAATTAGAACATACGGAGCATTAGACTATCCATCTCTCTAAATGTTACTTCACATGTACTTGTTATTATACTATGCATATGTTTGACTTTATTGACCAATCCACATCAACATTGACATATTGAAAATTACACAATATTATTTATTAACATACAATCAAATTGAAAATTAGCAAAATTTGTTTATTATAAAACAATCATTTTCAAGCATATATTTAAATATATTTTCAGAGAATAACGATTTAGCTTTGATCATTATGTGTTATTTTAGACAAACAATTAGAAATGCAACTTTAGCGATTGGCTTGTAATATGTATAAGAATTTTTACATTTTGAATTAGTCGTCGTTCTAAATTTTTTCAAAGCAAATGAAAAAATGGTATATCTCTAAAATATTATACAAAGTAAATTGCAAGATTAGGTTTGCTTATGTATAAATAAACTAGTTTTGGAGCCCGTGAAAATCACGGGATCATTAATAATTTATTGTTTTAATAATCTTAAATATTATGGACTATGAATGTTTATCTTCCAACTAATATTTAGGCGTTATTTTAAGTTCTCTTTATTGATTGAATGAATTAGAGTGTTTAGACCGACAAAATAAAATCTCAAAGGTGTTAAAGGTAGACAAGTAGAGATATTGTGATAAGACAAGAGATGACAATCGTAGACAAAAATATGGCAATGTGTATATGTAGTATAAATGAAGAGGGAAGCCAAAAATTCATCATTTAAGAAAAAAAATGATATGCTAAATTAGTAGAATGTATTAATTATTAATAGGTATAAAGTTGAGAGGAAATTAAAAAGTTTATTACATTTACATTCTTTTGTCACATTAAAATTTGTCATTTTAGGTACCATTTAATTAAATTGCATAGATTTTTTTATAGATGAGTGAATGAAATCACTGTCATGTAACTATAAATTGACAATCCACGTCACATTAAAATTTACATGTTACATTTAATTAAATTTGTCATTTTAAGTACCCCTTTAATTGGATTGTATAGATTATAGATGGGCTTTTAGGGTCGCCGCATGAAACTTCATAGTGAAAAGAGTTGCATCTTCAACTAATAAAAAGTTGCTTAAGGTAATATTTTTAAATTATGTGAGTATGTATCATCCTCATGCAATTTGAAAAAAAAAAGATTCTAATTAATTCAATATACAATAAATAAATAAAGTAAAAAATATTCTAGTTATCTATGTAAACTTTACATACCAATTTTTGGAATAAAATGCAAATTTTGATTGTTATATAATGGTGAGGGAAAAACAAAAAGATCATCATTAAATAAAAGTAATAAAGTTAAATAAATAAAGTTTGAATCAATTTTTTTTAATTTATTTTGTATGTTTGAGACTTTATATTTTTTATTTTTTTTTTACTAATAAGCATGTGACACATGATAATAAAAAAATGAATTTTTTTCATAACACATCACTTAGTGAGATGACTTAGTGAAATATTTAGTCTTACCTTTTTATAATATTGTATTTTACAAACCAATTTTTTGAATAACATGGAAATTATGATTATTGTGATATAATGGTGAGCGGGAAGCAAAAACATCATCATTAAGAAGATAAGAAAGTTAAATAAATAGGGTAAATTGATAACCAAAGTTATGGGAGGGAGATAAAAGGTTTGCATCAATTTTTTTTTTTTTTTTTTTGTGTCTGAAACTTATATTTTTTTAATTTTTTTTAAAAAATATGAATGAGGTGAAATATAAGGTTTTGTTAGTCATATTGAACTCAAAGCTGGTAAGAATAGAAATTATACATATATGAAAATTAAAGGGTTAAACAAATTAAAAAAAATGGAAAAATAAAACAATAGGCGAAAGTAGTAACTTACAACGTAACAATAAAGTGTTCACATCAAAGAAGATCATGACATTGAATCCTATAAAACACAACAAAATAAAAAGGTTAGACTTAATTTACTAATAGAAATGTTAAAAAAACCATAAAAAAAATCAATACCAAGATATACACAAAAGATATGTAATTTCACTTAAAGAGATGAAGTGTATATATATATATATATATATATATATATAAAAAATTCTATAACATTCATTAAGATTAAGAATTCAAGAGTAAGATGAAAGGTTGAAATTAGGTTACGAACTTACAATGAATGGGAGAAGAGGAATAACAAAAGTGGAGTAAATGCATAATAAAACATCTTGAATGTGTTATTATTATTATTATTATTATTATTATTATTATTATTATTATTATTATTATTATTATTATTATTATTATTATTATTATTATTATTATTATTATTAGAACTTAATTAGACATGAATATTATAGCAAATTAGGAGGTTTTTGAGAGCTGTCACATGACAATTAAATACTACTCAAGTTAGTCTTTTAATGGTATTTTATAGATGATTTAGTTAGTCATTTAACTATATTGTATAGATAGAAATATATTTGAACGCGGACATCGGCAATTCAAAGGCATTTTGGCCAAAAAAAATTGGGGAAGATGATATTTTGAAAATTGTATATGTAATTGATTCATATGTGGGTAGAGTAAAAGAACAGGGATTACCAATCTGATTTTGGTCTTTTTTTAAAGAAGGAAAAAAAGAGTAATTTAAAAAATAATTTATTGCTAGGTGGCTTTTAGTCGATGTCTACGTGACATTTATAATCTTAGATGGCTTTTAATTGATGTCTACGTGACATTTAACAGGTGTTTCAATAGCCTTTTAATAAAATTTTATAGATTAGAGTGACACGTGGATTAAGATGTGGCATTGCAAATGCATACGTGGCTTTTCCTTATCCTACGTGGCATTGTCTGCATGGCCTTTTGAAGTTAGCCTTTTAATAAGATTTTATAGATATATTGTTACAATTAATCATAAGAATGAACCTTCCTTTTTTTTTTATATTTATGTCTTAATTATAATCCAACTTGACCATAAGCACACTATCCACGAATCTAAGTCATGGAGTAATCGACAATGGTCACATATTAAATAAGTGCCTTTTCATGTGGGGGTTACTTGGAAATAACCAAACTTAGATAAGTTGTTGAAGAAGTATATGCCTTTACATGTGCATTGTGACACCCTATAAATAGTCTACCAAATATTTTTCCAAAGTATCTCTCTTCAAACTCTTTTTTTCTTCATCCCAAGTTTTCTCAACCTCAATCTTAATTTCATCTCTTATAATATATAAGTGATCAGGTGATCGATTATTGAAATATCTTCAAAAAAATTGTTGCGGTAGAAATACTCCTTATCAACACCAAAAGAAAAAATCTCATACCATAAATCTCCCATTACTCTTTAAATAATTCTCACATTTTTCGGATTGATCAAACTATTTATATTGGAGTATTATTAATAATAAGATCATATTTCGATTAAAGTCAAATTTCATACATTGACTCGAATTTTATCCATCAAAACTAGCAACTCAATTGAAGTCAAATCTCACACATAATATTTCAAATGGACTTCTCTTATTCATATGATGGTGTTTTTGATTTGGATGATGCTCTTTCTATGCCTATGGTATCAAACCCTAGTAATGTTAGCTTACATTTGACTAATGTTGAGGCACAAACAATGGCGTTCCCGGAAGTTGTTACCTCTAAGGATGTCATATGCTCGGTGTGCACCGAGAACTTCGAGGCGCCACATCATATCGGTCGACAAATTGGTTGTGGACACGTGTACCATGATAAATGTATTGTCACGTGGCTATCGATTTGTAATACGTGCCCACTTTGTCGGGTTGTGGTCGTCGACCAAAAGAAGGATTGACTAGTACAAGTGAAAAAGTATGAGCAATTTTGGATCGATAGATCAAATAACATTATACGCCCTGCGACTCAGCAGGAAATTTTCACTTTTATTATTTTATAAGGAATATTTTAATCGGATGTAAAAAATAGATAATGGGTTGAGTGAGATGAAGTATGTCATTGGGTGAAGTTTTAGAGGAGTATCGAGAAAAGAACAAATTGTATGTTCATATATATGCTAGCACTAGTTTTTTTAGGAATTAGATTAGATGCAAGTTTGCTCACAGATCTATAATAGATGTTTGTAAAGTGGTTTTTTTAATTAGTAGAGATATGTAGTTGTATTTGTAAGCTTAATGTATAATACAAAAATGAGGTGATAATATGTTTATATTTTTTTTTCGACAATAGTAAACTGATATAAAATAAAGAAAAGTAACGATACAGGAACAACAAACTAGATGATTAGCCAGTCGCTAAGCTAACTGACCATTGACTATGTAAGCGAAGTAAACGGCGAATTTCACAAACTGAATTTCGCACAACTATTGGTACTGGCATTAGTGGGGAGGCCAGAACTGAAGATAATTTCTTTGATGTCACCCAGAAGGTGACGATAGTGGATGAAGTCGAACATATCCGTCGCATAAGCTGGAGTAGAGCTTGAGAATAGGCATCAAAAGTTGATGTACCTCGGACATGGAAAAGTGTCTTCTGTCCGGAGCTCGAGTCGGAGACCGAAGCGCTATAGCAGTGAGTAGAAGAATCCCTGTGGATAAGCAGATAATAAGAAAGAGAATTTGAAGGTGACGGGCACGGGATACCTGCTTCCGGAGCCTTTGTTTTGATAGGTGAAGTGCAAGGCATTAATGTAGGGAGCCGCAAATGAATACTGTGCATAACCTCAGCGAGCTGAAGGATTCTTATAGGATCAACATCTCTATGCTCAAACACAATCGAATTCCGGGCTAGCCAAATGGCACGCAAAGTACAAAGGAAATAGAGAAGGGAGGTAGCGCCAGCTGTGTCTTGTCTATAGAGGTAAAAGATATTATCAGAAAGCCAACTATCAAATGAGATGGCTGGGTTGGCAAGAGGATGGATACCCATAAGTGAGCATTGCCATACATGTTGAACCACAGTACACGAGCGAAACAAGTGGTCCAGTGTCTCCGGGGAATCTCGACAAAAAACACAAGCATTATCAAGCCGGAAACCTCGGTGAGTAAGGTTAGTCATGGTTGGAAGGATATGGTGCGCAAGTTTCCAAACAAAGATTGCAAATTTATTTGAGTAGGGAAGTTTCCATATAGTCTTCCAAGGAAAAGAAAGGTTCACATGCATGTGAAACTGATTCCGAGAGGATAGATACTCATATCCCGATTTAGTAGTGTAGTTCCCGTCTTCCGTGTATTTCCAGTAAAGGTAATCATCCGAATTAAGAACCGGCGGTTCCATGTCCAGAATATCCTTAGCTGTGGATGACATAAAAAGGTTGAAAATAGTAGACGGGTTCCAGGTCCCATTTTCAAGAAGCAAGTCAGATAAAGGTGGGGAAAATTGAGGCTGAGGTTGCTTTAGGGCTGGTTGGCGACCTTGTATCCAAGGGGCGGAGAAGAGATCAAAGGATGCGCCATTACCAATTTTCCAGGCTAAAGCAGGCTTGCATGCATCAACAGCGCGGCAAATTCCTTTCCAGATATAGGAAGGCTGAGTGACCTTTGATTTAGCAGTTGGAATAGGAAGATCTTTTCGATATTTGGGCTTAAGATATTTCGCAAGTAATCCATCAGGTTTGTGATGCATTCTCCAAAAAATTTTCATCAGAGTTACCTGACCGAGGATTGTCGTCGACTTAATACCTAGTCCACCACTGTCTCTTGAAGCATGAAGATATTGTTGAGATAACCAGTGAATTGACCTTCTTGAAGTATCCTTACTCCACCAAAACGCAGCAATCAAAGAGTCAATCTTACGAGAAATAACAAGAGGCAGAGGAATAGCACCGAGAACATGGGCAATCGAACCAATCAAAATAAAGTTGATAATTATCAGCTTGCTAGCTTGAGATAAATGTAGAGAAGACCAAGATGAAATACGGGTTGTCAATTTATCAAGGAGTCCATGGAAAGCGGTTTGCTTTTGCTTCGGGAGATCAACCGGGACTCCTAAATAAGTACCAAACGAGGAAGAGTCTTTCATTCGCAGAATGGAATTCAGGTGAGTCTTGAAATCCTCCGGTGAGTTGGGGCTAAATTTAATAAAGGACTTGGCCAGATTTATCATCTGACCAGAAGCTTCTTCAAATTCATGAAAAATGTCTCGGAGAGCTTCAAACGATGAAGGAGTAGCCCTACAGCAAATGAAAGCGTCATCCGCATAAAAAAGGTGCGATAGGGTCGGAGCATACCGAGAAATTTTCAATCCATAAAGTTGCCTCTGAGATTCAGCTTGCCGTAGTTGAGCTGACAAAATCTCCATACACATGATAAATAAATAAGGTGAAAGCGGATCACCCTGACGTAGACCGCAAGTTGGACGGAAAGAGACCGAAGGTTCCCCATTAATCAGAACTCTATAGGTAACCGTTGAAATACATTCCCATATCAGGTTGTGCCAGGGTACAGGAAACCCAAAATGTTCCAAGACAGACATAAGGAACTGCCACGAAACTCTGTCAAAGGCTTTGTGCATATCAAGTTTAAGGGCCGCATAACAATTTGTACCTCTTTTGGTCTTGTTTATATAGTGCATAATCTTGTGAGCAACAAGGCATCCGTCTGACATAAGACGTTCCGGAACAAAAGCTTGTTGGGAATCCGAGACAAGAGACGAAACAACCAATTTGAGACGATTGGCAAGACATTTTGAAGCCAGTCTGTACAGTACATTACAGAGGCTTATGGGTCTGTATTGCGAAACCATCTCAGGCTTGTCAACTTTCGGAATGAGAACGATGAGTGTATTGTTCCATTCCTTCAGCATAACTCCGGAATTGAGAAACCGCAAAATAGCAGAAGTAACCATATGTCCAATTTGTGGCCAAAAGAGTTGGAAGAATTTTGGAGTAATACCATCAGGTCCCGGTGATTTGGATCCATCCATACCCTTTAAAGCGCGGAGCACATCACGCTCTGTAAAGGGTGCTTGCAAAACAGAACATTCAAGAGGGCTCATCCGGTGCAAATGTAAACCAGCAAGTAGAGGATGGATGTGATCAATTGGAACATTCGGTTCTTGTGGCGTTGTTCGACAAAGTAAAGTCTTGAAATAGTTGACGATTTCAGAAGCAATGGAGTCCGGAGAGTAAAGCCATTCACCATTATCAGAACGTAAAGCAAGGACTTTGTGCTTTGTTGAACGCTGCTTAACACGGTTGTAGAGAAATTTGGTAGGAAAGCCATCCAAAATATCAGATGTGAACTTGGAGCGTTGTATCCAGTATTGCCGTTGAGTATTTAACAGCTGCAGACGAGAGGAACGAAGTTGGATAAAATCCGTGGCGGATTGGTCATCAACAATTTGATTGGCAGCCAAGTCTAAATCCGCCTCAATATCGGACCAGTTAATTCCGCAAGAAAGACGATGATTGCGAACCCATTGCAAAATTGACTGACGTGCAGAGGATAATTTTCGCGACACCACATACATGGAAGAGCCAAAGAAGGGTGTATTCCAAGCTTCCTTAACAGGGTCAACAATAACAGGGTCAGATGGAGAAGCGATATTAATCTCCGAGTGCAAGTACTTTAAGCGCGGTGGGAGGCCGAGAATATCAGGAGTATAGAAAGATGATCCAGGTGGGCCATGAAGGACCTCTAAACCACTGGACGAAAGCTCATCCAGACGAGATTGAATATCTCTAGCTCCACGAACCTTCCCAGATGGACAGAATGAAACACGGTGACCAACTTGGCCACATGTCTTGCAAAAACGAAAAACTCCTTCATATGAAAACCCAATCCATTGATGTTCACGATCATTAAGAGCCAAAAAACAACCAGGAATGAGAGGTTTTGAAAGGTCCACCCAAACCTTCACGCGAACAAAGTTGCGGACTGGTAGCAGAGTAGGATAGTTTTCTTCTTCACATATGTCGCCAACATGTGATAAAAGAAAAGCAGCTACAGATGTGTTAAGAAGAGGAATAAGGAGGTGTTTAACCCTAATCCAAATAGGCACAATATTGAAATAACAGATTATCCGGAATAGTCATAGGAGTGACAAAGTCATGAAGACAAATAAGTCGCCTTCAATATTAACGTCTCTCGACGGAAATAAGCATAGTCAGCAGCTGATGAAAACTCGAAAATATAATAAGGCTCCATAGGTCGAATAGAAACAGCTCCATGAAGTTTCCAATGCTTGAAAATGATATCATAGATCCGTGGAACATCAAGATAACGTTGATCAAGTATTTTGGCTATAAGAGATTTAGAAAAATCGACACCGGTAAAGTCAGCACAAAGATGTAAAGGAAGTTTGAGGCTGACACCGGCGCGACATGGGTTAAGGGTAGAAGAAGACGCCATAGAGGATCAGAAATAAATAGAATTTGTGGAGGGTTAGTTGATGGCAGAAAACAGCATAGGGTGTGTGTAATTTATAGGGCAAAGGCCGACAGGGAAGGGGTATGTGTCAAGGTAAAAGATACATGAGAGACACAAGGTAGATCAGGGTGGAAGTGGAAAAATTAGAGGAAGGTGGTGGGTGGCAGCTGTAGGTCGGCGCCAGAAAAACAGATAGAGAAAGACATATGCAACCAGGAAAGTAACAGGGAGTTGACAGCTGGAAAAAGGAAGGCTGTAAAGGTGACACGTAAAAAAGCGAAGGAAATTTAGGCAAGGTTGAGGGTGTTAGTGGAGGTGTTAGTGGGGGAGTTAGGCGGATGGTAAGGTGAGGCGGTGCCAACTAAGGGGAAAAACAAAAGGGTTAAGAAAACTCATAGAGAGACTCTCAGAAGAGAGAAAATTTTCAGACTTTTTTTTATTGATATAATATGTTTATATGTAGATATATATTTAAAATATGTTATGGACTTATGGCAAAGGGTTAGTGAGATCTATTTTTAATTTTTTATAAAAAAAAAATTGTTAGATTTTAGAGAAATCAAGGAAGGATGTATAAAGGACAAGGGTACCATGAGAAATGCTCAAACTGTTATTTTATTTCATATTTATTATTAATTTTTAACTAGTGAAGATCTCGTGCTAAAACACGGTATTTTTAGGTTATCTATTTATAATTGGGTTTTTCTAAAGTGTGCCCAAATGGCACATGTTAAGATGCTAATTAAAGAAGATTTTGCAAGACATTTAGTTTTTTCTAATTAAAGATGCTAATTAATACGTCTTCAATTGAAGACATTTTTATAAACTAACTAGTGTAGATCCCGCGCAAATGCGCGGTAAATATAGGCCTTTTAATTTTTAGCGTATTAGTTATAGATTTTAGATTTATATCTCGCGAATTGTTATAAAAGATAACTAGTATTAAAATTAATCAAAAGAATTGTATAATTCCATAAATTGTGTTTTTTATGAAAATATTTTAACTACATCAATTTTTTTAAAAAAATCTTTTTTCGTCACAAAATTAATAATAGGAGATACAGTTTTTATGTATAGGTTATTTTAAATGGAAAATTAGTTTAATAAATGAAAATCTAATTTGTTTCTATATATAAGTTTGAACACTTTTGAGGGAAAACTTTAGAGAAGTTGTATTCTTTTAGTATATAGGAGGATTTATACTTTTAAAATTTGCACCTCATTAATATTTATCAGTTCACTCCATTGTATTTTGATATGAAATAAAAAAAATTGAAATGGAAAACTAATAAATTTTTTTTATTTAAGTTGTGAATTTTTTTAGTGAATGTTTTTTTGTCACAAAGCTAATAGTAAGCATGTGTGAAGTTATTCTCTACAGTAATAATTATTGTATTACTGAAAATTTTAGCAACTTATACTTTATAATTTATTATCAATTTTATTTTATTTTAATGAAAAAATCATAGTTATGAATTTATTTTAAAAAATTAGAGTTTATTTATAAGAATATATTCATTGAAAAGATAATAATGTAATGAATTTATTACCTTATTTAGCTAGATGCTTTTTGGAGGGAAAACTAAGAGAATTTTTATTCTCTTAGTAGTAGGGGGGATTGTACTTTTAGTTTGATGTTATAAGTGGTAGCAAACGAAAGATGACTATAATTATAAGACATTAAATTAATGATATCTCATTAAATGCTACTCCTCTGTCCTAGTGAAAAGTTTACACTTGCTTTATTTTCTCCTCACAAAATAGAGCAAGTGTAAACAGATGGAGTACTATTTTATGATATTAATAGTACAATTAAGTTAAATGTAAAATTTAATGAAAATGTATTTACTTTCTAACAAAAACAGGCAAAACAAAATATAACACATCGAAAATGATGATATATGAATAAACTAAAAGATACCGCCTATTGAACAAAATACTCCGTATTACATTAACATCAACGATTTTTATTGAAAGATGATTGACATATTTACACACAATTCCGTCATTTGATTAAAAGATTTAATATTCACAAAACTAAATAGGCATTTGATTTAAAGATTTTATTTAGTATGCGTCCACCTTGTGTAAATCAATTATGTATGAAAGATTTTATTCAGCATTTGACGGAATTGTGTGAATCAATTAAAAGCTTATTTTCAATAGGGTCCACTTTTTTTGTCAATCAACTTAGGGGAAAAAGTTGAGCAATCCTTAATCTTTTAGTTTAATGGGGATTAATTAATTATTGTCACGTTATCAAAATTTAACGTTCCGTTAATGAATGTCACATTAAGGGGTAACATGGACACGAAAATAGAACATCGAGGATACCATAGACAGATTCTTAAAAGCAGGGATACCATGAGTGTAATACCTGCCCCTCTGAGGACCTTACTAAATTCATAATCACCAGTTATGTACCTTTTGGAATGCAATGGTGCCTTGTCGTGGGACACTCAGTGTATGTCCAACTCGACCAATCAGGCATTGTTCGTCCGAGTAGGGTGATGTACTCGATCGAGTAGGGTGGGGCGGTTCGGTATTTAAAATATTCGGGATTTCGTGGACTCATTTTACAAATCATTTTCTAATCATCTCAAAAACCTGGTGAACCCTAGGAAGCAGTTCCATTACCCCTATCCCTTTCGTTCATACTCAAGTGATAGAGTGAGACTCGGAAAGAGAGCGATGGGGCGATTGACACAAGATTCTATGTGACTATTTAGGTGTATTTGATGTGTGGTCAGTACTATGTGCAACTTGATTGGTTATTTTTTTTTTTTTGACAGCCGTAAAAAAAGTTTCCTTATGCAAAGCACACCGGCATCTCTAAGTCAGGTGCACACACTACATTATTATTACAATAACTTAAACTAGGGGCGGGGGTTATTAAAAAAACGGGGTTTCTTCAAAGAGTCGTTGTAGTAGTACGCTGAGGATGTCATATCGTTTTTTTTCTTCGATAGTTGAGCTTTAGGAGAGTACCTGCAACAAGACACACTTACGCCACGAGGACGTAGAAATTTACGGGAAAGAGATCTACTTTTGGAGAAAGTAGATAAAATATGTCTTGGAGATTCATCCCCTTGGCTATGATTCTTCTTGGAAGTGGTCATTCTCCATTTCTCCGGCCATATGATGAGCAGAGAGGTACCTACAAACCATGGTGTAAAACGGGCACATGATGGCTTCTCAAACGAGTAAACCTTAGACTTCTTAGGACGAGCTGAAAAAATGAATGGCTGATGGTCATTAGAGTCCTTCTGAGCTGGAGAGCAAATAAAAGTATCCTTATCATTCACGAGAGAAACAGGGACGCTTGGATCCTTATCAACACCCTGAAGGTTATCTTGGGGGATATGAGTACTCGGAGGAGAAAAATTGTCACAGATTGAAGACGCACTTGAAGTCACGGCCTCAGCAGAGGAAGCGTTCAAACTTCCGCTAGGAAAGGCAGGTTTCACATTGATAATATCTGAAGAAGTCATGTCTTTCATTGTCCCCGTCGTCTTAGATTTCCACTTTTTAGACCTTCTCCTCCTCCTCTTCTTCTTCTGACATCGTTCTCTTATATTGTCTCTTTCCTTAGTAACCTCACCCTTGAGAATGCGAATTGTTAAGATTGACAAATCACATTTACGGTAAAAGCTCACATTTTTTCTATCCAGTAACTTTTTATACGATTGTGCGAGGATCCTTAGACGGGAACTACTACCTCCCTTTTTGGAGAACTCAAAAACTGGCTTTTTAGCACAGATATTTTGAGCCTCCGTCACCTCCATATTCACACTCTCATTTTCTGTCATACTCGCATCACTATGATCTTCCATAACCTCTGTGATCACACTCTCACTATCTTTCATACCCACTGATAACACTTTATTTTACCTATTTTTAACCCACATTTCGTCTCTTATTCCATCTAATTAATAACTCGAGTTAGCTTTATTCACCCATTTTAGTATAAATAATACTCTAGACGATTAGTTTTAAATAGTTAATATTTTATAATATTTTTGGATATTGGTACTGATTTTATCTTTTTATCTTATAGAGACCAAGTTCGACTATAAAAGTCGGTCAAGACGAATCGAACTAAAAGAAAATGGACCACACGCATACTTGGCCCGTCAATTTTCAGCTGCACCCGTTTTCAATCAAACATCTCTGAATTGGGCTGCTTATGCAAACAAGGGAACAAGCAAGCCCCACTTGTCCACCACTTTGTCCATTTTTTACTCATTTTCTTACAAAAGAAAGAAGGAGGGTGATATATGATTTATTTGCACCTTATTTCCCTCTTTCTTTTATGCATTCCGACTCATATCGAGTCGGTTTCGTGTGTCTTTCCTTGCATTTTGTGCCCAATCCCCGTACTTGTTATTTTGTGTATCCTTTTGCAGGAACCGAGTCGAGTATAGAGGAATTGGGGCAAGAAAGGCATTTTAATGCCTTTACATGAAGAAAGGGGAGATGAAGGAGCTAAGGACAATCCTCTGCCGGCAGGCCGGCAGCCGGCCCACCGGCAGGGGGTGTTGCTATGAGGAGAAAAAGGAGGAAACCAGCTGAGAGGTGTTCTCTGCCGGCAGGCCGACAGCCGGCCCACCGGCAGGGAACACAAGTCCAACACTTAGAAACTTTTGAAGAAGTTTTTTTGGCCAAAATGTGGAGAACGCGCTGCCGGCATAGGTAGCCGGCAGCCGGGCAACCGGCAGAGGGGCAGCCTATATGAAGAAATGGAAGAAAATCTCAAGAAGGGGAATTCTCTGCCGGCAGGCCGGCAGCCGGCCCACCGGCAGGGAATTACGCAACCTCTATTTTCCTCAGTTTTTGAAGAACGCGCTGCCGGCACAGGAGGCCGGCAGCCGGCCCGCCGGCACAGGAGTTCCCAACACGGAAATGGGCTTTTTCTCTTTTTCCTCCCTTAATCCAATGCTAGCCTATAAATACCCCTTCCTTAAACCCTTTGTAATATTACCCTAGATCTCAGAATATTTCCCTTTCCAAGTTAAAAACTTTATTAATCATTTTGTTAATCATTCCCTAATTAGATAAGCTCTTGAATTAAGTTAGCAATAGAATTTGGGTTGTAAGAACATTGAAGGTTTCTCCTTCTTTATTATTCTATCCTAATTCATCTTTGCTATTGAGTTGGTATTGTTTATTTCCCTATTTTCATTAGTTTACATATTGTTTTTCCTTCTAGTTTGTTTAATTGTTTTTGTTAAAATTGCATCCTTGTTGTTTGATTGTTGTTGTTTCCACTTTTGTTCATCTTTTCTTAGTTCATACTTGTTATTTCCACCCAAAGATTCTATCTTTGAGTTGTTTGTGTTAAAGATTGTGTCTTTTAGTATAATCTCCTCTCTTATTTGCTTGTTAATCATTTGTTTACATTTATCTTGTCTCTTATAATTGCTACAATAATCACCATGCTTTCTCTTTATGTTATTTGTTCTTCTCCTCTTATTAGCATGATTATCCCCAATATGAGTGAGTAGATTTCCCTCTAGGGTTTTAGGGGGAGTCTATATGGATTTTATGGGCATGATTGTATGATTATTTGGGTCTTTGGTGGTTTGTTTATCTTTCTTGTTCATGCACACAAGGTGTTTGATGAATTGCATGAGTGAAAGCTTATGCCTTTTTTCATTATTGCTTAATTCCCCCCATTGAATGAAAGTTTGTGGTGGTCTTGTTGTATGTTTAAGAGAAGTGTGATACTTAATGAGAGTTAGTTGTCACCTTTAGGATAATCAAGACATTGATTTTGCATCTTAGGATAAACTCTTACCATAAACCCCTTAAATCATCATGTTTGCCCTTAAACCATTTAGATGAACCCGAAAGCCCTAGCCTTTAATCATTTGTATTCATCTTCACTAGATTTTTTGTTTAATTGCTCTAGTAGTTAAAACCAAAACCCCTCCTTTCATTGTTGATTAAACTTGACTCTAAGTCGGACCTAGTAGAAACCCCCGCCGTCTTCGTGTTCGACCCCGACTAAATACTACATTTAATTGGGTTTTCATAAATAGTTTTGGTAAAGGGATAAGACGACAAATCTCTTATTATCAAATGGCGCCGTTGCCGGGGATGGCGTTAGGTTATGCTTAGTTTTGGCTTAGAGTCTTTGCTTTAGTCTTATCTCAATTGTTAGTTTGTTTTAGTAGTTGTGTGTTCTTTGTAGAGTGTGTGATTTCTTGACTTCCCCTAGTGTGTAAAAACACTAGGAGACTAACGATTTGTCAAGTGCATGCCTAGAAGGAACCACCTAGCTCTTCTCTTCAATTCCGACCCCGAAAGGCTTTTTAGAACCTTGAGGACAAGGACCCTTGAGAGAGTTAGGAATAGTTCCCCTCAAGCAAACTTAGACCAACAAAATTCACACATCCCACAAAATATTGATACCACAACCACACTTCAACCAAACCTCACAATTGAGACTCTACTAGAAAACCCCTTTCATAACTTCCCTAATTATAATAGCCCACCCCAAACACCACCACATCAAGTACCAAATCCACCACCACAAATGGCTCTTAGAGATCATAACCGGCCTAACCATAATGATTCATGTAACCCTATCAATTTTGGCACCTTGGCCCCAAACAACTTTGAAATGCATCCCGCCCAAGTCGGGTTAATCGAGAAGGACTTGTTCGGGGGTCATATTGAAGAGGATGCCCACGCTCATCTCCGGAAGTTTAAGAGGAAAGTTTCAATGATGAAGAAGAATGGGGTGTCCGAAGACACCTTGCGAATGATGTTGTTTCCGTTTTCATTAACGGGCAAAGCGGACCGATGGTTGAACATCCACCCACCGGACACTTTCACTACTTGGGATGCTTTGGCTAAAGCATTCATGGCAAAGTATTACCCTTCCTCCAAGACCGCGATGCTCCGTAATGAGATCCACACGTTCCAACAAGAGGATGGGGAGTCCTTGGGTGAAGCTTGGGACCGTTATCAAGACTTGATAGCGAGTTGCCCCCACCATGGAATACCGGAATGGTACATCACTCAAACATTCTTCCAAACTTTACTACCAAGGACAAAGGAGATGGTAAATGCCTCCGCGGGGGGAGGATTTGATCACTTGAGTGATGAAGAGGGCACGGCATTGATCAAGAAAATGGTAGACTCGGAGGCAAACTATGGTTCTAGAGGAAACATGCTAAGAAGGAATGGGAAGTTTCCTAAGGAAAACACCTCCAACTCCGAGACAAATGCCAAGCTCGACTTACTCACAAAACAATTTGAGAATTTTTCAAGAAATCAAGTGAACCAAGCCGCAACCTCATATGGGGCACCCATGGAAGAAGTGGCTCAAGTCGCAAGTTGTGAACTTTGTGGAGGAAGTGGCCATACTTATGACTTGTGTGGCAACAATTACAATGGGGTCTATGAAGAGAATGTTCAAGAGGTTAACGCTTTTCAAGCCTTTAACAACAATTCAAGACCCACAAGACCACCTTACAACAACCCAAACGTCTACAATCCAAATACCAATTTCTACCACCCCGGTTTGAGGAACCACCCCAACTTTAGTTACAAAAGCACCAATGTTCAAAACCCACAACACCTTCAACCACAAGCCCCAACCAACCCACCCGGTTTTGCTCAACAAAGGGGAATATTCCCCAACCCAAGACCTAATCCCGGGAATCAAAACCAATGGCAAAACAACAATCAAAACCAAAATTATGGGAACCAAGCACAAGGATACCAAGATTTTGGTGGAAATCAAGGGTTTTACCAAGGGAATCAAGTGAATCAAGCAAACCAAGGGTTTGGGCAAGGGTATGTTCAAGGATTTCAAGAACAAGGTCAAGGATCAAACTTCAACAACAACGGTCCTAGAGCTAACTTTCAAGTGGGGCAAAACAACAACCAAGCTCCCAATGCTCGGTATGACTATGGGTTCCCTTTACCCATAGCCAACCAACCTCATCAAGAACCCCAAGGTGAGCTCTCTCAAGTTGAGCTTTTGAAGATGATAAAGAACATGCAACTTCAACATAGCCAAGAGATAGCTAATTTTGCTAAAGCTACTCAACAAGAACAAGCAAATTTGAGGGCTACCTTTCTTAAGGACATGAGGGAAATGGAATCTAGGATGGCTTCTCATGTTATGGCTAACCCTCAACGGCCGCCCGGTGGTTTGTTGGCTCAAGGACAAAGCTCCAAAGATGCCTCAAATAGCCACCATGCTCATGCGGTAGTGCTAAGGAGTGGTGTAGAGCTTGAGGACCCCTACAAGGACCTTGTGGTAGAAATGGATGAAGATCCCATGAGGGATGAGTTGAAAGTAAATGATGAAGAGGAAAGCTCACCCGTTGAACAATTGGGTAAAGCTAGAGAAGACAAGAGAGGGAAGAAGGTTTGTGAAGACGTGTCTAGAAAGGTAATACTAGAGGACAAGGATGTTGATGGGTATGTTGAAGACCTCCCTTATGAGGAGGAAGCTATTGAAGAAGTACCTTTGCAACAATCTAAAAAGGTAACAAGGAATTCGACTCCTCCAAAGGTATCTTCAAATTCCCAACTTGTTCCTAAAATTCCTTACCCTTCAAGAGCCATAAAGAGTAGGGAAAACCTTAAGTATGCCAAGTTTTGTGACATGCTTGAGAAACTTGAGGTTACCCTACCCTTTACGGAGGTGATAATGAACATGCCAACCTACTCAAAATTTTTAAAAGATATTTTGACAAAGAAAAGAGTCTTGGGTGGCCAAGAAATAGTGGCTATGGAAGAGGCATGTAGTGCTCATATCCTTAATAAAATGCCCACTAAGCTTGGTGACCCGGGGAGCTTTTCAATTCCATGTGTAGTAGGTGGTGTGCCCATATCTAGAGCTCTTTGTGATTTGGGAGCAAGTGTAAGTGTTATTCCTTTGAAGGTTGCCAAGAAAATCGGAATTCAAAACCTTGCTCCCACTTCAATGACTCTCCAATTGGCGGATAGGTCCGTTAAACACCCTATGGGGGTGCTTGAGGACGTACCCGTCAAGGTTGGAAAGCTTTTGATCCCCGCCGATTTTGTTGTCCTTGATATTCTGGAGGATAGCCACACTCCCATTATCCTTGGTAGGCCATTCTTGGCTACCGGAGGAGTTCTCATTGATGTGAAAAATGGGCGGCTAACCTTCCAAATCGAGGGCAACAATGTCGAATTTAACCTACCTAATTTGATGAAAGGACCAAAGATGGAAATGTTAAGCACTATTGAGTTGGTAGATGAGGTGGTACATGAAGTAGCCCGTGAAGAAGCGGAGATGGAAGAGGTTTTTCAAATCTCTTTGCATGATGAGGCAATGAAAGAGGATCATGAAGTACATGAGGAACTATTGAATAAAGTGGAGGGCTTTCTCCCTCCAAAGGTACAACTCAAACCCTTGCCTCCCTCACTCAAGTACGCTTTCCTTGATGAGGGAGAGGCCTACCCGGTGATCGTTAATGCTAACCTAAGTGAGTCCCAAGAAAAGAAGCTTTTGGAAATCTTGAAAACTCATAGAGGGGCACTTGGGTATAGCATTGACGACATCAAGGGCTTAAGTCTGAGTTTGTGCATGCATAGAATAGTTTTGGAAGAGGGGAGTCAACCAAAGGTTGACGGTCTTAGGCGGATTGACCCAAAGATGGCCGAGGTGGTGAAAACTGAAGTGTTGAAACTCCTAGAGGCCGGTATTATATACCAAATTACCGATAGCAAATGGGTTAGTCCGGTCCACGTGGTACCCAAGAAGGGGGGGATACAAATGGTTGAACAAGAGGATGGCACCACCCTACCTACTAGACCTGTGACCGGGTGGCGCATGTGTATTGACTACCGCAAGCTCAATGCCGCCACCCTCAAAGACCACTTCCCAATTCCCTTCATTGACCAAATGCTAGAAAGGCTCGCGGGCCATGCATACTATTGCTTCTTAGACGGTTATTCCGGGTTTTTCCAAATTTCCATTCACCCGGATGACCAAGAGAAGACGACCTTCACTTGTCCAATAGAGGTCTATGCCTACCGTAGGATGCCATTCGGGCTTTGTAATGCGCCCGGCACCTTTCAAAGGTGCATGATGGCAATATTTTCCGATTTCCTTGAGAAAAGCATGGAAGTCTTCATGGACGACTTTAGTGTCCATGGAGACTCGTTTGAGCTTGGTCTTGAGAACTTGGCTTGTGTGTTGAAACGGTGTGAGGAGCATAACCTCGTCCTTAATTGGGAAAAGTGCCATTTCATGGTAGAGGAAGGGGTTGTCCTCGGTCACATCGTTTCAAATAGGGGTATTGAGGTCGATGGGGCCAAAGTTGCGGTCATAGAGAACTTGTCACCCCCTTCCAATGTTAAGGGAGTGAAAAGTTTTCTAGGCCATGCCGGGTTTTATCGGCGTTTTATAAAGGATTTTTCAAAAATAGCAAAGCCCTTAACCTCATTGCTCCTTAAGGATTCCCCCTTTGTGTTTGATGATTCTTGTCTTGAAGCTTTTAATAGGTTGAAGAGAGCATTGGTCACGGCACCGATAATCAGGTCTCCGGATTGGAATCTTCCCTTTGAGATAATGTGTGATGCTTCGGACTTCGCGGTTGGTGCGGTACTTGGACAAGTTGTGGATAAGAAGCATCATGTGATATATTACACAAGCAAGACTCTTGACCAAACACAATGTGGATATGCTACAACCGAAAAGGAAATGTTGGCAATTGTTCATGCCGTAGAGAAGTTCCGACAATACTTTGTTGGGTCCAAGGTGGTGGTTTACTCCGATCACACCGCCTTGAGACAATTGATGGTGAAGAAAGATACAAAGCCCCGACTCTTGAGATGGGTCCTACTTCTCCAAGAATTTGATTTAGAGATCAAGGATAAGGCCGGGTCGGAAAATGTTGTAGCCGACCACTTATCTAGATTGACCGTTGAAGACCATGGGATACAAGACAAGAGTGGACCCATCAATGAGTGGTTGCGGGATGATGGACTCATGGAAGTTACCGTCAAGACCCCTTGGTTTGCGGATCTTGCAAACTACATTGTAAGTGGTTTCTTGCCGGATGAAATGGAACAAAGAGAAAGGCGGAAGTTGAGAAATGATGCTAGGAGATACTTTTGGAATGACCCACATTTGTTCCGCAAGTGTGGGGATGGAATGTTCCGGAGATGTGTTTCAAGAGAGGAGGGCTTGGAGATTGTCGACCGGGTTCACAATTCCGCCTATGGGGGACACTTGGCCACCTCTACAACAATTGCCAAGATCCTCCAAGGTGGGTTTTATTGGCCCTCCATGTTCAAAGACATCCACTACTTGGTTAAATCTTGTGATGCTTGCCAAAGGGTTGGAAACATTGGGAAGAGAAGTGAAATGCCCTTGACTAATATATTGGAGATTGAGCTTTTCGATTGTTGGGGCATTGACTTCATGGGACCCTTTCCCAACTCTTGTGGAAATGAATACATCTTGGTTGCGGTGGATTATGTATCCAAATGGATTGAAGCGGTTGCCGCCCCCACCAATGATAGCAAGGTTGTGATGAAGCTTTTCAAAGGCACAATTTTCCCAAGGTTCGGAACACCAAGAGTAGTCATAAGTGATGGCGGATCTCATTTTCGCAAAAGTACTTTCAAAGCTCTACTTGAATCACATGGAGTGCGGCATAAAACCGCCCTTGCCTACCACCCTCAAACTAGTGGGCAAGTGGAGGTTTCTGACCGCCAAATTAAAGCCATCTTGGAGAAAGTCACCAACAAGAGCCGGAAAGATTGGTCCCAAAAGCTCCCGGATGTCTTATGGGCATTGAGAACCGCCTTCAAGACACCCCTTGGCATCACCCCGTATAAGCCTGTGTACGGGAAAGCTTGCCATTTGCCGGTGGAGTTGGAGCACAAAGCTTGGTGGGCTCTTAAAGAAATGAATTTTGACTTTGATGCCGCCGGAGAAGTACGTTTTCTCCAAATGAATGAGCTTGAGGAATTGAGATTGGAGGCTTATGAGAGCTCCAAAGTTTACAAGGACCAAACGAAAAAAATGGCATGATGGGAAAATCATGAAGAAAGAGATAAGTGTTGGGGACCTTGTTCTCCTTTTTAACTCCAAAATCAAGGTGTTTCCGGGCAAGCTCAAATCAAGATGGTCCGGACCCTTTAAAGTGATGAAAATATTTCCTTATGGTGCTTTCGAGCTTTGGAGTGAAGAAGGAGGAACGTTTAGGGTCAATGGTCAAAGAATCAAGCGCTACTATGACGGTGACAACAAAGGTCCAATTGAAGTGCTCTATCTCGGGGAACCCCTCCCCGAGGAGAGGGCAAATTGAAAATCTTGAACGTGTCTTGGTTTGGTGGTGTTCCACAAGAACCACCATTTGTAAATAGCATGCATGTAGATAGAATTTGAGATAGTTTGGATTGAATATTCTTGACGAAGTTGAATTTGAAGGTGGGACCCCTAGCCTCGCCCAAGATCCTGACACGAGCCGTCGGTTTGAAAGTTGAAAACTCGAAAAATGGGCAAGTATAGGAATTGGAAATTGATTGTTGAGGAATAGAGGAAAGACAAGTTGAAAATGAAGTGGTGTAACTCCCTGCCGGTGGACCGGCAGCGCGTTGAAAATTTTTGATAAGAAAATGAAGGAATTAAGCTGAGGAGAATTCGTTGCCGGCAGGCCGGCAGCCGGCCCACCGGCAGCCGGCCCACCGGCAGGGGGATCCATACTTGTTGAAAATCAACGAATTGCTGAAGGAGGAGAATCCTCTACCGGCAGCCGGCCCACCGGTAGAGGAACACTTGCTTAGCCAAAAAATGAAGGAAGCATTGTGAGAGGGATTCCCTACCGGTAGGCCGGCAGCCGGCCCACCGGTAGAGGATCGTTTATGTTGAAGGAAATTGGAGAATTGAAGTAGAGGAGATTCCCTGCCGGCAGGCCGGCAGCCGGCCCACCGGTAGGGAAATCACTGAAGATCTGAAAAAGGGTATAGGGGTTCGCTCTGCCGGTGGACCGGCAGCCGGTGCCTTCCACCGGCAACGAGTTGAATTTCACAATGACGAGATTTAATTTTTGGAATTTTTGGGGCATATTCCTTACCGGCAGGCCGGCCGCCGGTTCGCCAACCGGCAGGGAAACTCGTCTATATCACTAAGACTACCCGACACCCCTATTTTCCCCCATTCTAAACCCTAATTCCTTCTTCATCTTTCCTCCTTTTCTCCCTCATACCTCACCCCATTAACATCAAACTCACCCAAATCACCATCAAAACCCCTCCTCACCTCATCCTACTTCATTCCTTTCCTCCTCCTTCTCTTCTAATCCTTCATTCCTTCATCAAAAATGGCAAACAAGAGGACAAGATCAGAAATGGCGGAAGCACAACAGCGTTTGGTCGAGGCGGCGAAGAGTGACACTAACCCGGATCCCGACTTCCCGGATGTCGAGTTCGTCACACAAGAGCAAAAAGGTAAATTTATCTTGTTCAAAAATCGCCCCTTAACCCCGACTAAGTTCATTTGTAGACCGGCTATGAGAAATATGGGATTAGATGGAGAAACTTTTGAATTGTTTAAGGGTGTCGGTATGAAAGGCTTGTATGATTTGCACGAGGAAACTTATCCCCGCCTCACATGGGAATTCCTTAGTAGTTTCCGTCTTGATAAGCACCGACAAACCCGTATGGTCGACCAAGTGCACTTCCGGTTGATAAACCGTGATCACTCTTTGTCCCTTGGTAGATTGTGCCGAATTTTCGGCCTCAACAATCCCCCAAAATTTAAGCCACCCGAGACCGCTCACTTTTCTAGAGTGTGGAAGGCCATTTCGGGATTGGATGACCAAACCGGCGTAAAAAGGCCGGAAATTGCATGTCATAATGCCCCCATTCGCATTTGGCATCGTTTTGTGGGAGGTTCTATCTTTGCAACCCATGAGCCATGGGTTTTTCGGGTTACCGAATTGGAGATTTTGGGGTCTTACTTACTCACCACCCCGGCCCCCTATGAAATCAATGTGGGTCACCATTTGGCCCTCCACTTGCAAAAGCTTTCTAATTCGCCGGGGCAAAAAGTCCCTCTTCATGTGGGTGGGATAATAACCCGAATTGCTAAGAGCCTTGACCGTCCGGTGAACTTGACCAACTTGAGGTGGATCCGGGGGGAGACCTACATCACCAAAATTTGGTTAACAAAGAACCTCGAGTGGATTAAAACCAATCCTTTTGATGGGGTCGATTATTGGCAAGTGCAAAAGAAGAACTCCGTCCCAATTCCCAACGCCTCAAAATTCAAAATCAAGCCCGGAGAGGAATCCTACCTCCTTGAGATTGAGGAGGAGGCCGATGAGACCCAACCCCCCTGACCAACCCCATCACCTATGGTCGTGACAACCGGAGGGAAACTCCATCCACTCTCCATTACTCCATGCCCTCCTTCCGACCTCCCACCTTCCAACCTGAACCTTGGGGGGGTAATTTCGGTGAAGGCTCTTCAAGCAACGTTCCTCCTCCCCCGCCTCCTATGCATGCCGACTTGGTCACATTCATGAGTGACATGCGGTTGGGTTTGCAAACCGCCGCCACTGAGAGGAGAGGTATTGAACAAAGATTGGATCGGATTTACTATGACACCTCCGTGGGTCAATTTTCGATCTACGACGATTACATGAGGAGGAACTACGAGCATCCTTCCCACCTCCACCCTTCTTACTACCTTGAGCCGGATGGTGGCTACCACAAGGATGCACGGTTTGTCTACGCCGACATCAATATCCGGCCGGATTACTTTGCCGCCCCGGTTTTTCCCCCTCCCGCTTCTCAAGAGGAGGGGCATGATGCTCAATGGTTTGGAAGTACCCCCTCCATTTTCACCAACCCCGAGGTTGGGAGTGCCTCCGGGACGGTCACGGGCGGCTTCATTGCGTCCGGCGGGGGTTTCGGCGACTCCACCGTTCCCATGAACACCGACGACTTCCTTAGGGAGTCCGAATTTGGAACGGTGGACGGGGATGATAATAATGATGATGATGATGATGACGGGGACCTTGAGTCCTAAACGGCCTCGCGTTTGGCCTATCTTTGCTCCCTTCCCAATCCAAATGTCAAGTATGTTTCCCAACAATCCAAACTTCTCATTCATATTTAAATTTTGTATGCATTTAGTTAGAAATTCATATAATTGCATTCATATAGGATTGCATTAGATTTCAAATTTGTAATATATTGTCACATTTAGTTATTGCATTCATATAGTGTAGCTTGCATCGTATTTCAATATTGCATATAGGTTAGATCATGCATTGCATATTTATTTGAAAACCACAAAAAAAATTGAAAAACCAAAAATCAACAAAAACACGTATTTCATTTTCGAATTTCCTCCACACATTTATTTTCATTGGAAATATGTAAATAAATAAGTGTGGGGAGGAAATCCCACTCATTTAAAAATACAAAAACATGTTATTTCTTTTCAAATATTCAAAAAACCCAAAAACAAGTTCTTTTAATTCTCCAACTTGCCCTCCCATGTAAATGAATAAGTGTGGAGAGGGCCTAAAAAAAAACCAAAAACGTGCATTTTAATTTCCAAAAAATCAAAAATACCAAAAATATATCACTTTTATTTTCTAAAATTTCAAAAACCCCAAAAATATGTTCCTTTCATTTACCCATTCTCTCCCTATACTTTGTTCCATTGAGGACAATGTAAATTTCAAGTGTGGGAGGGAAATATCCACTTTGTGAATATTTGTTTATACCTTTAAATTTGATAAAAAATTCAAAAAAAGCCTAAAAATTGAAAATTTTCAAAATTCCAAAAACATTGCATTGTATATATATGTTGTTTGTTGACTAACCTTTGGCATAGACATCGACCATTCGAGGCAAAAAGGAGCTAGAAGACGCTTGGTAAACTCGTTCTAATCTCTTACTCCTTTACCGTTCTTTCTTTTTATCTCTTGAATATACGAAGGAGAATGGGATTTTTGTGCCTTGGATGTTCCCTTGGGGAACTTTGGTTGTTGGTGTTGATGTGCTGCTAGGATTAGTCAAAATTGTTGCATGTTTACTTTATATTCTTTTCTATTTCTCGCATGCATTTGTTTCTCGTGTATATAAATGTTGTGTTCCCTTCTTGTTGCATTGAGTTTGTACATAAATTTTTGAACAAAATTTGGTCTAGGAAGGGAGTATGATACCCTCTATGATGATATTGTCTAGGTCGTGTCTTTCCCCTCTTGGTGGCTTGCACCTTGTGACCTCCTTGTTAGGGTGTTTGCTTGCAAATACCCGGGAAATGAAGCTAGACCGGAAAGTTTTGACCACCTTGTGAGACCAAGACCGTAGACTAGGGCTAAATTTCGACATAGATACTCAAAGGTGAGGATAGAGCCTCCTTGGGATCGGTACATCCATACCCGGTCCCCCTTTAGGTGTGAGTAGGCTCCTTGCGTGGCATGTTACATCACGACGCACAAGCATGGCGTCCTTTCCTTTTTTAGACCATGAGATGTTCATTTATATGCATATTTTGAAACAACAAGTTACATTCCGTTTTTTTGAGCCTCACATTGCCAAATAAGCCTAATTTTTCGACCCTTTAGACTAGGACCGATTTTGTTTACCCCTTTTGAGCCTTGACCTTTCATTTGATACCTACGATACTAACTACAACCCAAAAACAACCGACCTTGATCAAGAAAGTTGTCTATGAGTGTTGGTAGTATAAAGCAAGGGGATTTGAATCTTGGTTTAGTGGATGTGCACAATCCACTTGAGTCGGAATGATGGTTTAGTTTGGTTTGCTTTGAATAAAGAGGTTTTGAAAAAGAAAAGAAAAAGAAAATAGAAAAGGAGAAAAATGTAATGAAAAAAAAGAAAAAATTTGCACAATTACTTTGTTTGATGACAAAAAAGCCAAGCAACACTCCTTCATCAATGGAGTAGAAAAAGGCGTTGCAAGAATAAAAGGGGACTTGATGTTTTTCCTAAGTGAGTCGGGTTTACACATTTTTTGCTCGATTTTGGCAAGCCAATTTCTTGTTAGGGTGTAGACGTTACTCATTGGTTGCAATAAGGTGACGTTTCGTGTTTTTCCAAAGTGAGTCGGGTTTGCACAATGTTTGCATAAATTCGGGAAACCAATTTTTGTTAGGGTGTAGACGTTACTCATTTGTTGTAATAAAGGTGGAAGAAGCGGAATTTTGACAACTACTTGATTTTAAACTCCAAATGATCCATAACGGTGCTTGCACCAATCCCGTTTCGACCCATCACCTAGCCCCGTTACAACCCTTGTTTCTTTTATACATATTTTCCTTTTTTTTGCATCTCATTAATGGTCTTGTAGGAGAAGATTCCATGTTAGATTGCGGGCATGTCTCACGAGTCGAGTAGATGAGTGATTTTGGTTACTTTTTGCACAAAAATCACCCGCTCCAAAAACAAAATGAGAGATTAGTGAAAACCGTGAGGAAGTCGGTAATCTTGGTCCCCTTAGTCTTGGGTCAATTCGGTTGAATCTTGAGTGTGCCATGTGATTCTCGAAGGTTAAGCTTTGCTTCCCCCTTTCCCGCCTTTGAATTTGTTTCTTAGGAATTTGGTTGTCGCATAAAGGTTGCTTGAGCAACCACTAGGGCATTGACACCCGCCAAGACTATGAGACGGTATCTCCCGACCAAAACCTTTAACTGTTCAAAGTAAAACGGCCGCTTAGATGAGAAAAGCGGTTTGACCTTTTTGTGATACATCCTATATTTTGATTCATATTTCATTGTTGGTTGTGTCAAAAATTTTGTAGCAAGACCCAACTTGCCTTGCAATAGGGCACTCTCCCCTCATGGGTGTCAAATTGTGAGTTGAAGGGGCGTTGAGTGCGCTAATACTCGATCGGCTTAGTTAGTAGCTTAGTTGAGTGATGCTTATTTTGTGCACCCACTCTCCATATCTATTATAGTAGAGACTTATTCATTGATTTTGGACTTACTCGAGGACGAGTAAGGTTTAAGTGTGGGGAGGTTGATATATGATTTATTTGCACCTTATTTCCCTCTTTCTTTTATGCATTCCGACTCATATCGAATCGGTTTCGTGTGCCTTTCCTTGCATTTTGTGCCCAATCCCCGTACTTGTTATTTTGTGTATCCTTTTGCAGGAACCGAGTCGAGTATAGAGGAATTGGGGCAAGAAAGGCATTTTAATGCCTTTACATGAAGAAAGGGGAGATGAAAGAGCTGAGGACAATCCTCTGCCGGCAGGCCGGCAGCCGGCCCACCGGCAGGGGATGTTGCTATGAGGAGAAAAAGGAGGAAACCAGCTGAGAGGTGTTCTCTGCCGGCAGGCCGGCAGCCGGCCCACTGGCAGGGAACACAAGTCCAACACTTAGAAACTTTTGAAGAAGTTTTTTTGGCCAAAATGTGGAGAACGCGCTGCCGGCATAGGTAGCCGGCAGCCGGGCAACCGGCAGAGGGGCAGCCTATATGAAGAAATGGAAGAAAATCTCAAGAAGGGGAATTCTCTGCCGGCAGGCCGGCAGCCGGCCCACCGGCAGGGAATTACGCAACCTCTATTTTCCTCAGTTTTTGAAGAACGCGCTGCCGGCACAGGAGGCCGGCAGCCGGCCCGCCGGCACAGGAGTTCCCAACACGCAAATGGGCTTTTTCTCTTTTTCCTCCCTTAATCCAATGCTAGCCTATAAATACCCCTTCCTTAAACCCTTTGTAACACTACCCTAGATCTCAGAATATTTCCCCTTCCAAGTTAAAAACTTTATTAATCATTTTGTTAATCATTCCCTAATTAGATAAGCTCTTGAATTAAGTTAGCAATAGAATTTGGGTTGTAAGAACATTGAAGGTTTCTCCTTCTTTATTATTCTATCCTAATTCATCTTTGCTATTGAGTTGGTATTGTTTCTTTCCCTATTTTCATTAGTTTACATATTGCTTTTCCTTCTAGTTTGTTTAATTGTTTTTGTTAAAATTGCATCCTTGTTGTTTGATTGTTGTTGTTTCCACTTTTGTTCATCTTTTCTTAGTTCATACTTGTTATTTCCACCCAAAGATTCTATCTTTGAGTTGTTTGTGTTAAAGATTGTGTCTTTTAGTATAATCTCCTCTCTTATTTGCTTGTTAATCATTTGTTTACATTTATCTTGTCTCTTATAATTGCTACAATAATCATCATGCTTTCTCTTTATGTTATTTGTTCTTCTCCTCTTATTAGCATGATTATCCCCAATATGAGTGAGTAGATTTCCCTCTAGGGTTTAGGGGGAGTCTATATGGATTTTATGGGCATGATTGTATGATTATTTGGGTCTTTGGTGGTTTGTTTATCTTTCTTGTTCATGCACACAAGGTGTTTGATGAATTGCATGAGTGAAAGCTTATGCCTTTTTTCATTATTGCTTAATTCCCCCCATTGAATGAAAGTTTGTGGTGGTCTTGTTGTATGTTTAAGAGAAGTGTGATACTTAATGAGAGTTAGTTGTCACCTTTAGGATAATCAAGACATTGATTTTGCATCTTAGGATAAACTCTTACCATAAACCCCTTAAATCATCATGTTTGCCCTTAAACCATTTAGATGAACCCGAAAGCCCTAGCCTTTAATCATTTGTATTCATCTTCACTAGATTGTTTGTTTAATTGCTCTAGTAGTTAAAACCAAAACCCCTCCTTTCATTGTTGATTAAACTTGACTCTAAGTCGGACCTAGTAGAAACCCCCGCCGTCTTCGTGTTCGACCCCGACTAAATACTACATTTAATTGGGTTTTTATAAATAGTTTTGGTAAAGGGATAAGACGACAAATCTCTTATTATCAGAGGGCATTCATTTCGGGGGCACGCAGACAGGAGGAGCCGCCATTTGTTTGGCATCTGGCGAGAAAACGGAGGGCATGAGTGATAGTTTGAGGGTTTTAGTCTTATTTCTCTCCAAAAATACTCTCTTAAATTAGTATAGAAATAGATTAATTAGTGTCAAGATTTGATCTTTTGGGTTTGTAAGACAATTCTCTAGCTTTCTTATGCAATTTCCTTCAAGTTGGTATAAATTTCTTCTCTCCTTTATACTCATTGTTATTTAGATTAGATTATCGTTGTGTTTTAACTAGTGTTAGAATATACGTACCTTAATAGCGGAATGGTACGAAGATCGACGTGCCGATTTCTGTCCACGAGAACCCGATATCGATGGCTACTAGAGTCACCGGAGGTAGTTCACACCCCAAGTTCCAAAAGCTCAAATGATGGTGGCTTTGTTGTGATTATGTGTTAGATTATTGTGTTCTTGTTGGATGCTCTATGCTTAGATCAGTCCACCATTTATACTATCACAATATGACAGTTTCAATAGGAAATTTATGGAGATTATTTATGAGTATTGAAACATATTCAATTGCTCAATTATTTCAGTCAAAAACTCAGTCATAACAGAGATTATATAACTATTAGAATTTGTAACATTTACCATATTGATGGCCGTTCAAAATTCAATACTCCCACTCGGCCACACAACCGAGACAATACTCCCACTTGGTCACACAGCCAAGCTTAGCACAATACATCTTAACAAAACTATCAATCACATCTCATACAGGAAAATGAGGTGTGCGACCAATATATAACTAGTAGTGTTATATTAAGTCACCATCAAACTAACATAACACTTTCACAATAACGATTCCCCAGATCATTCAAACAACACCTGCAGCATACAATGTCCCTTTTATGCTATAACATGTTACGTAGTTATATACACAATATAACCGTCGGCCGGGCTTAACATGGTGTAGTTGAATTGACCATTCCTTAGTGTTTTAGCAGGATTTTCAGTGATCTAGAGCGTCCTGCCAGGGATTTATATGTAGGGTGATCTAACTCGAATAACTTGCCTGATTGGTGTAATTAAATGTAAAACAGACTAATAAATAATGACACAAGGATTTTATACGTGGAAAAACCCTGGGAATAAGGGAAAAAACCACGGGCACCAAGCCAGGAGTGATTGTTACTATGATTTTGGATAGCCTGACAGAGTATTGTTGTATCAGGCGTGACAGGCGAATATATTGCTTAAGAATACAAAGTATATGAGTAAAAGTGATGGTATCTCCGATCCTTCTTCTTGTCTTCCCCCACTTTCTATTTATAGGTGGTTGCTTTCAATCCCTTTGTGCCGTTTAGGTTTTCCTGGTAAATAGGGAATGTCCCCTATTTACCCGGAGATGGTTGCTTCTTTCTTAGCCGTTGCTTTGACTGCTCCCTATATTTTTGCCTTCTGGAATTGGTCTTCCTTTTTTGTAGGGAACATATGAGACTGCTTGTTTGTTGCCCTCGCAATGGCCTGGTGCTTTATCTTTTCAGTTGCTGGTTATTTCTCTTTGTCTTTAATCAACTCCTCGCTTAGTGCCTGTCAATCTTGGAGTAATGCCTGGTTTTAGATCTCTAGAGCCTGGAAGTTGTCTTTGGCTGTTGCCTGGCCTATATCAGTCAGCAGATAATTTAGGGCCCAACAATTGCCCCTTATCTTCTTATTCCTTTATTGGGTCCGCCAGAATGAGGAGATAAAAATTTGGGCCAGGCAAGTGATTTGTGCGGGGACTTTCTATCGGATTCAGAATTTGAGTTTGCTTCAACTTCTTGTAACGGTTACTTGCCATAAATAGGGTAGGTTCACAAAACCCTAGGAGAGTCATGATTGATCTTAACCACTTGCTTTCCTAGCCGTTATGGTTTTGCGGCTATAAATATCTTGTTTGTTTCGTGTATGTCTTCACATTCTAATCTCTAACTTTCTTCTTTCTCTTTCTAAAAAATTCTTCCTTTGCAAAATTTCATCTTTTAGAAAAAATAATATATGGCTGGTGGCGGGAGAAGGGCAAAGAGCTTCAAAAGCTCCTGCTGAGGTTGAAAAAGTTCCTGTTGAAGTTGAAATGGCTTCTGCTGAGGTTGAGGGGGTCCCTGAAGTCATTCCTGAGGATGACGTGGTGGAGGTTGTTCCTCCTCCAGAGATTCTGTCCATGTCTTATAAGGGGGTTGAGTATTCTCCTAATAAGGCTTTAGCAGTCTCTTTCCATGAGGCTAATCAATCAAAACCCGCTTTTGAGCACTATATCAAGGGGGGTCTCATTCCTCATGGGGCTGAGGTTTGGATTCCGAGAATGGTCCTATCGGGGCTAATTGGAGTAGCCCGGGTTGGTTCTCAGTATTTTTGAGTGGGCTTTCGGGGTGGTGGTCAACTTCCCCTTTCTCCTTTTATGGGCCGAGGTGGTTAGGGCTATTAGGGTTCCTCCGTTTCAACTCATGCCAATGGTTTGGAAGATTGTCCATTCTATTGAGCATTTATGTTCTAAGCATAAGTTGGTTATTACTCTGGATGATTTTAAGAATGTTTATCATCCGAAGAGTCATTCTCTTTGGGAGGTTCAATTTTCGGTCGGTCAAAGATGGCTCACCTGATCACCAATTTTGATTCAGGGGATGATAAAGGCTGGGCTCAAACTTATATGTTTATCAAGGCTGATTCAATTGCCCCTGACCTGGACTATCTCAATTATCCAGCTGTTGAAGGAGGTAATCTTTCTTTCCTGCATAATTTTTGGTTTGGTAATAGTATTTTTTGGAGAGTTTGCTTACTTTGCCCATGTTTTCTTTTAGTAAATGATTGGGTGAATAATCCTGATGCTGAGGGGTCGGCTGACCGGATAGCAGCGTTTATGGCGTTGCCTGAAGAGGAGAGGGCTTGGCCTGCCTGTCTGGGGCAAGCTGCTATGCCTCGTTTTAAGAAGGCTAAGTTGAGCACTTATAAGCCCGTGAAGAGCACTAAGGTTCCAGGGGCATCTTCATCAGGGAGTAAGTTCTTTTGCTTGTTTTGTTATTCTGTTTTCCTGTATTGGATCCATGCTTTTATTGCTGATTTTAGAAACTCGTCGTGCAGCTACCAGGGCTTCTGCCAGGATTGCTAGTTTTGGTCTGTCTTTGGTGAAGGCGGGGGTTTCTCAAATTACGGGGAGAAGTCAAAGAGCAAACGGTGAGGCAACGGGGAGTGATAGTCTTTGTTCAAATTCGGAATCTGTGCGGGGAGCTCGGTTGGTATCGCTGAAAAGGTTGTGGATGAAAGTGATCGTCCTGAGAAGAGGAAGAGAGTGGATGAGTCTTTGGGAGGAGTTCATGAGGTCAGGGGAGTCGGGGCTCGTATGGATGAGGTCCAGTTTGCTAAGGATCAAATTCGAGGCTCGGGCTTTTGTGGTTGATGATCCTTATTTCAAGTATCGAGCGCGAGGAGGCTTCGCTCGTGCTTTGGCCGCTATGTATCGTTCCGGGATTATCTTTGCCAACCTGGTTACCATGCTTCAGGAGGTATATATTTTTTGTCTTTGTTCGTTGTGGGTTTTTGTGTGTGTTTTCTTTTTTTTTTTTTTTTGTGGCTTAGATGGGCATTTTCTTTTGTTTTTAGAATGTTAATGATGTCTTTGAGGAGTGCCTCAACTGGAATCGTTCATGGTCTAAAAATACCTTGGATTGGGAGGTACAAATCTTGAAAAAGATGCTTTGACAAGTTTAAAGGCGATTTGGAGGTGTCCAAGGTGAGAATCATTCGTTGAAGGAGGATAATGAGGCGGGGAAGGCTCGGTTCTTTGGTGGAGTCTGCTAAGCTGAAATCCGCTCGGGATGCTTTGAAAGCTCTTCGTGCCAAGTTTGATATTGCCCGGAAGAATTGAAGGCTGAAAAACAAAGGCTATGCGGAGCGATTAAAGGTAAATGAAGAATTGGTCAGGAGAGGGACGAGGTTCGGGCTAGGTAAAAGATGCTTTGTATATTTCTTTGGCAAGGGTCGTGTGGATGCTATGAAAGAGCCTGCTGAAGTCGGCCTTTTGGAATCCCGATCGAATTGGTGATCTCAATACCACGTATCCTGAGCTTTGTAAGTTGCATGCTGATGAGGAGGTGGACTCTCCTCCATCTAAAGGGAAAAATAGTGATGTTGAAGGGGATGGAGATGAAGAAGAAGAGGTCTGCGATGAGGGGATTGGTTCTGCTCTCGTGTCCAAGGTGGGCTAGTTTGAAATATTTTTTGTTTTTTGTTTGTGTTGTTTTGGCCTATTCAGGGGGGGATGTTCCCTGAACAAATGATTTAGGATTTGTTTTGGTTTTTGTTGGCTTGGCCTTGAATGAACGGTGTTTCTTTTTGCCTGGAAGGATGTATTCCTGGGTAGGTTTGAATATATATGTCCTTTCCCTTCTTGATTTTCTTTGCTTTGTTTTTAATCGGAATTTGTGCCTGTATATTCATGTGATATTTTTGTTAGAATAATGCCTGTCGGGAGGGCTTATGGCCCTCATTCCCGTGTTTATGGGGAATGGTGGCTTTTTCTCACTGTCGGGAGGGCTTTTAAGAATGAGGGTGGTTGCCGGTCGGGAGGGGGCTTATGGCCCTCGGCTGTCGAGGGGCTTTTTTTTTTGACAAGTACTATGGTCTATTCCACCTTTGTACTTGTCTTTTTATGTATCTTGAGCTCGGTTTATTTTTCGGGTCGAGCGGGCGGTGCCAAATTAGAGCATTTTTAGAAATCTTTGTTCGGTTGGGTGGAGTGGCCCTCAATCCTGAACATTTGTTTAAGCCTAAAGTATAACATATAATAAGTAAAAAGAAGGCGTAAAACAAGTTTTCAGGATTTGAAATAAAGTTTTAGGTGAAATTAAGAATGATAGGCAAGTAATTTAGCACATAGCAGGTATGGAACTTGGCACATGTATATAGGGTGAGTAGTTTTACCGCTTCTCGGATATGAAATAGTTTTAAGTGGAGAATGTTCCAAGATCCGGGGATCATTTCTCCTTCCGAGTTTGTAGCTGTAAGCTCCTTGTCCCACTATTGAATCAATTAAGTACGGGCCTTCCCATGTAGGGGCTAGTTTGCCCGCATTCTTTTCTTTGGTGTTGGGAAAACTTTCCTTAATACCGGTCTCCTTCTTTGAATACTCGATATTGACATTTTTGTTGTAACTCCTGCTCTTGTCTGTTGGTAGGCGGCTATCCCGACTTTGGCCGCATCTCTCGGTTCCTCTGTTAAGAGTAGGTTATCTTGTAATAGGGTCTGTTTTCTTCTATTGTGTTTAGGCCGCTTCCGTAGTTGGCACATGAATTTCAACAGGTATTATCGCTTTCACGCCATAGACCAGGGAATATGGTGTTTGGCCTGTGTGGTCGTTTTGGGTGTGGTCCTGTCGGCCCATAGAACTAGGGGGAGCTCTTCCGCCCATCTTCCTTTTCTTCTTTTCGGCTTTTTCTTCGAAACTGATTACTACTTTGTTGCTTGATTCTGCTTGGCCGTTGGCTTTAGGGTAGCCTGGTGTAGATGTGACTAAATTGATATTCCATTGTGCACTGAGAAATTAGTCATTTCTTTTTCCCACAAATTGTGTCCCATTATCACGACTATTTCTCAAGGTATTCCATATCTACATATGATATTTCTTTTGATGAATGATATGACATCTTTTTCTTTGACTTGCCTGTAAGAGTCTGCCTCTATCCATTTGGAAAAGTAGTCGATCATTGCTAGCATAAAGACTTTTTGTCCAGCGCCCGAGGTAGCTTTCCTACTATGTCCATGCCCCATTTCATGAATGGCCAGGGGGCCGAGATGGAATGTAGTAGTTCGATGGTTGATGGATGTAGGGGAATGGATTTGACAGCTTCACATTTCGAGCCGTATGCTATGCGATCGGCTCTCGGGGTTGGCCGAAAGTAGCCTGTCACCGGGAATTTTGCTTGCCAGGCTTCTTCCACCTTTATGATTTCCGCAGAGAGCCATTATGTATGTCTTCTATAACCTGGCTGGCTTCATTTGGTTCCGAGCAACGTAAGTAAGGTCCAGTCTGAGACTTTTTAAACAAGGTGTTATTTATAATGGTATAAGTGGATGCTTTGATTTTCGGGGCCCTTGCTTTTTTTATTTGCGGGGAGTATCCCAGTAGGAACCAATCATAGTAAGGTTTAGTCCAGAATTTGTATCTTCCTGAATAGGGCAAATTGTTCGTGGCTTTTCTATGGTTGGTTCCAGCAGTGGACGATGGGTATTTTGTCAAACACAAAGCAGGTGAAATTTGATCCCAGTGGCTAGGGCATCCGCCTGGTATTTAAGTCCCTTGGTATTTGGTCAATGTCAAAGGTTTTGAATTTTTTGCAAAGGTTTTTGACATATTCCAAATAGAGTATCATTTTTGAATCTTTTGCAAAGATATACTCCTTTAACTTGATTGGAAATTAAAAGAGAGTCAGTTTTTACCTTGAGGTTTGCTACGCCGAGTTCTATACATACCTTTAATCCAGAATCGGGGCTTCATATTCAGCCTCATTATTCGTGGCTTTGAACTCACAACTAACGGCTGTGCAATCGGTCTCCCTGTGGTGATTTTAGGACTAATCCTAGGCCAGTGCCTTTCATATTTGTTGCCCCATCTACATGGAGAATCCATTCCTGGTCTGTTTTTTGTGTGTCAAGAAGGTTGACCTCTTTTATGAGGTCTGGTTCTAGGGTAGGGCTGAATTCAGCCACGAAGTCTGCTAGTGCCCGAGACTTAATTGCCGTCCGGGTTCAAAGGTTATATCATAGGTGCTTGATTTGTCTGACCATTTTGCCATTCTTCCCGACAACTCGGGCCTTCTCGGACAGATTTGATAGGCAAGTTGGTTCTTACAATGATTGGGTGACTTTCAAAATAGGGTTGAAGTTTAGTACAGGACATTACTAAAGCAAGTACATATTTTTCAAGTAGGCCATACCTGGTTTCTGCATCTAGAAGACTTTTGCTTACATAGTAGACTGGATGTTGTTGGCCATCAATTTCTTTGGTCAGGACTCCACTTATTCTGTTTTTATGTGATGATAGGTAGACTGTCAGGGGTTCTCCTTTGTCTGGTTTGGCAAGTAACGGAGGTGTAGTCGGTATGTTTTGAGTTCTGGAAGGCGACTCATGTTCAGGCAACCATTTGAATGCTTTGTTCTTCCCGAGTAGGTCATAGAATGCCTTGCATCTTACCGATGATCCGGAAATGAATCTATTCAGGGTCTGCAACTCGTCTGTCGGTTTTGAATATCTTTGACTGACTTGGGGGATTCTAGTTCTAGTATGGCTCTTATTTGTTCTGGGCTAGCTTCTATTCCTCTTTTGGTGACCATGTACCCCAAGAATTTTCCTGAGGATACCCCGAAATGGCATTTGGATGGATTGAGTTTCATATTAAAATCTTCTAGGATTTTAAAGGTCGTTTCAAGTCCCGACATGATCTTGACTTTCTTTGATTTAACTACCATGTCATCAATATAGACTTCCATGGTGTCCCCTATTTGATCTTTGAACATTGTGTTGACCAGGGCGTTGGTATGTTGCCCCCCGCATTTTTCGGGCCAAAAGGCATTGCTTGTGTAGCAAGATATGCCTCTTTCTCGTGATAAATGCAAGTATGTTCCTGATCGAGATGGGTGCATCTTGATTTGGTTGAATCCACTTGAGGCATCCATGAATGTCGGGAGTTCATGTCCTGCTGTGGCATCCACCATTGCATCTATGTGTGGGAGTGGAAATGGGTCTTTTGGACGAGGCTTTATTGAGGTCTCATGTAATCTACACAGACTCTCCACTTGCCATTCTTCTTTTGAACCACCACTACATTGGCTAGCCAGGTGGGGTACATGACTTCTCTTATCATCCCCATGTCCATGGTTTGTCTACTTCTTCATTGATGATGGCATGTCTTTCAAATGCAAATTTTCTTCTTTTTCTTGGACAGGCTTGTAAGACTCATCAACATTTAGTTTATGTGTAATAATATTGGCATCTATTCCGGTCATATCAAAATGTGACCAGGCAAAACATGAAGATTTACTTTTAAGAAAACTTACTAATTCCGGTCTGATATTGTCAGGGACATCAGATCCTACCATACATGCCTGTCCCGGGGTACTCAGGGTCTAAAATTACTTGATCAGTCTCCATTTTGGTTTCTGCCACATGAGTTGTCCTGACAGGGTACTGTAATTGCTAGGCGAGGGACTTACCTGTCTTGGAAGGCTTCAATGCCTCAGTATAACATTCCTGGGCAGATTTTTGTTCACCTTTAATGGTTGCTACTCCCCATTCTGTTGGTATTTTGATGCACTGGTGATAGGTAGAGGGTATGGCTCTTATGTTGTGGATCCATGGTCTTCCCAATATAGCATTGTAGGATGACAGGCAGTCCAGGACTCCAAATCTTTCATATGAAGATACTCCTTCCACATATGTGGGTAGGTGTATTTCTCCTAGTGTGTTTCTTGTTTCTCCACTGAATCCTACTAGGACATTAGACTTTTTTATGATTTGGCTCTCATCAATCTTCATTGCTTTAAGGACATCAAGCATGATCAGGTTTACTTGAATCGCCTCCATCTACCAGGATTCTCATGACACGTGCGTCCTATTTGCATGGTGATTACCAAGTCTGTCATGGTGGAGGTCCGGAATACCCCGCATATCGGTGTCGTCAAAAGTAATTTGAGGTAAATTGATAGATTTAAAAGGAGATTTCATTTTTGACTCCTGGCAATTTTCTTAGCAAATTTAACCGTCAAAGCCACAAATTTACGATCCTCCATTGATGAATTTGACTTCATAAATGGGTGGTGCAGGGGGTAGGTCACGTTGTTGCCTTTCTGTGTTTCTTCTTGTTCCGTCATCTTCCTTGTTCTTTGTTTGCATCAAGTCTTTCAGGTATCCTTTCTTTAGCAGGTAAGCCACTTGTCTCCGTAATCCCAGGCATTCTTCTGTTGTGTGACCTATGTCCATGTGAAATTCAAACCACCTGGTGGTATCCTTTCTTGAGTTGGGGTTGTCCGACTTCTTTGGCCACTTGACAATGTCTCCCATATGGTCAAGTCTCTTGATCAATCCCGCAATGTCAACAGAGAAGTTATATTCCTGGACGGGAGGATAAGTATAGGAGTTACCTCGTTGTTCATGTGTATAGTTGACTTCGATCTGTCGGGTCTTGCGTAGGGAGATGGCCTGGAATTGCTTCCTTTGTTGTTAAAGCTTTTCCTGTTGGTTTTGTCATATCCTGAGTTGTTGTCGGCATTGTCGCCTTGTAGCCTTTGTCTTCTTCCAGACTGATATAGCCTATGGCTAATGCTTGGACATCTTCAAAGGTATGACAGGGCTTCATGGTCATTTCATCATAAAAGTCACTCCGGGGTAGCCCTTGCCTGAAAGCTTCAATGGCTGTTCCAACATCACATCTGGGGATTGATACTTTTTCTTTGTTGAATCTTGTCATGTATGATCGATTGATTCTCCAGGCTTCGTTTAACCCCATGTACAGGTCACTGGATCTCTTCTCTAGTTCCCTGCTGCTGGCAAATTGATGATTGAAAGAATTGACCAGGTCAGCAAAGGACTTGATGCTTCCATTTGGCAGGTTTATGTACCACTGCAAGGCAGGTCCATTCGAGTTGTTCCAAATCCCTTACACATGCGGACTTGACGTAGTTCATCGGGAATTGATGCTTGCCACATTCTTTGCTTGTAATAGGCAACATGGTTTTGTGGATCAGTGGTTCCATCATAGATTCTCATTGAGGGAATCACAAACTTCTTTGCGTCTGTTTTTGCTATTTCATCCACGAAGGAGAATCGATAGCTTTCTGGATTTGCTTCTTCAATTGGGGTAGGAACTCCTGGGATCTTTTCAAATCTCTCATGAAGTTTTTGGATTTCCTGGAGCATAGCCATCATAATGGCTGTGTTAGTCTGATCTTGGAGTTCTTGACTTTGGAGTTCTCCTGAGTCCGTTTCTTCTCCTGCTTTGGATGGAGTTGGAGTACCAATATTGGAGAAGTCAATGTTCCTTATGATGGAGGAGAATGGTGTGCCAGGCTGGACTTTCAATTTTGATCCTGAAGCTTTTTCTCCCAGCTTTGTATCTTTAGGCTGGATTCTCGATTCTTTCAATTTTGCCACTTGACTTGACTGGATCATTTTTTGTTTCATTGTTCCATCTCCAACAATCTGTTGTTTGGCGTGACTAATTGTTGCTCAATGCTATCTCCTGCCATTTTTTCTTAGTTTTTTTTTGTGGTATTTTGATGGTGGGCTTTTGATTATTTTTGAGTTAGATGCCCCACGGTGGGCGCCAATTGTTTTAGCGGATTTTCAAAGATCTAGAGCGTCCCCGCCGGGATTTATATGTAGGGTGATCTAACTCGAATAACTTGCCTGATTGGTGTAATTAAATGTAAAACAGACTAATAAATAATGACACAAGGATTTTATACGGAAAAACCACGGGAATAAGGGAAAAAACCACGGGCACCAAGCCAGGAGTGATTGTTACTATGATTTTGGATAGCCTGACGAGTATTGTTGTATCGGGCGTGACGAAATATATTGCTTAAGAATACAAAGTATATGAGTAAAAGTGATGGTATCTCCGATCCTTCTTCTTGTCTTCCCCCACTTTCTATTTATAGGTGGTTGCTTTCAATCCCTTTGTGCCGTTTAGGTTTTCCTGGTAAATAGGGAATGTCCCCTATTTACCCGGAGATGGTTGCTTCTTTCTTAGCCGTTGCTTTGACTGCTCCCTATATTTTTGCCTTCTGGAATTGGTCTTCCTTTTTTGTAGGGAACATATGAGACTGCTTGTTTGTTGCCTGCAATGGCCTGGTGCTTTATCTTTTCAGGCTGCTGGTTATTTCTCGCCTGTCTTTAATCAACTCCTGCTTAGTGCCTGTCAATCTTGGAGTAATGCCTGGTTTTAGATCTCTAGAGCCTGGAAGTTGTCTTTGGCTGTTGCCTGGCCTATATCAGGTCAGGCAGGATAATTTAGGGCCCAACACTTAGATACTAATGAAAATCCATTTCAAATCGACTGCTTTCCTAACATGACCCGTTGAACCAACGACTTTATGATTCTCCGAAATCACGCTAAAGTAGCAACATCAAATCTCAATTTCATCTCACAGCTCCAAGTCAAAGGGCTTCGTACCAAAATAGGACACACAGTCCAAAAGGGCTCACACAGCAACAGATTAGGGAATCATCTGTCACTCCTAACGGTCGACAAAACACACATAGTATGATATATGTGTCACAACATAGCTCCCACTACGGTGGGCATGCCACTCTTCTATGTCGTGCGAATCAAAGTCTAGATACTACACAAGTATCTAACTCGAGTCGCCTGATTGGCATACTCAATGCTCAATCCTCCACTCAAGATTTGGTTTCATAAGTTTTAGTATGAAAGACATGTATTTCATACTCGACTCTTTTAGAGTATCATCTTAGACATACTAAGGCGACTATGTAACGAGTCAATAGCCCATTTATACTACACAAATATAAATTTCGTCATCCATACACACAAAGTGCTAACATGACTCAGTCTCATCTTGATGCTCCACTAGCATCAAGGCGATTACCTGTGTGACTAGGCATCATATAGCTTGGTGACATCTCTAACGTGCCTTAACCTGCAACATATGCTCATGAAAATTTCATAGAAGAAAAACAAAATTTTATTCCATAATGCTCAATAGAAGTCCATTATCCAATACATGCCAAAAACATTAAACAAGATTATAAGCATAAAACTAAAACCTCTGCAAACCTAAGCTCCTAACATGAGCTCGGAACACATCTCTAGGAATAGGCTTAGTTAACGGATCAGCTATCATCTTGTTAGTCGATATATACTTAATGGCTATCTCTTTATTCTTTATGGCGTCTCGAACAAAATGATAACGCCTCTTAATATGTTTGGTCTTTCTATGGAATTTTGGATCTTGGGCAAACTGGATAGGAGCAGTATTGTCACAAAACATTTCAACAGGTTCATCAACTTTAGGAGTAAGTTTCAGATCCTGGAGAAAACACCTTAGCCACATTGCCTACTGAACGACAAGGCTAGTAGCGACATATTGCTTCCATAGTCGACAAAGCAATACAATCTTGCTTCTTACTGCACCAGGATATTGCGCCTCCACTAAGGATAAAAGCATATCCCGAGGTCGATTTAGATTCATCTAAATCACCACCCCAATCGGCATCCGAATAACCCTTTAGCCTCAAGTCTCCACCTTGAAAACATAGGACTAGATCAGTTGTACCACAAAGATAACGCATGATTCTCTTGACTCCTTGCCAGTGCGCAGGTCCTGGGTTGCTTTGGAAACGACTCACCAAGCCAACCGCATAGCAGATGTCTGACCGTGTACACAACATGGCATACCTCAAACTACCAATCACACTAGCACATGGAACATTACTCATTTGCTTCTTTTCTGAATCTGTTTTAGGACATTGATCAAGGCTTAGAGTTTTACCCTTTTCAACTAGAGTGTCAATGGGTTTGGAACTATGCATTCTAAATTGTTCTAACACTTTTTTAATATATGACTCTTGAGACAAACCAAGAAGTTTCTTAGAAAGATCTCTCATAATTTCCACGCCTAGGACATACCTAGCTTCACCCATATCCTTCATCTCAAAGACAGAGGATAGCCACTGCTTAGCGGCATTAATCATCTCCAAGTTGTCACCAGCTAGGAGTCTATCATCAACATACAACGAGAGAAACATAATCCCCTTTGCAGTTTTATTGACATACACACAATGGTCTTCATCTACCATATAGAAACCAAACTCAGTTATGGCCTCATGGAATCTGAAGTACCATCGCCTAGAAGATTGCTTTAGACCATATATGGATCTTTTAAGACGACACACTTTGCCATCTTCACCTTTTGAGACAAGCCCAATAGGTTGATCCATATAGATCTCTTCCTCAAGCGTCCCATTGAGGAAAGCAGTCTTTACGTCCATTTGGATTAACTCCAAGTCCAAATGGGCAACTAGGGCTAGCAAAAGGCGAATAGAGGCAAGTCTCACCACAGAAGAAAATGTCTCATCATAGTCTATACCCTCAATTTGGGTAAAGCCTTTCGCCACCAATCGGGCCTTGAACTTATCAATTGACCCATCCGCTTTACGTTTAACTTTGAAAACCCATTTGTTTCCAATTGACTTACGTTTAGGCGGAAGGTCAACAAGTTCCCAAACTCCATTCCTTGTCATAGAGTCCAACTCATCCTTCATAGCATTCATCCACTCTTGACTATTTGGTGACTCCATAGCTTCCCTAAATGAAGTAGGCTCATCGATCTCTGTAATAGCGCAAAGGAATACTCGCTCCTCGATATCAAAATATCGTCGAGGAACTCTCCCTCTTTCACTCTTATGTTCAATACCATTAAGTGAAGTATCTCTCCCACTATCTTCTAAAGAAATGGGATCTTGAACTTGAGAATTAATCTCGTGTTCTTCACTTGAGGGTTGAGGACTTACCTCAATTTCAAGAGGATTTTCACTAATAGGCAAATTTCCATCTTCTTGAATTATGGGACTATTCCCATCATTCACACCATTAGATGGGGCTTCACCATCTCTGGTGAATTCGAGAGTTATAAATTCCCCCTCTTCACCAAGAGATGGTTGTTGTAACTCATACAACTCGAGATCTTTATTAATTTCACCAATACTTGGGAACTCATTCTCAAGAAAAGTGACATTACGAGAATCAATCTCAGTCATGCCACCATTTGGGTGCTCACCATATATCACATATCCCTTGGAATGCTCAGGATATCTAATGAACACCATTTTAGTGGCTCTTGGACCAAGCTTGCCATGTTTATGGGTCGGGTTATGCACATAGCCTGCCGAACCCCACGGACGTAAATGATCCAAAGAGGGCTTTCTCTCATACTACAACTCATATGGCGTGAGGGGTACACTCTTACTTGGTACACGGTTGATAATGTACGCTGCCGTAAGCAACGCATCTCCCCAATAACTAATTGGTAGGTTGGCTTGAGCCATCATCGATCTAACCATGTCAAGTAAGGTACGATTCCTTCTCTCTGCCACACCATTTTGTTGTGGAGTATGAGGGATCGTAAGTTGTCTACGTATACCCTTTTCCGCACAAAACCCTTTGAACATATCAGAAAGGTATTCACGACCACGATCGGTTCGAAGAGTCTTTACTTTTCGATCCAATTGATTTTTAACTTCCGCTACAAAACGCTTGAACGTATCAAGTGCTTCATAACGACGAGACAACAAATACACATAACCAAAACGTGTATAGTCATCAATAAAAGTGAGGAAATATATAGCACCATGACGAGCCCTTATATTTAAAGGCCCACAAATGTCAGAATGGATTAGCTCTAAAGGACATAAAGCTCTTGAAGCCTTACTAAAAGGATTCTGGCTTGCTTTACCAGCTAGACAAGGCTCACATATGGGCAACTTAACCCTAGTAAGCCGATCCAAAAGACCATCTTTAGCTAGTCTGTTCAATCTTTCCTGGCCAATATGACCAACTCTAGCATGCCACTTAACAGATTCTGAATCAACATCAAAATGAGAAACAAAAGCATAAGATGAATTATCGTGAATATCATCCAAGTCTAGTACAAAGAAACCATTTTTCAAAATACCATGGCCAAATACATCGCCATGATACAGAATTTCCAAACTACTGTCTTTAAAATTGAAAACAAATCCTAATTTCAATAAACTAATTACTAAAACTAAGCAACATCGCACCCCAGGTGCGTAGAGGGCATCGTGTAGAAGCATCATATTGCCTCCACGAAGCTTTATTTGATAGGTACCAGTTCCAAGGACATCTTACTCACTACCGTTCCCAAGCATGACGTTTGTGAACCCACCGGAAAATGATGATAGTCCATAAAACCATCACGGTCACGAACTATGTGCTTGCTCGCCCCCGTATCTACAATCCAATTAGGAAGAGAATTAGCAACTAATGCATGGGAACTGTGGGATTTATCTGTGTGCATCCCTTTTTTTAAGGATTATAACGAATATAATGATGACGATTACTAGTCATAAAATAAAATACATAAACAGAAGGAAAAGATTCAGAAATAACCTTCGGTCCTAGCAAAAACGGCCTAAGAACAATATCAAAATTGATATTCGCCTATCAGTTGCACCCAAGACGATATGAGATATGCCCTATTGATTGTGCTAGAATCGATCTAAAATTTTCTGTAAAATTTAGTTGTTTTGTGCTTTTTCTGATGAGAGAGGAGGCTAGGTCAAGAAAAAGAAATAGGGTAGAATAATTCTCTCCCTTTCTTTCTTATACTGACCGAAAATTAGGAAGAATAAATCTTTCCTAATTTCGGCCCATCTGACCGAAATAAGGAGTATAATCTCCTTATTTTTGGTCTTTCCAAAAATGTGTTAAATTGTCATCTAGTGAGGATCGAACCCCTGACCTCTTGGTTTGTGTACCCTCACTATTACCACTATGACACATTCATCTTGTTGATATTAAATATAACTGATTACATTTAATTACGAATTAACAGATTAATTCGTCCAAGCTAACATTACATACATTTAATTAAATATCTTATTATATTTAATTTACGAATTGACAGTTAATTCGTCTCAACTAATATTATTTAATTTTTATTAAATAATTATCTCATCAACACATTGACTAACTATTTAGTCATATTGGGCATTGTTGGGCCCTAAATTATCCTGCCTGACCTGATATAGGCCAGGCAACAGCCAAGGACAACTTCCAGACAAAAGATATCTAAAATCAGGCATTACTTCAACACGGACAGGCACCAAGTAGGAGTTGATAAAAGACAGGCGAAAGATAACCAGCAGCCTAAAAAGGAGAAGCATCAGGCCACTGCAGGCGACAAATGGGCAGTTGATATATGTTCCCTACAAAAAAGGAAGACCAATTCCAGAAAGCTATGATAAAGGAAGCAGTCAAAACAACGGCTAAGAGAGAGGCAACCACCTCCGGGTAAATAGGGCACATTCCCTATTTACCAGGAAAACCTAAACGGCCTAAGAGGAAGGAAGAAATCACCTATAAATAGAAAAGAAGAGGAGATAAAAAGGATCATCAGATATACACTCACTTTTGACATATATTCTTTGTATTCTTAAGCTATATATTCGCCTGTCACGCCTGATATAAGAATACTCTGTCAGGCTATCCAAAATCATAGTAAGAATCACTCCTGGCTTGGTGCCCGTGGTTTTTTCCCTTATTCCCAGGGTTTTTCCACGTATAAATATCTTTGTGTCATTGTTTATTAGTTCGTTTTACACCTAATTATACCAATCAGGCGAGTTGTTTGAGTTAGATCACCCTACATATAAATCCCTGGCAGGACGCTCTAGATCAGTAAAAAGCCTGCCAAAACAATTGGCGCCCACCGTGGGGCATCTAACTCAAAAATAATCAAAAGCCCACCACCAAATACCACAAAAACCTAAGAAAAAAATGGCAGGAGATAGCGTTGAGCAATAATTAGCTGCTGCCAAACAACAGTTGTTGGAGATGGAACAACTGAAACAAAAAATGATCCAGTGAAGCGTAGTGGCAAAATTGAAAGAATCGAGAATCCACCTAAAGATACAAATTGGGAGAAAAAGCTTCAGGATCAAAGTTGAAAGTCCATCCTGGCACACCATTCTCCTCCATCATAAGGAACATTGACTTCTCCAATATTGGCACTCCAACTCCATCAAAATCCAAAGCGGGAGAAGGAACGTTCAGAGAATTCCAAAATCAAGAAACCTCGTCGAAGAGACTAACACGGCCATTATGATGGCTATGCTCCAGGAAATCCAAAAACTTCACGAGAGATTTGAAAAGATCCCAGGAGTTCCTACCCCAATTGAAGAAGCAAATCCAGAGAGCTATGTTGATTCACCCTTTGTGGATGAAATAGCAAAAATAGACCTGCCAAAGAAATTTGTGATTCCCTTAATGAGAATCTATGATGGAACCACTGATCCACAAAACCATGTTGCCTATTACAAGCAAAGGATGCTTTGGCAAAGATCAATTCCCATGAACTACGTCAAGTCTGCATGTGTAAGGGATTTGGAACAACTCTGAACGGACCTGCCTTGCAATGGTACATAAACCTGCCAAATGGAAGCATCAAGTCCTTTGCTGACCTGGTCAATTCTTTCAATCATCAGTTTGCCAGCAGCAGGGAACTAGAAAAGAGATCTAGTGACCTGTACAGGGTTAAACAAAAGCCTGGAGAATCCATCAGATCCTACATGACAAGATTCAACAAAGAAAAAGTTTCAATCCCCAGATGTGATGTTGGAACAGCCGTTGAAGCTTTCAGGCTAGGGCTACCCCCGGACGTGACTTCTACGATGCAATGACCATGAAGCCCTGTCATACCTTTGAAGATGTCCAAGCATTAGCCATAGGCTATATCAGTGGAAGAAGACAAAGGCTACAAGGCGGATAATGCGACAACAACTCGGGATATGACAAAACCAACGAAAAAAGCTTTAACCACAAAGGAAGCAGTTCCAGGCCATCTCCCTACACAAGACCTGACAGATCAGAAGTCAACTATACACATGAACAACGAGGTAACTCCTATACTTATCCTCCTGTCCAGGAATATAACTTCTCTGTTGACATTGCAGGACTGATCAAGAGACTTGACCATATGGGAGACATTGTCAAGTGGCCAAAGAAGTCAGACAACCCCAACTCAAGGAAGGACACCACCAGATGGTGCGAATTTCACATGGACATAGGACACACAACAGAGGAATGTCTGGGATTACGGAGACAAGTGGCTTACCTGCTAAAGAAAGGATACCTGAAAGACTTGATGCAAACAAAGAACAGGGAAGAAGATGGAACAAGGAAAAACACAGAAAGGCAACAACGTGACCTACCCCCTGCACCACCCATTTATGAAGTCAAATTCATCAATGGAGGATCGAAAATTTGTGGCTGACCACTCGGCCGCTAAGAAAATTGCCAGGGAGTCAAAAATGAAATCTCCTTTTAAACCTACCAATTTACCTCAAATTACTTTTGACGACACCGATATGCGGGGCATTCCAGGACCTCCACCATGACAACCTGGTGATCACCATGCAAATAGGGACTGCACGTGTCATGAGAATCCGATAGATGGAGGCGATTCGATAAACCTGATCATGCTTGATGTCCTTAAAGCAATGAAGATTGATGAAAGCCAAATCATAAAGAAGTCTAATGTCCTAGTAGGATTCAGTGGAGAAACAAGAAACACACTGGGAGAAATACACCTGCCCACATATGTGGAAGGAGTATCTTCATATGAAAGATTTCGAGTCCTGGACTGCCTGTCATCCTATAATGCCATATTGGGAAGACCATGGATCCACAACGTAAGGGCCATACCCTCCACCTATCACCAATGCATCAAAATACCAACAGAATGGGGAGTAGCAACCATAAAAGGTGAACAAAAATCTGCCCAGGAATGTTATACTTGAGTCACTTTGAAGCCTTCCAAGGCGGGTAAGTCCCTCGCCTAGCAATTACAAAGTGCCACTGTCAGACAACTCATGTGGCGAAAACCAAAATGGAAATGATCAAGTAATTTTAGACCCTGAGTACCCTGACAGGCATGTACTGGTAGGATCTGATGTCCCTGATAATATCAGGCCAGAATTAGTAAATTTTCTTAAAAGTAAATCTTCATGTTTTGCCTGGTCACATTTTGATATGACCGGAATAGATGCCAATATTATTACACATAAACTAAATATTGATGAGTCTTATAAGCCTCGTCCAGAGAAAAGAAGAAAGTTTGCATTTGAAAGACATGCTATCATTAATGAAGAAGTAGAAAAATTATTGGACATGGGGATGATAAGAGAAGTCATGTACCCTAGCTGGCTAGCCAACGTAGTGGTGGTACAAAAGAAGAATGGCAAGTGGAGAGTTTGTGTAGATTACACAGACCTCAATAAAGCCTGCCCAAAAGACCCATTTCCACTCCCACACATAGACGCAATGGTGGATGCTACAAAGAGGACATGAACTCCTGACATTCATGGATGCCTCAAGTGGATTCAATCAAATCAAGATGCACCCATCTGATCAGGAACATACTGCATTTATCACGGAAAGGGGCATATACTACTACACAGCAATGCCCTTTGGCCTGAAGAATGCAGGGGCAACATACCAACGCCTGGTCAATACAATGTTTAAGGATCAAATAGGGGACACCATGGAAGTCTATATTGATGACATGGTAGTTAAATCAAAGAAAGCTGAAGATCATGTCAGGGACTTGGAAACAGCCTTTAAGATCCTAGAAGATTTCAATATGAAACTGAACCCATCCAAATGCCATTTTGGAGTATCCTCAGGAAAATTCCTGGGGTACATGGTGACCAAAAGAGGAATAGAAGCCAGCCCAGAACAAATAAGAGCCATACTAGAACTGGAATCCCCCAAGTCAGTCAAAGACATTCAAAACGACAGACGAGTTGCGACCCTGAATAGATTCATTTCCGGATCATCGATGGGTGCAAGGCATTCTATGACCTACTCAGGAAAAACAAAGCATTCAAATGGTTGCCGAACACGAATCGACCTTCCAGAGCTCAAAACATACCGGACTACACCTCCGCTACTTGCCAAACCAGACAAAGGAGAACCCCCGACGGTCTACCTATCATCACGAAACAATGAGTGGAGTCCCGACCAAAGAAATTGATGGCCAACAACATCCAGTCTACTATGTAAGTAAAAGTCTCCTAGACGCGAAACCGTATGGCTTACTTGAAAAATATGTACTTGCTTTAGTAATGTCCTGCACTAAACTTCGACCTTATTTTGAAAGTCACCCAATCATTGTAAGAACCAACTTGCCTATCAAATCTGTCACGAGAAAGCCCGAGTTGTCGTTAATGAAAAATGGTCGGTCACAAATCAGCACCTATGATATAACCTTTGAACCCGGATGACAATTAAATCTCGGGCACTAGCAGACTTCGTGGTGAATTCGTTCTACCCTAGAACCAGACCTCATAAAAGAGGTCAATCTTCTTGACACCCAAAAAACAGACCAGGAATGGACTCTCCATGTAGATGGGGCAACAAATATGAAAGGCACTGGCTTAGGATTAGTCCTAAAATCACCACAGGGAGACCTGATTGCACAGGCTATTAATTGTGAATTCAAAGCCACGAATAATGAGGCTGAATATGAAGCCCTGATTGCTGGATTAAAGGTATGTATAGAACTCGGTGTAGCAAATCTCAAGGTAAAAACTGACTCTCTCTTAATTTCCAATCAAATCAAAAAAATATATGCTGCAAAAGATTCAAAGATGATACTCTATTTGGAATATGTCAAAAACCTTTGCAAAAATTTCAAAAACTTTGACATTGACCAAATACCAAGGGACTTAAATACCCAGGCGGATGCCCTAGCCAGCCTGGGATCAAACTTCAGCCCTGCTGTGTTTGACAAGATACCCATCGTCCACCTACTGGAACCAACCATAGAAAGGCCTGAACAAATTTGCCCTATCCAGGAAGATACAACTTCCTGGACTAAACCTTACTATGATTGGTTCCTGCAGGGGATACTCCCTACAAATAAAAACGAAGCAAGGGCCCTGAAAATCAAAGCATCCACTTATACCATTATAAATAACACCTTGTTTAAAAAGTCTCAGGCTGGACCTTACTTACGTTGCCTGGAACCAAATGAAGCCAGCCAGGTCATAGAAGACATACATAATGGATACTGCGGAAATCACAAAGGTGGAAGGAGCCTGGCAAGCAAAATTCTCGGACAGCTACTTGCCAACCCCGAGAGCCGATCGCATAGCATATAGCTCAAAATGTGAGGCCTGTCAAATCCATTCCCCTTATATCCATCAACCATCAGAGCTACTACATTCCATCTCAGCCCCATGGCCATTCATGAAATGGGGCATGGACATAGTAGGGAAGCTACCTCAGGCGCCTGGACAAAAAGTCTTCATGCTAGCAATGACTGACTACTTTTCCAAATGGATAGAGGCAGACTCATACAGGCAAGTCAAAGAAAAGGATGTCATATCATTTATCAAAAGGAATATCATATGTAGATATGGAATACCTTGAAAATAGTCTCGTGATAATGGTACACAATTTGTGGGAAAAAGAACAGCTAACTTCTGTGCACAATGGAACATCAATTTAGTCACATCTACACCAGGCTACCCTAAAGCCAACGGCCAAGCGAAATCAAGCAACAAAGTAGTAATCGGTTGCACGAAAAAAAAAGCTGAAAAGAAGAAAATGAAGATGGGCGGAAGAGCTCCCCTAGTCCTGTGGGCCGACAGACCACACCCAAAAACACCACGGGCCGGACACCATATTCCCTGGTCTATGGGCAGTGAAGCGATAATACCAAAGAGAAATTCATGTGCCAACTACCAGAAGCAGCCTGAACACAATAGAAGAGAACAGGTCCCTATTACAGGATAACCTACTCTTAACAGAAGAACTGAGGGATGCAGCCAAAATCAGGATAGCCGCCTACCAACAGGCAGTAGCCAGAAGTTACAACAAAAATGTCAACATCAGAGTATTCAAAGAAGGAGATCTGGTACTAAGGAAAGTCTTCCCCAACACCAGAGAAAAGAACGCATGCAAATTAGCCCCTACATGGGAAGGCCCGTACTTAATTGATTCAATAGTGGGACAAGGAGCTTACAGGCTACAAACTTTGGAAGGAGGAATGATCCCCAGATCTTGGAACATTTCCCACTTAAAACTATTTCATATCTGAGAAGCAGGTAAAACTACCCACCCTATATACATGTCAATAGAACTTCCTGCTATGTGTTAAGTTGCTTGCCTGTTATTCTTAATTTCACCTGAAACTTTATTTCAAATCCTGAAAACTTGTTTTACGCCTTCTTTTCACCTATTATATGTTACACTTTAGGCTTAAACAAATGTTCAGGATTAAGGGCCACTCCACCCAACCTGAACAGCATTTCTAAAAATGCCCTAATTTGGCACCTGCCTGCCTGACCCGAAAATTAAACTGAGCTCAGTACATAAAAAGACAAGTACAAAGGTGGAATAGACCATAGTATTTGTCAAAGAAGCCCTCCTGACAGGCTGAGGGCCATAAGCCCTCCTGACCGGCAACCACCCTCATTCTTAAAAAACCCTCCTGACAGGCAGATAGAGCCACCATTTCCCATAAACATGGGAATGAGGGTCATAAGCCCTCCTGACAGGCATTACTCTAACAAAAAATATCACATGAATATACAGGTACAAATTCCAGTCAAACACAGCAGGAAAATCAAGAAAAGAAAGGATATATATATTAAAACTTACCCAGGAATACACCCTTCCCAGGCAGAAAGAACGCACCGTTTATCCAGGCAAAGCCAACAAAAACCAAAATAAATCCTAAATTATTTGTTCAGGGAACATCCCCCCCTGAATAGGCCAAAACAACACAAAATCCCACAAACAAAATAAAATCAAACTAGCCCACCTTGGACACGGTAGCAGAGCCAATCCCCTCATCAGCAGCCTCCTCTTCTTCATCTCCATCCCCTTCAGCATCACTATTTTTCCCCTTGGATGGAGGTGAGTCCACCTCCTCGTCAAAGATGCAACTTACAAAGCTCGGGATAAGTGGTATTGAGATCGGCAACTCCCGATCGGGATTCCAAAAGGCCTGACTTCAGCAGGCTCTTTCATAGCATCCACACGGCCCTTGCCAAAGAAATACAAAGGCAAATCTTTGTACCTAGCCTGGACCTCATCCCTCTCTACCAATTCTTCATTTACCTTTAATCGCTCTCCCGCATAGCCTCGCTTTTCACCTTTAACTCTTCCCCGGGCAATATCAAACTTAGCCTCAAGAGCTTTCGGGGCATCCTGAGCGATTTCACTTAGAAGACTCCACCAAAGAACCGAGCCTTCCCCGCCTCATTATCCTCCTTCAAAGAATGATTCTCGGCCTTGGACACCTCCAACTCGACTTTAAACTTGTCAAAGATCCTTTTTCAAGATTTGTACCTCCCAATCCAAGGCATTTTTAGACCATGGATGATTCCAATTGACAAAGCGCTCCTCAAAGACATCATTAACATTCTGAAACAAAAGAAAAATGCCTATCTAAGCCACAAAAAAGAAAACACACAAAAATTCACAACAAACAAAGACAATATTTACCTCCTGAAGCATGGTAACCAAGTTGGCAGCGTAGTCCCTGGAACGATACATAGCAGCCAAAGCACGAGCAGAAGCTTCCTCTGCCTGATACTTGAAATAAGGATCATCAACCACAAAAGCCTGAGCCTGAATTTGATCCTTAGCAAACTGAACCTCATCCATACGAGCCCTAACCCCCCTGACCTCATGAACTCCCCTAGGCTCATCCACTCTCTTCCTCTTCTCAGGACGGTCACTATCATCCACAATCTTCTCAGGGGACGTCAACTGAACTTCCTGCACAGGTTCCTGAACATGAACAGCACTGTCACTTCCCGTTGCCTCACTGCTCTTTGACTTCTCCCCTGTAATCTAGGAAACCCCTGCCTTCACCAAAGACAGACCAAAACTAGCAATTCTGGCAGAAGCCCTGGTAGCTGCACGACGAGTATCTAAAATCAGCAATATAAGCATGAATCCAATACAGGAAACAGAATGACAAAACAAGCAAAAGAACTTACTTCCTGACGAAGATGCCCCTGGAACCTTAGTGCTCTTCACAGGCTTATACGTGCTCAACTTAGCCTTCTTAAAACGAGGCATAGAAGCTTGCCCCAGACAGGCAGGCCAAGCCCTCTCCTCTTCAGGCAATGCCATAAACGCTGCTATCCGGTCAGCCGACCCCTCAGCATCAGGATCATTCACCCAATCATTTACTAAAAGAAAGCACGGGCAAAGTAAGTAAACTCTCCAAAAAATATTATTACCAAACCAAAAATAATGCAGGAAAGAAAGATTACCTCCTTCAACAGCTGGGTAATTGAGATAGTCCAGTCGGCAATTGAATCACCTTGATAAACATATAAGTTTGAGCCCACCTTTATCATCCCCCCCCCGAATCAAAATTGGTGATCGGGAGCCATCTTTGACTGACTCGAAAATTAAACCTCCCAAGAGAATGACTCTTCAAGTGATAGACATTCTTAAAATCATCCAGGGTAATAACCAATTTATGCTTAGAACATAAATGCTCAATAGAATGGACAATCTTCCAAACCATTGGCATGAGTTGAAAGGGAGGAACCCTAATAGCCCTGATCACCTCGGTCATAAAAGGAGAAAGGGGAAGTTGACCACCACCCCTGAACGCCCACTCAAAAATACAGAACCAACCCGGGCTACTCCAATTAGCCCTGACAGGACCATTCTCAGGAATCCAAACCTCAGCTCCATGAGGAATAAGGCCCCTGCCCTTTATATAATGCTCAAAAGCAGGTTTCAGTTGATTGGCCTCATGAAAAGAAACCGCCAAAGCCTTATTAGGAGAATATTCAACCCCCTTATAAGACATAGACAGAATCTCTGGAGGAGCAACAACCTCCACCACGTCATCCTCAGGGATAATTTCAGGGACCCCCTCAACTTCAGCAGAAACCATTTCAACTTCAACAGGAACTTTTTCAGCCTCAGCAGGAGCTTTTGAAGCTGTTGTCTTTCTCCTGCCACCAGCCATATATTATTTTCTGGAAGATGAATTTTTCAAAGAGAGAATTTTTAGAAAGGGAAAGAAGAAATTTGGAGATTGAGATATGGAAGCAATCACGGCAAAGGAAGGGTATTTATAACCGCAAATCCTAAACGGCTAGAAAAGCAAGTGGTAGAGACTAATCATGACTCTCCTAGGGTTTTGTGAACCTACCCTATTAATGACAAATAACCGTTACAAGAAGTTGAATCAAACACCAATTCTAAATCCGATAGAAAGTCCCTGCACAAATCACTTGCACTGCCCAAATTTTTATCTCCTCATTCCTGGCCAGACCCAATAAAGGAATAAGCAGATAAGGGGCAATTGTTGGGCCCTAAATTATCCTGCCGACCGATATAGGCCAGGCAACAGCCAAGGACAACTTCCGGACAAAAGATATCTAAAATCGTGGCATTACTTCAACACGGACGGGCACCAAGCGGAGTTGATAAAAGACAAAAGAAAGATAACCAAAGACCTAAAAGAGAAGCATCGGCCACTGCGAGCGAGCGAAAATGGGCGATTGATATATGTTCCCTACAAAAAAGGAAGACCAATTCCAGAAAGCTATGATAAAGGAAGCAGTCAAAACAACGGCTAAGAGAGAGGCAACCACCTCCGGGTAAATAGGGCACATTCCCTATTTACCAGGAAAACCTAAACGGCCTAAGAGGAAGGAAGAAATCACCTATAAATAGAAAAGAAGAGGAGATAAAAAGGATCATCAGATATACACTCACTTTTGACATATATTCTTTGTATTCTTAAGCTATATATTCGCCTGTCACGCCTGATATAAGAATACTCTGTCAGGCTATCCAAAATCATAGTAAGAATCACTCCTGGCTTGGTGCCCGTGGTTTTTTCCCTTATTCCCAGGGTTTTTCCACGTATAAATATCTTTGTGTCATTGTTTATTAGTTCGTTTTACACCTAATTATACCAATCAGGCGAGTTGTTTGAGTTAGATCACCCTACATATAAATCCCTAGCAGGACGCTCTAGATCAGTAAAAAGCCTGCCAAAACAGGAATCAATGTGATTATATTTCTATAACCACATTTCTGAAACACATCCTATAGGTGTGACCTTTAGGGACCAGTTGATCACCGCCATCTGTATGATAATAACGTCAAACTTTCTAGCAAGCCAACCGTTATTAGGTAAACGTTAATCAACTGATTAAATATACGAAGTATACCCTTGTGAACCTGTAAGAGATTTACAAATGTTATCACACTAATTTGTGGAGGACACAAACTCCAACAAACTCCCACTTGTTCTCACAAGTATGTGCGATAATCGATTCTCATATCCTAAAATTTCTCCCACTCAATGTAAAACAATTTGCAAATCCGTATTCACAAAGGTCGTATTTTACAAGCGATCATTATCAAGAGTGGTTTCCCCGACTAGAGAGTAACTTAACTGATAAACGAATCAACATTCGAGCATGGCCATGCATTTCGATTAACTCCTCGAGTGGCCCCGAGAAATAACTATACCTGATAAGGGTTGGATATTTTCCTCAACTCGAATCCTGCCGATATAAGCACAAAGTATGAAATGACCCGAAAAAAATCTACTTAGCCTCCGATTCACGGCAGACCATGAGAAAGAAACCAAAGTCACCCAAAAACTGCCTTAATCTCAAGAGACAGTCGATAGTCAAAAGAATCGACTCTAGGAACACAATGGATGTCCTATCCACGACCTGGCACCGAATGTTATTAAACATTTAGGACTCCATTACGTTGTCACAAAAAGTTGTCCTACGAGGTATCGTTATAATCTCGCATCTGTGATCGATCAGTCAACCGTTTGACTTATGGCTCGTTGAACCCACCATCAATCGATTGCACAATATAATAGCCGGAGTTATCAGCTCACATTGGCAATTACAGACCAAAACAAATATAATGTAATTCAGTTCACTTTGTGGCGTTCAATGTTGTCAGTACAATCCACATGAAAAAAAAATATTATAATAAAACGATGAAGTTATAAATAGTATATGAAAAAGATAACGTATCGAATTCATAATCAACTACTATAACTCAGGTAAACGTTTAATTATCATGAAAATAACGTGCCCTCCATGCTTATCATATTTCAATGGCTCAGTAGTAGAATCTGCTACAACGTCCTGTTTGGAACTATTCCAGCTGACCGCAACACCATTAAGAGTAAAAACGAATCTAGACTGAGATTTCTAATCATCTTGATCCGTTTGGAAGCTAGCATCTGCGCAACCGATTGCGCATAGCTTAGTATCGCCTCCATAAGTCAATACCCTATCCTTAGTCCTCCGTAGGTACTTGAGGATATTTTTAACAGCTATCCAGTGTGTTTTACCTGGATTCTTTTGGTACCGACTCGTCATACTCAATGCATATGCCACGTCTGGACGTGTGCATATCATGGCATACATGATCGATCCTATTGCAGATGCATAAGGAACACGACTCATGCGCTCAATCCCTTCAGGCGTCGTGGGTGACTGAGACTTGCTCAATCCCAGACGTCATTGGAAGGTTCCCCTTCTTGGAGTTGGTCATGCTGAACTTCTCAATAATCTTATCCAAATAAGACTTCTGACTTAGTGATAACGTCCGTCGTGATCTATCTAGGTAGATACGGATTCCCAAAATGCGTTGTGCCTCACCCAGATCTTTCATCTGGAAATGGTTCTTTAACCATTCTTTAACCGAAGATAGGAGAGGAATGTGATTCCCAATCAAGAGTATGTCATCAACATACAATATCAAGAATACAATATTGCTCCCACTCGACTTGATATATAAGCATGGTTCTTCGACCGATCGAGTGAAACCATACTCTTTTATCACCTGGTCGAAACGATCATTCCAACTCCGAGAAGCTTGCTTAAGTCCATAAATGGAACGCTTAAGCTTGCATACTTTCTTAGGATGTTCAGGATCTATGAAACCTTCGGGTTGCACCATGTACAACTCTTCCTCCAAATAACCGTTTAAGAAGGCGGTTTTCACATCCATTTGCCAAATTTCATAGTCATGAAATGCGGCAATCGCTAAGATTATCCGAATGGAACGTAACATGACTACGGGTGCAAAAATTTCATCATAATGCAATCCGTGCACTTGAGTGAAACCTTTTGCCACAAGCCGTGCCTTATAGGTATCTGGTTGCGCGTCTACGGAATGCTTTATTTTGTAAAGCCATTTACACTGTAGAGGTTGTACCTTATTAGGTAAATCAACTAGATCCCATACGTTATTCTCATACATGGAGTCCATCTCGGATTGCATGGCTTCGAGCCATAGCTTTGAGTTGGAACAGGCCATAGCACCTTTATAGGTAGCGGGTTCATTACTCTCTAGGAGTAAAACGTCATTCTCCTCGACCATACCAATGTATCTGTCCGGAGGATGAGAGACTCTACCCGACCTCCTAGGTTCCTCAGGAATATTAACCGTATCATCAGTTGGAGGAACCACTTCCTCCATTCGTTCCTCGGTCGTTCGTTCTGGAATCTCCGACAGCTCGAAGGTTCTATTACTCGACTTGTTCTCGAGAAATTCTTTCTCTAAGAACGTCGCACTAGCCGCAACAAAAACTCGATGTTCGGTAGGCGAATAAAAGTAATGACCAAATGTTCCTTTTGGATAACCTATAAAGTATGTCTTGACCGATCGCGGGCCGAGCTTATCCTCGTGTCTCCACTTGACATAAGCCTCGCAGCCCCAAACCCGAATAAAGGAAAAGTTAGGGACCGTTCCCTTCCACATTTCATATGGAGTCTTGTCGACAGCTTTAGACGGACTTCGGTTAAGTATAAGAGCAACTGACAAAAGAGCAAAACCCCATAATGAATCAGGCACTACCGTGTGACTCATCATGGATCGAACCATATCAAGTAAGGTTCGATTTCTCCGTTCGGACACACCATTTAATTAAGGTGTTCCAGGTGGAGTTAACTGTAGAACGATTCCACAGTCTTTAAGGTGTTGATCAAACTCATTTGAAAGATATTCGCCACCCCGATCTGAACGAAGTGCTTTAACCTTTCTACCCAGTTGGTTATGTACCCTGTTCTGGTATTCCTTGAATTTCTCAAAGGACTCACTTTTATGCTTCATTAAGTAGACATATCCGTATCTACTCAAATCGTCCCTGAAAGTGATAAAATATCTATAGCCATCTGTAGCGGTAATTGACATAGGTCCACATACGTCCGTATGTATGAGTCCTAATAGGTCACTAGCGCGCATTCCAACACCTTTGAAGGAAATTCTAGTCATCTTGCCAATGAGACATGATTCACACGTGCCATATGTAGAAAAATCGAATGCGGGAATTGTCCCATTATCGACGAGTTTCTTCACGCGTTTCTCATTTATGTGTCCCATTCGACAATGCCATAGATAGGTGTGATCTCTGTCACCAACCTTTAATTTCTTATTATTCATGTGTAATACTTCCGTGGTTTGGTCTAAGATATATATTCCATTCATGGAAACTGCTTTGCCATAAATCATTTCATTAAAAGAGAAAATACAGCTATTATCCTTTATTGAAAATGCAAAACCGTCTTGAGCAAGTACAGAAACAGAAATAATGTTCTTAGATAAACTGGGTACATAGTAACAGTTATTTAAAGATAACTCAAAACCACTAGGGAGTTGGATTACATATGTTCCCTTCGAGGCAGCAACAACTCTTGCTCCATTCCCGACTCGCAGGTCCACATCACCTTTTTCGAGAGGTATGATGTTCTTTAGGCCCTGCAAATGATTACACAGATGAGAACCACAACCAGTATCTAGTACCCAAGTTCTGAAACTTGCATGGTTAATCTCAATCATATGAATATAAGATGACATACCAACAGGAACGACGCGGCCTGCCTTGATGTCCACACGGTAGACGGGACAGTTCCTCCTCCAATGTCCAGTCTTGTGACAATGGTGGCACTCTATGTCACCGCCCTTTCTCTTTGCTTTGCCTTGTGAGCCACCAGTCTCACCAGGCCCACTCTTACCGTTTCCTGGCTTCTTAAACTTTGGCTTACCTACAGCTAGGTCGCCATGAGCCTTGCCCTTACCCTTACCTTTTTTTGTAAATCGTGAGAACATCCTGCTTCATGCTCCCACTCAATTTCATATCCTTCTCGGTCTGTACGAGAAGGGAGTGTAGCTCATGAGGACTCTTTTTCAAGTCATTCATATAGTAGTTCGCCCTGAAAAGGGCAAAACCATCGTGAAGAGAATGAAGCATTCGGTCAATGACAATGCTCTCACTGATTTTGCAATCAAGAGCCTCCAGCTTCTCGACATTCTCAATCATGTGAAGAATGTGTGGGCTAACCGGTTGGCCCTTCTAGAGTTTCGCATCAAAGAAGCGACAGGTATGCTCATATGTAACGATTCTCGGTGCTTTTGAGAACTCGTTAGTGAGCGTGGTGAAAATCTTGTTCGCACCTTGGGCAATGAAGCGTCTCTGCAAATTGGTTTCCATTGCAAAGATGAGTACGTTCTTTATCGCACCCGCTTCCATAACGAAGTCACTATAAGCGAGTGACTCGTTGACTCTGCGCATTGGGGCCTGGGTTGACCGGTATTAGCTCGATTAAGTACTTGAGCTTACCGTCGAATGGCGACATTCCGTAGTGCCGCCTCCCGATCCGCAAAGTTGGACCCGTCGTTTTTCGGGACGTGTGAACGATTCATCCGGTCCATGAATATTTTCAGCCAGGACTCGCGTCCAAGTGTGGCACTAGGCATTTGGATTGCGTTATTTCCACCATTTAGCAGTAATAAGATTATCAAAATAATCGTGTTCTATATCATGAGAAGAAGAATAAAAATAATAAGCATGTGCATCGTTTATAATTTTTAAGTCTAATGAACTAATGTCATAACGCGAAGACTCAAAACATTTATACAATTGACCTCCCTCAAGAATTATATAAATGATCCCAAGACTCAATTCTCTGTAAATTGATAAGCTAACCTTTTAGGTAATTCTACCGTTAGAATTCTTGGTTGATAAATTTCTGTAAATTCTATCTTTAATCCATCATAATCACGAGAAACTCTTCGGACTATGATGTTGAGGTAAACTAAGTCAACACAACTACTTACCCAACGTAGAAGGGGTCATATTAGGCCTACCGACGAAGAAGGGATTCATAGATGTTTGCCCTTATAAAGACTAATCTCAATTTCCGTTTTAGAGGAAGATCCCATCAACTTTATTTTAATTCATTTTAAGTGAACTATAATCTAGCATGCGAGAATGAATAAACTAAGGTGATGGCTTAAAGACTGTGACATCTGCATGTCCATGAAAACTAACATACAACCTATATGAGTTAATTTTCATGCATTTTTATAGTAGTAGGTGGTTTGGTTTAGGCGGAATATGATGCATAAACTATCATGTGAATGAAAAGGAATAGGAATGAAAAACGTAAAAGCAATAATAAAGTCCTAGTGTGGCCTATCCTATCAAAATGAACATTAAATACAAGTTTGTAATCCATCCTTGGACCCGAGAAGCTTGTCTTGATGTTCCATCTTGATCCATGTAGCGGGAGTGAGCTCCAATCTCCATCTTTAGTCTTCTTTTGAAAAATACAATAAATAAAATTTACATAATAAACCTATTTATTACATTCTAATTTAAAAACCCAAAACTAAAGAAAAATAAAGGAGATTCGAGATCTCATAATTACATAAAAAATCATGTTTCCTTCATTACGAAAACATAATTTGACTAAGGCCACACTAAGTATTACAAATTACAACCGATTGCAAAAAAACGTAAATAAATTCATTCAACGATTCATTCAACAAAAATAAAAATGCATCAACTAAAAATAAATTAAACATACATGACACAATTCCTTAATTATGTTGATTAATTTTATCCAAACCATCTATTTAAATCAAATTAAGTGACAATTCCTCAATTAATCACATTAATTTCAATCTTAATTCATATTAAACTTGTAATATGAATTTAATCCATCAATATTTTAAACTGCTTTAAAATAATTAGGTATCTTTTAATTATGAACCGCTTCACAATAATTAATTGGCCCAAAAAAAATTTTAAAATTAGCTCGGTAAAACCGAAACAACTCAAAAATAATCTTTCTCTCGGTTTTACAGCTAAAACCAAAAAATTTTTTTTTTTTATAAACTGTCCAGCCGTGAACAGTAACAGTAAAAAAAACAGCCCAAATTTTTTTTTTTTTTTTCTTTTTCATTTTTGCGGCAAAAACAACAAGACAAAAACAGCCCGTTTTGTTTTCTTTTTAAACGCGGCTTTATCTGTAAAAACCGAAACACATAAAAAAAATTTTTTTTTATGAACTGCTACAGTGAACAGTAACCCAAACGTGAATAGTAACAGGAAAAAAAATTTCTTTTCTCGGATGCTTTTCAAATCGGCATAAACAAAAACAGCCGCAAAAAACTTTAATCGGTTTTTCAGGAGAAACCGAAAGAAAGAAAAAAAAACAGAAATTTTTTTTTTAAAAAAAAATACTGTTCATCCGTGAACAGTAACGGAAACGAAAAAAAAAATTCCACGGCTCAAAAAAAAATTCCAGCCGATTATATTTTTTCGCAAACCCTAATTATTGTTTACAAACAATTTTATGAGAATCATCAAAATTAAAATTCGTGGCCTTGGCTCTGATACCACTTGTGGGATTTATCTGTATGCATCCCTTTATTTTTAAGGATTATAACGAATATAATGATGACGATTACTAGTCATAAAATAAAATACATAAACATAAGGAAAAGATTCAGAAATAACCTTCGGTCCTAGCAAAAACGGCCTAAGAACAATATCAAAATTGATATTCGCCTATCAGTTGCACCCAGGACGATATGAGATATGCCCTATTGATTGGTGCTAGAATCGATCTAAAATTTTCTGTAAAATTTAGTTGTTTTGTGCTTTTTCTGATGAGAGAGGAGGCTAGGTCAAGAAAAAGAATTAGGGTAGAATAATTTTCTCCCTTTCTTTCTTATACTGACCGAAAATTAGGAAGAATAAATCTTTCCTAATTTGGGCCCATCTGACCGAAATAAGGAGTATAATCTCCTTATTTTTGGTCTTTCCAAAAATGTATAAAATGTGTTAAATTGTGTGTTAAATTGTCATCTAGTGAGGATCGAACCCCTGACCTCTTGGTTTGTGTACCCTCACTATTACCACTATGACACATTCATCTTGTTGATATTAAATATAACTGATTACATTTAATTACGAATTAACAGATTAATTCGTCCAAGCTAACATTACATACATTTAATTAAATATCTTATTATATTTAATTTACGAATTGACAGTTAATTCGTCTCAACTAATATTATTTAATTTTCATTAAATAATTATCTCATCAACACATTGACTAACTATTTAGTCATATTGGGCATCAATGTGATTATATTTCTATAACCAAATTTCTCAAACACATCCTATAGGTGTGACCTTTAGGGACCAGTTGATCACCGCCATCTGTATGATAATAACGTCAAACTTTCTAGCAAGCCAACCGTTATTAGGTAAACGTTAATCAACTTATTAAATATACGAAGTATACCCTTGTGAACCTGTAAGAGATTTACAAATGTTATCACACTAATTTGTGGAGGACACAAACTCCAACAGGAACATATAAGTAAATCGTGATCATTAGAGGAGATTGGTACCTTCTTTGGCTCGGGACACTCTCGAGCAAAGTGTCCTCTCTTCTCACAATTGAAGCACTTCACACGCGCTAAATTGACCTCTTTAGGCTCTTTTGCCTTTTGTTGCTTTTGGATTCCATCTTGTGGTCCAAGAGGCTTTATGGGGCGTCTCCCTTTCTTGCCCCTCTTACCCTTGTTGTTCTTAAACTTATTATGAACAACAAGTGCAGCAGCAGGAGTAGGTGGTTTGAGCGCCCTTTGACGCTCTACCTCCATTTCCACATGTTTGGCAAGTTCAGTGAAAGTCTTGATATTTTCACTTTGAGACATGAGGAGCTTAAAATTCTTCCATTCCTCAGTATCGGAGGGAAGAGAGCGAAGCACATTCACTACTTGCTCCTCATCGGGCACATCTCGCCCAGCAGCTTTCAGATCACGTATCATGGCACTCATGACACGTAAGTGTTCAGTCACATTGTGTTTAGGATCAATTGAATAATCCATCCATTTCAGGTTCAAGGCACGGAGCCTCGTTGTCGAAGTTTGACCAAACGAGATCTTAAGCTTGTCCCACATGTCCTTAGCAGTAGGACACATTTCAAACTTGCCAATTAAATCATTGTGCATGCAGAACAACATAGTAAAGCGTGCAGAACGATCCTTTTTTAACCACTCATCATGGACTTTCAAGTTTTCATTATACTTAGCCATATCCTCAGGTTTCTCAGGTTCCTGAGGCTTGGCCACAGTAACTGTCAAGGTTTCAAGTACATCGCGTTCATTAAGAAGATACTGAATCTTCCTGCGCCAGATGTCATAGTTCGTACCATCTAGCTTTTCAGTCGTGAACAAGTCACCAATCATATTTTTAGCCATCTACAAGTATTTATTAACATAATGGACATTAGGCACGCTCAGAAAAATTAAATTACCTCAAGATTTTTATTATTCCTATCATATGTTCGAAAACTTCGCTATGCTCATAATCATCACAAAATGACGTAAATAATAAAACTCTATAAACTTAATTTTTTCTCATAAAAATATTACGAAACAAATTCGTACAAACAATTTAAGCTAAACACATTAGCATTATAATAATGTTATTTAGACATTTAGCTGATATGTAAAACAAATTTACATTTAAACGACTGAATTTCAAAACCTTATTATGTAAAATTAGTCTTGTTCACAGTTATACAAGTTACTCCGAATCAATAGGCCACAAACATAAAAGAAACCTAAACAAATGCATTGCAAAGTGAAATGTTGACCGACCCACTTACTAGGATTTCTTTATAATTAAACAATCCAGTAAATAATCCATAGAAAAAATTATGTCTTGGTCCCACTGACATGTTGATTTCACAATGTTCCAGGTAAAGGCCCACTGACATGCTTTTAAAACTCTAAATATTCCAAATTTATCGTTTATTATAAAAAAAATTACCCTTGTAACTCAAACTCCTTCCCTGTCCTTTTCTTTGAAATGGAATAGATAAAGAACCCATCTTTATTTACCACTTATCTTCATCCATTTCTCTGATTTCATACCCAATAAAAAAAAATTGGTTCATCAGATTCGCTACCGCCACCACATAGATCGGCGCTGGTCGATAGTCGAGACATCTGAGGCGACTTACACGCTCAACGCGTCAGAACCAGTGCCGGTGCGTGACACACACGCCCCTCTGTTCGTTATCAAATGGCGGTTTGTGACACACACGAAGCCTGATCGTGACTTAAGGATATATGCGATAATCTCGAAGACCGAAGGCGGAATACGGGTAAGAGTCCAATTTACGAAATAGAGTCAACAACAAAGCGGGGGCTGTAATTATTATTGTAAATTCAACATATGAATTAAACTGGTATGTAAACATTATTATGAATTCAACATATGAGTCATTAGTTTACAAAAAGTTTTGATCAGGGGCTGTCGTATAACATGATAATTAAAAAATGATTTTTTTTTATTTTAATCATGTTATTTAGAGCCGGGACAGAAGCCGTAACACGATCGGCTCTGATACCACTGTTAGAATATACGTACCTTAATAGCGGAATGGTACGAAGATCGACGTGCCGATTTCTGTTAACGAGAACCCGATATCGATGGCTACTAGAGTCACCAGAGGTAGTTCACACCCCAAGTTCCAAAAGCTCAAATGATGGTGGCTTTGTTGTGATTATGTGTTAGATTATTGTGTTCTTGTTGGATGCTCTATGCTTAGATCAGTCCACCATTTATACTATCACAATATGACAGTTTCAATAGGAAATTTATGGAGATTATTTATGAGTATTGAAACATATTCAATTGCTCAATTGTTTCAGTCAAAAACTCAGTCATAACAGAGATTATATAACTATTAGAATTTGTAACATTTACCATATTGATGGCCGTTCAAAATTCAATAACTAGTTTAATCATTTTTAATTAGTTAAAGTTTTAGTCTTTATTACTCTTAACATGTTTAGTGTTAATTTATTAATGTTTGCTCACTAGATTAGTTAAAGTTTTAATCTTTATCACTTTATTTTGTTTAATACCATGTTTAGAATAATTATAAATGTATTTAGTTTTAGATTAGTAATGATTAGTGAGTAGTATTTTCACTAGGACTCGGTTTGACCCGACATGAGTAATTTCACTAATTGATTCTCATAAAGGCTAATTGTTGGGGGAAATTGGTGAGGGTAGTTTAGAGGAATGATATGGTTTATGGATTAATTTTCGGTAGTGTCGATTTGTAAGCCTTGTCCACCAACGAAAGTTGGTTAGGTTGTGAATTGGATACCCAAAAATTTGTCTTATCACTAACCTAGGTTGAGACCGAAAGGAAGAACCAAGGGAGGGTACCTCTAGGCTAGTGTTTGAAATCGACCTCCGAGAGGAGGGGTGGGATGACCCAGAATTTTATGGGGGCTTAATGACCTTAGCAAATATTAGACTACCTTGGGAAAATGCATGTTTTTGGGGTAGTCGGTTGTTGAGTTAGGGATTCCGACCTTCGAACCCGAGAGGGGAGTTGGTGGGTAGTGCTAGTGTCCTATTTCGAACCCGAGAGGGGGGTCTTAGGTGAATTAGAGCCATCTCCTCCTTGCTTGTCTACCCTTATGATTAGCCTAGGCAATCATGATGTGGAATTACGAATTGTTGTGGGAGAACCGAGTTCTAGACCTTTTAATCATTTGAATTACAACTTATCCTTCTTTCTTGCTCATTTACCTTTCTTTTGTTAAGTTTGCATAGCATTTTGTTTTAGGTAGCATTAGTATAACAACCTCATCTTTTATTGTCGACTTAGCTAAGCATAAGAATTTAGACAATTAGTAATCACCCTTGCTCCTTGTGGTTCGACCTCGACTACCCTTTACTAGTTGAGTAAATTGTTTGATCGGTTACGACGACCTCTACCCGCTATCAAAATGGCGCCGTTGCCGGGGAGCACTGGATTGATATTAGTTGTTTTGTTCTAGTTTAGTCTAAGTCTTTGTTACTTTTGTTGTTTGTCTTGCTAACTCTTGTGGGCTCAAGTAAGTGGATTTCTTCGACTAATTCTTGTGTACTTTAGATGATTATTTTTCTTCTTAGAAACACTCATGAATTGGACATGATCCCTTGCTCCCACTTTCAATATCCAAACCCCTTCAAATCCAAATAGGAGTTAATTTAAATTAGCTCTCCCAAACATACATCCATGTAGCATATTAGTTTTTGCATCTAGATTACTTGTAATATATTAGCTTTAATCCTCATTTAGTTTGCATTTACGTAGGTTGCATTAGAATTTAAATTTTGTAATATATTGTCACATGTAGTTGCATTCATATATTAAAAAAAAAAAATTGAAAATTGAAAAACCCAAAAATACGTCTTTTTATTTTGAATAAATATGCCTCTTAACCACACTTCATCCGTCATTGGATGTTGTAAATAATAAGTGTGGGGGAGGAGGCTAAAAAAAAACACGAAAACAAGTTCTTTACTTTTTCGAAAATTCAAAAACAACAAAAATATGTTATTTCTTTTCAAAAACAAATTTAAAAATCCAAAAATATGTTATTTATTTTTCCTATTCTCTCCCTATACTTTGTTCCATTGAGGACAATGTAAATATCAAGTGTGGGGAGGGAAATATCCATTTTGTGCATATTGTTAATATTTGTATTTATCCACTTGTATATATTTGAAAAAAATTCAAAAATGACTAAAAAGCGAAAAATTTCAAAAATTATTGCATTGTTTATACATTTGTTTGGCTAACAAAGTGGCATAGGTACATCGATTATCCAAGGCAAAAAAGAGACTAGAAGGCGCTTGGTATAGACGTTCTTATCTCTTTCTCCTTTTCCGTTCTTTCTCTTTTTATATTGTTGTATAATATGAAGGAGGATGAGATTTTTGTGTCTTGGATGTTCCTTTGGGGAACTTTGGTTTGTTGGTGTTGATGTGCTGCTACGATTAGCCATCTTGTTGCACGTTTAGTTTCATGTTAGTTTAATTTTCGCATGCATTTGTCAAATGTATGTATCTGTTGTCTTTACATATAGTCTTGCATGAGTTTGTACATAAATGTTTTGCTTGAAATGTGGTCAAGGGAGGGAGCATATACCCCAAGGATGACTATAGTCTCAATTGTGCCTTCCCCCTCCTCATGGCTTGCACTCGTGTTCATAAGTTAGCCATGGAAAATTTGGACCCGACTAACGAGTCTAGGCCACCATGTGAGACCATTGACCGTAGGCTAGGCCTAAGTCTCGACCTAGCTACTTATATGTGAGGATTAGAGCCTCTTAGGGTTGGTACATTTATACCCAACCCTCATTTAGGATTGTGAGTAGGCCTCCTCGCGGGACATGTTATGTCTAGACGCATAAGTGTGTCATTCCGTCTTTAGGCCATGATTTGCATTTCATTTTTTTTGTGCACAGGTTATGAAATAAAATTTATTTTCACATGCATATGAACCTCACATAGCCAAATTGCCTTGTTTTGTCCCTTCCATTATTCCCTTTTTTGATTCACCCCCTTGAGCCTTAACCTTTTCATTTGGCAAACCCACTAAACTAGCTACATTCCATAACCACCCTTCCTTGATCAAGAATTGGTCGGTTTTGTAGTAGTGTTGTAGGAGGTGATTTGGGTCATAATGATGGATAGTATACATATCCATTTGGGTCGAACTTTGGTATGCATTTGGCATTGTATATAAATAAGAGGTTTTGAAAAAGAAATGAAAAACAAAATAGAAAGGTGAAAAAGTTATGAAAAAAAAATGAGTTACTTGTGTTATATATATATATATATATATATATATATTGTCAAGAAAAGAAAAAGGCAGGCAACACCCCTACTCATCATTTAAAAGGGTAGAAAAAGTCGTTGCTAAATAAAGGGGCAATTTGATGTTTTTCCAAAATGAGTCGGGTTTACACAATTTTTGCATGACTTGGGAAACCGAGTTTTTGTTAGGATGTAGACGTTACCATTTGTTGAAATAAGAGGAGTATTTTCAAATTTTTTCCAATTTGAGTTGGGTTTATGCAATTTTTGCATAGTTTTGGTGATCCATGCTATGTTAGGGCATAGACGTGTCTCATGTGTTGCAATAAGAAATGGTTTACGATGTGTCGGAAATTCTTGATTTGAACTCCACATATCCATACGGTGCTTGCACCAATCCTGTTCCGTCCTACTCCTTAGCACCGTTACAACCCTTATTTCATGGCTTGTGCATTGTTACATTTGACATCTCATTTGGACATAGGACGGTCTTACACATTACATTGCGGGCACGTTCTCACGAGTCGGAGTAGGAGAGTGTTTGGTTCCTTTTTGTACAAAAACACCCGGAATTCAAATGAGAGACGAGTGAAATCCGGGAGGATGTCGTTGACTTAGGTCCCCTTAGTCCTGGGTCGTTTGGTTGAATCTTGTGTCGGCCTTGTGATTCTCGGAGGTCTAATCCTTCTCTCCCCTTTCCCGCTCTAGAATCCGTTTCTTGAGACTTATTGGACACATTGGGGTTGCTTGGGCCATCCTTAAGGGGTTGGCACCTCCATTGAGACCCTGAGACGGTATTTCCCGACCGAGACCATATTTTTGAGATGAAAAACTTGGCCACTTAGATGAGTAAAGTGGACCATTTTTGTTAAATGCATTCTATTAATTTCTTATGTGCTTACATGTTGGATGTATTGCATTTTTCTTGCAAGACCATACTTGCCTTACGAGTCATGCTTTACCTCATAAGCACAACTACGTGAGTTGAAGGGGCGTTGAGTGCGCTAATACTCATTCGGATATTATCGGTTGAATAAATTATTAAGTGATGCTTATATCGTGCATTTGCTTTTAGTAGTAGAGATAATTACCTATCTTGCTTTATAATGCTTGATCTTACTCGAGGACGAGTAAGAGATAAGTGTGGGGAGATTTGATAACACTTTATTTTACCGATTTTTAACCCACATTTCGTCTCTTATTCCATCTAATTAATAACTCGAGTTAGCTTTATTCACCCATTTTAGTATAAATAATACACTAGACGATTAGTTTTAAATAGTTAATATTTTATAATATTTTTGGATATTGGTACTGATTTTATCTTTTTATCTTATAGAGACCAAGTTCGACTATAAAAGTCGGTCAAGACGGATCGAACTAAAAGAAAATGGGCCACACGCATACTTGGCCCGTCAATTTTCAGCTGCACCCGTTTTCAATCAAACATCTCTGAATTGGGCTGCTTATGCAAACAAGGGAACAAGCAAGCCCCACTTGTCCACCACTTTGTCCATTTTTTACTCATTTTCTTACAAAAGAAAGAAGGAGGGCATTCATTTCGGGGGCATGCAGACAGGAGGAGCCGCCATTTGTTTGGCATCTGGCGAGAAAACGGAGGGCATGAGTGATAGTTTGAGGGTTTTAGTCTTATTTCTCTCCAAAAATACTCTCTTAAATTAGTATAGAAATAGATTAATTAGTGTCAAGATTTGATCTTTTGGGTTTGTAAGACAATTCTCTAGCTTTCTTATGCAATTTCCTTCAAGTTGGTATAAATTTCTTCTCTCCTTTATACTCATTGTTATTTAGATTAGATTATCGTTGTGTTCTAACTAGTTTAATCATTTTTAATTAGTTAAAGTTTTAGTCTTTATTACTCTTAACATGTTTAGTGTTAATTTATTAATGTTTGCTCACTAGATTAGTTAAAGTTTCAATCTTTATCACATTATTTTGTTTAATACCATGTTTAGAATAATTATAAATGTATTTAGTTTTAGATTAGTAATGATTAGTGAGTAGTATTTTCACTAGGACTCGGTTTGACCCGACATGAGTAATTTCACTAATTGATTCTCTTAAAGGCTAATTGTTGGGGGAAATTGGTGAGGGTAGTTTAGAGGAATGATATGGTTTATGGATTAATTTTGGGTAGTGTCGATTTGTAACCCTTGTCCACCAACGAAAGTTGGTTAGGTTGTGAATTGGATACCCGGAAATTTGTCTTATCACTAACCTAGGTTGAGACCGAAAGGGAGAACCAAGGGAGGGTACCTCTAGGCTAGTGTTTGAAATCGACCTCCGAGAGGAGGAGTGGGATGACCCGGAATTTGATGGGGGCTTAATGACCTAAGCAAATATTAGACTACCTTGGGAAAATGCATGTTTTTGGGGTAGTCGGGTGTTGAGTTAGGGATTCCGACCTTCGAACCCGAGAGGGGAGTTGGTGGGTAGTGCTAGTGTCCTATTTCGAACCCGAGAGGGGGGTCTTAGGCGAATTAGAGCCATCTCTTCCTTGCTTGTCTACCCTTATGATTAGCCTAGGGAATCGTGATGTGGAATTACGAATTGTTGTGGGAGAACCGAGTTCTAGACCTTTTAATCATTTGAATTACAACTTATCCTTCTTTCTTGCTCATTTACCTTTCTTTTGTTAAGTTTGCATAGCATTTTGTTTTAGGTAGCATTAGTATAACAACCTCATATTTTATTGTCGACTTAGCTAAGCATAAGAATTTAGACAATTAGTAATCACCCTTGCTCCTTGTGGTTCGACCCCGACTACCCTTTACTAGTTGAGTAAATTGTTTGATCGGGTACGACGACCTCTACCCGCTATCACCCACATCAGATACCAAGATATGAACAGGCTTCTTATTTTTCCCATCCACGTCATCTTCAGTAGCAACCTCCAACACTCTTTTACCATTCTCCTTGATGAGAAGGTGCCCTTTTACCACATCTAATTCCCTTAACACATCCTTATTACTAGGTTCAACAACTAATGCCTCATCCAAATCCAAATTAGCTAACGAAAACCTTTTCAACTTCATGTAAGTCACCGCCCTTCGAAAGAGTGCCTTAATATTACGAGGAAATGTGTCCAAAATCATGGAGCACATACCCGCATCAACTTTTTATTCCTCCAGTTTTAAGGCACAAGCAGCCATATTAGAAATAAGCGAAACAGCAAGGTCAGATAATGATTGAGTATCTTCACCCTCAATATTTCCCTGGCTCAAACTAAGTAGTTTATAAGCTTCATCGTAACACGCTGCGGCCATATCAAAGTCATTTTGCCTAAAATAACCGTTTCCCTTATCTTTAAGCTCCCTCACCTCAGCTAAGACTAATCGAACTGACCCCTGCATTCTCATAAAATGGCCAAACATCCTATCCCCATCATCCTCCATAAATTCATCACTAACATGAGCAGAAGCAAAAGTTTCAAGGAATTTATGATAACTGGTAGAGGAAGACATAGTTACAAAGCAGAAGGGTAGACAACGGATCACAAAACCTCCGAGAAACAAATGGGAAGCACTGATACAAATCTTCAGAACCCAAGTGAAGGGAAACAGTCAAGAAGTGGAAACTATAGATTAAAGATGCTCCCAAAATTCGACAACTTGCATACACAAATGCAATAAAACCAAAGAAACAGCCCCAATCAAAGAAACTAAATCGTTGAAACCCACCCCACCAAAGCAATATAAACAAAAGCTTAAGAAAGCCAAAGACCAACACAATAGCAGCTAAATAACCAAGCTAAATCAGGCCTAATGTTCAACCGAAAAAACCACAAGAAAGGGGGAAATGATATCACCGATAGTGTGGAATGAAGCGCAAATCACAATCGAGCAACCACTTCTTGATAATCGCTCTTCTTAATCGGGAAAAAACGATCTTGATCATGGTAACCAATCAAAGCCCTCTTTCCTCAAGTTCAATCGCAGGTAAAAAAACTTTAGATGGTAGTAATTGATGGTAATGGAATATGATAGGACGTTGTAGGTGATGATGAATTTAGTGCGTCTTTTGCGGCTATGCACATATTTACCTAAGGTAGGGTTTCCCTACTAAGGCCCTCTTCTGTCTGGCTTTTTAGAGCCGAATCGAATCAAATGAGTGAAGTGAATGGAATGAGTTAGTTGAACTGAATCAATAGAGTGAACTAAATCAACTTAATCGAATGGAGCCGAGCAATTTGAATTGAACTGAATAGAGCTGAACCGAACTAAGCTGATTGGAGCTGAATTGATGAACTGAAATAATATTAATATTATCATTAATATTAATATTAATACTAAATAATAATAATAATAATAATAATAATAATAATAATAATAATAATAATAATAATAATAATAATAATAATAATAATAATAATTGTTGTTGTTGTTGTTGTTGTTAAGAAGAAGAAGAAGAAGAAGAAGAAGAAGAAGAAGAAGAAGAAGAAGAAGAAGAAGAAGAAGAAGAAGAAGAAGAAGAAGAAGAAGATTAGTAATAATATGAACCACGGTTCACCATCAATCTAATTAGGTGAAATAATGGAGCACCGATTTGCTAGATTGTTGTTCAAAGTCTAGCCGTGTATTGTATCATCCTAATTTGACTGATTAGGTAGCCACCACGAAGCATCGACAATCTTAATTTAATTAATTAGATAAATAAAAATCGACAGACCCTAATTTCATCCTTAACAAATAAATAAAATTTTATTAAATAATTAAAACTTAACAAGTAATATTAATCAATAATAAACAAGTAAATTAATTTATTATTTGGTAAATTAGAATCCATCTTGTAAGTTTTAAGTCATTTGAGCAATTAAATTAAGTTTTAGGGAAAAATATTGATTTAAGAGTTCATTTGGCTTTGTTTTAGGTGAAAATGGTACAAAGTAGAACGTTTATGAAAAAGTGTATGTGAAAGATTAAAGTTCGTATATGAAAAAACAATCAATTAGGTATTAATAATAGTAATATTAAAATTAACAATATTATTAACAATATTATTATTAATTAATATTCATATTAATAATAGTATTAGTAATAGTAATAGTATTAATTATATTAATATGAATATTATTGATTTTAATAACCATAATATTTCTAATACTAACAATAATGACGATGATTAATTAATAATAAATTAATGATGATGATGATAATAATAATAATATAATAATAATAATAATAATAATAAAAATAATAATAATAATAATAATAATAATTAATAAATAAATAATAATAATAATAATAATAATAATAATAATAATAATAATATTAATAAAAATTACTCCCTCCTAGTCTGATTGTTGGTTCCCTTTCTTTTTGGCACCAAAATTAAGGAAATGAATTTGGACCACATAAAACACTCTACCCCACATAGAATTGGATTTGGATCACACTAAACTTACCAAAAAAAGGAAAGGGGAACCAACACCCGACTAGCATGAAAATGGAAAGGGGAACCAACAATCAGACTAGGAGGGAGTATTAAGTTTAAGATTTGCAAAATTGAAATAGGCTGAATTTAGTGGAGCTGAACTGAACTGAGCTGAGCTGAACTGAATGGAGTTGAGTTGAGCTGAATTGAACCGAATATAGTTGAGCCGAATCAATCGAGCCGTTGAATCGAATAGAGTGAGTGAATTTGAATTGAATCGAAATAAAATAAGTCAGAAAGAACATGGCCTAAATTTTCATTATATGTATGGTTTGCTATGTGGTGTGGCGATGAAAATGATGATGAGACTATGATCGTGAATTCATTTATAATTGTTGATGATAAAGGTGGAAAGTACCCTTGTTGATGATTGTGAGAAGTCAATTGAGAGATTGACTCCGTGTAATACCACAGTTTTTCCTAAGTCTGCTACTCGGCCGAATATATCTTATTCGGCCGAGTAAGTGTGTCGTGTGTTTCTGGACAGCTCTCTGCCCAGGAATACTCGGCCGAGTATGGGAATACTCGACCGAATAGAGAATACTTGGCCGAGTATACTCTATACTCGACCGAGTATCCGGTCTGACGGGTGTTATTTCCGCGGTTTTGATTAGATGATTAGAAATCATATATAAGTCGTTTGTCATCAGTTTCTAAAATCATTTCCTTCCAAAACATAAACTACGTTTCATTCTCTTCTAATCATCTTCATCAATTCCAAGACAAGGGTCGTCGATTGTGGGTTTTAGCATCTTATTCCGTGTCTATCGCCGTAGTAAGTGTCTTATTCTTGTCGGTCTATTGTTGTTCTGATAAGTTAGCAAACCCTAATTTGTGTTAATTTGGGGGTTTAGGGTTTGGTCATCATATGTGTGTTGATTGTTGATTATCATTGTTGTAGGTGACGATGTGGTATTCGTTATGCATTTGTATGATTGATTGCAGCGTAGGGGATTGCGAAAAAGTAGGGTTTCCCTACTCAGTTTTACTGTTTAATTGAATTGAGATTTGTGTGGTAATTGTTGTACGATTGATATTGTGATCATCTGCTGGTGTTGTGTTGGTGCTGTGTTGTGTTGGTGTTGGTGTGGGTGTGGGATGTTGGTGTTGGTGTTGGTGTTGGTGTTGGTGTTGGTGTTGGTGTTGGTGTTGGTGTTGGTGTTGGTGTTGGTGTCGGTGTTGGTGTTGGTGTTGGTGTTGTGTTGTGTTGTGATGATTGTGGTGAAGTCACTTGCGGGAGTAGCTTCACACCCTAGTTCGCCCTCCGTGGAACCCACCACGGGAGGGGATGTGCACATTAAGGGACAAGGTTATTGCTTGTTGATGAGCGGGACCTTGGTGGGTGTGGCTGCGGTCCCCCACCGGCTTATGATTGGAAGTTGGAGTTATTGCTCGTTGATGAGCGGGACCTTGGTGGGTGTGGCTGCGGTCCCCCACCGGCGTGTGATTGGGAGTTGGAGTTGGCTGATGATCAGTGATTATCTTTCGTATTTGTCTTGCTTTGATTATTCAGTAACTGACCCCGTTGTTGTTTTGTAAAGTCTGTGGTGATCCATTCGGGGATGGTGAGCAGATTGTGACAGGTGATGATGAGTATTAGCTATGGGAAAAAGATGGGGAGTCATCACTCGGGTCTAGCTTCCGCTGTCATGAGATTTATCTTTTAGTTTCAGTTGTTGAACATTAGTAATCTTTATTTCGGTTTTGGTTTATGGAATATGTAATCATTAACTATTTATACTTTACTAAATGTTGTTTTGGAATGGTAACTATGATATACTAACCTCGGGCAACCGAGATGGTAACAGTCTCTCATGCTAGGGTAGTCCTTGGTAAGGTACCTTGCATGGTATGAGGGGGTGTTACACTCCGCCCAAGATCGCTTCTTATATTCTTCCCAACCGCTTGGAGGGTGTGTACGTACATTAATGGTCTAGGTTATCCGGTCGAGCACGCAGCCCGTGTGATTTGAGTACGGAGAGGTGGTCGAGTACGTAGCACGTGTGATTCGAGTACCGTTGTGGCAGATCATGTGCACAGTGTGATTCGAGTGCCTATGATTGGGGTGACAGTGATCCGTAGTAGGTCATGTGATACTGAGTGTGGTGATGGTAACATGTAAGGAGATGGAAGTACCGATGATTATGATGGCATGTAACGTTGTTGTGTATAATGATTGTTATCGTAGTTTTCTTACCAGTTAATCCTATGTATAATGTGATTGACGGTATGGGTGTAAATGATCCGAGCCGGCTCGACAAACCCTCGGAATCGGCTCGGTCTAAGCTCGGCTCGTGCTCGGTCAAAACGTACTCGAGCTCAAGCCGAGCTTGGCTAAATACGAGCCGAGCCCGAGCTCAGAAGCTCGTTTAGGCTCGTTTATATTTTTTTTTGTACAATTTATATAATTTAATATTAATGTTATTTTAAATTATGTGTTATTTAGCCATTTATAAGTATATTATAAGTATATTATAGGAGTAATATTTTTTATTATTTTATAATCTTATTTGGTTTTTAAAATCATTTATTTTAGTTAGATTCAAAAAGTGAAAAAGTGAAAATAATATAAAGACAAAACGAGCTCGATTCGAACTCGAGCCTAGCTCGAGCTTTTTCCAAGCCGATCTCGAGCTTCAATTTTTTAGGCTCGACGAGCTTCGAGCCAAGCCCGAGCTCGAGCTAAAGACTTCGAGCCGACCCGAGCCCACCCGAGCTCGAGCTCAGTTCGGCTCGTTTACAGCCCTAATTGACAGGTGCTATGTTTTGGCAAACTTATTCTAAAAATCTTTTTGCGGTGATCCAAGTAATATTTCCGGCAAATGGTGAGCAGTGAGTCTTGGCAGGTAGTTACTATATTTTTTTTTATAAGATAATAAACTAGATTGATCCTCTAAGGTTGAAGCCACCGGATTTCAAGCCACCTCGAAAGAGTTGGACATGAATGTCCAATAGAAGTCATAAAGTCGGCAACTTTGTTGGCTTCACGAAAGTAATGATTAATTATCACTTTATCAAAAAACTGAAGATCTGATTTTACATCCTTGATAATACTAGAAATTTCCCAAGTAATTTACCTAGTATTACGGATTGAGTTGATAACACATAAATTATTATCTTCTACAATGACAGATAGTTATTATACATGTCTGCTTTGGTTGTTGGTCGTGGATGGAGGATACGTGATCCGCCTTGGAGTTTCACCTAGTTGATGTCATCACTTAGTTATGAGCTATTCTTTATTATTTCGCTGTAACTTGGATTTGGTTATTGCATTTGTAAATCTTAGTCATTTTGGTATCCGTTAAAAGTTATTAAATGTTCTTTAAATGTCGATTTGATATTTGTTACCTCGGACAACCGAGATAGTAATCCTTCTATTTGTCTTGGAAGAGATATTGTTAAAGGTTCCTCGGTAAATGCGGGTGTTAGAACGGGAAATCTGACAAAATTAAAGGGTACCATGGGAAATTTCCGGAAAAAAAAGTTCCCTCGGCATCTCAAATGGACAGCTACGACACATTGAAGCTTGATTTACCAACTAGTTTTTTAAAATTATTTTGATTTTCAGCTACAAACTGCTCCAATTGAAATATACAACACTTTATAACTTATATGGGTCCTACTATAAACTTTCCTCCGATAAAAAATTTCCTTTTACTTTTTTTTTTTTTTATATCAGAAGTTACCGATCTTGGTAGAACTATAATGCTTTCAAGCAACTTTTATTTATTCTTTTTCCAACGGCAAACTACTTGCTTGAAATTTTACAAATATTACAAAAAATTCCGTGAAAGTAATCGTTAGAGATGCTCCAAGTATTGATGCGATGCTCCTTGGCCTAAATCTAAAAAGCTAATCCATAATTTAAAAAATTCCATAATGAAAGATTATCTAAACATAAAACATTGTAATGTGAACTTATAATATTTGAGCCACCGTTCATAGCAAATGTCAAAAGTGGACAGTGGTATGACTTCACTATATAGAAAAGGACCCTTGTGTACGATTAATCTAATAAGCAAATTGCTACTATAATTATTTCTCATCATGAACCTTCACTTTTAAGTTTTATCCCTTTATTTATGTCTTAATCGTAAATTTGTAATGCAACTTGACTATTAACTCATTTTCCACAATAAGTGCCTTTACATGTTGGGGTTGTTTGAAAAGAGCCAAAGATTTGTGATGTTATAGAAGAGGCATACATTCACACATGTCTTTTGTGACATCGTGTAATATAGATAATCAAACATTTCCCAAGTACTCTTTATATCACATCTACTCACTTTTCATCGTACTAACTACTATCTCAATCATATACCATTGAAATCGCCCTACTTTTTCAAATAAAATTTTTTTTTTCCAATTCCAAAGTTGTGATATAAGATCATGACTCAAATTAGATTCAATCATAATTAACACACTTGTTTTTAATAATAATAATAATAATAGTAATAATAATAGTAGTAGTAATCAAAATTATAACAGGCATAATAATAATAATAATAATAATAATAATGCGCTTGTGCAAGGAATAGTAAGCAATATGAAGGAGCGGTTTTGGAAAAGGAACAAGCAAGGCCTCCATACTCGAGATAGAGCATGGATTCAGACTCTAGCAAGTTGACTAGTTTTTTTGTAGCAACTAGTCTTCTTATAATTAGCACTCAGTTGTATTATAATAGGAAATGAACGTTAATCTAGGATGTATTTGGTCCTCATTGATTTTAATATATACTTACCTTTACCAAAAAAAAAAGATAACTTTTTAAAATTTTAATTATGACTAAATACTGCGTGAAAGTGAGCTAGAGTTTGGGATGGATAGCATTTCACTCATCTCGTGTTGAATTTTGAGTAAGGACGATAGGCTCGGAAAAGTTAGCTTTTGATCTAAAAAAACTCTAAATTCTAAGGTACGTCGGTTGTATAAGGTTATCAATTCTAATATTCTCAATAATTAGAGTGTACAATAATGTGGTAGATCCGATATACATCAATTCTTTTTCATGAAGTTACATCCATTATTAAATTCTGATGTTGAAAATCTAATGCAACACCTCTTATAAGCCGTTCGTACTAATAATCTTGACTAGATATGAAGTGACCCGATCAATAGCTATATGCAACAACCTACATTCTCATAGGTGGCTTAGAATGTGTTCTAGAAGAAGCTCCTTTGCCATCACAAATTCACAACCAAGTCCAATGAGTGTCTAATGTAATGCTATATATTCCACTAGCAATTAGTCTCACTATAGACAGATATATCCGTCTAAAGTGAAAGACGGGTCAAATATGCTTAAAGTGGTGATATTTTTGGGCCCCACTATGCAACTTGTTGCTTGTCTTATGCTTAAAGTGGGTAGATATTTGGCCCGTCTATAACTATAGACGAATATCTTCCGTCTATAATGAGAATTTGTGTTCCACTAGATAGATCCAAGGTATTCCCAACTTTTTTCCCCTTGTTTTGATTAGTCAAAGCTTAATGGTCAATTAGGTGCCGGCACACTTACTCTCAAATTTATCATCATAAAATCATAAATCAACAAAAATATTTCCAATTTGTTAAGGTATTGTATGTGGAACAAGATCGAAATACTACATCGGAAAAAGAGTATCGGCACCTGTGAGGCTGTGAACGGGTTTATAACACTTTTTTTTAACTAATAAACTAAAATATTTCCGATTTGTTAAGGTATAAGATCATTAATGGATTTCAACCATCACTTTAAGGTTGCGATTAAAGTGATATTCTCACATAGTATCAAAACACACGGTACTACAATTATCATAAATAAATAATTGGTCAAATATCATAATCCAGCTACCAAGTTATACCATCCAGTAAGACATTAACTACGACGTCCTTGTTATTTCGTGTATTGCGAACAAGCACATACTTACTCCGTACTTTGTTTAAGTGGATAACATGTTACAACGCATACTCGCATAGGACCGAGGGTAGTAGTTGGGCAGTCTTGAGCTACGCCTACTAGGGCTGAGCACAAAAAACCGAACCGCATTTTTAAACCGAAACCGGACCGAAACCCGAATAATGGAGACCGAAAAATTCGGGTTTTTTCCGGTGCGGGGCCCGAACCGAATTTTTAAGCATAAATGAGGTGCGGGTGCGGGTCTAAATAAAATCAAACTGGAGACCGCTTTTAAAACCGGATTGACGTTTTTCTCAAAAATATAATTTCATCTATGAATTAAACACACCTAAGCCAAGATTTAAGCCCAAAACATCAAAACGCTATTTCTTTATGAAGTAATTTTAGATGTGTGACTCTTTAATTGTAGTTTTGAACATCGTTTACATGTCTATGACTCTTTGAACTTTAATATGTATGACTTTTTTATGAAGTAATTTTAACATTTGACAACCAATGTCTTCAAAAGTCAAATTGGCAGCATGTTTATTGTGCCATTCAAGAGCATTCAACCAAAAACCGGGTTCGAAAACCGGTTCGGGTAACCGGTTTTCAAATCCGGTTTGAAAATTTCACAAAAACCGGTTACCCGGATTAAAAGAGGTGCGGGTGAGGTTTAAGAAATTTAAGGTTTTTAAAACCGGGGACCGAACCGATTTGCAAAACCGGGCCGGGTAACCGGTTTTGCTCAACCCTAACGCCTACTGCACTAAAATTCTTTTGCATTGGAAAATACTTGCAACAATATTGATTTGTTTTAATAAAATTCTCCACCACAATTCATAGAATTTAGTCGAATTAGTTAAATTCATGTTAACATTAGTACATTACACAAGCGGGGGATGTAGCAAATTACCCCCATTACTTTCATACTATGTGCAAATTAACCCCTTAAGTTTCAGTTGTAGCAAATTAGCCCCATAAGTTTCCAAAAATGTGTAATTAAGCACAAATCAAATTTTCTATCATTTTTTTAACTAAAATTAATATATTCTATTATAAAAATGATTTTAAATATATCTATTAAAAATTAAATACATTATATTTCTACATATTCAACGAAAAATGCAAACCAAATTTAATTTAAACAAAAAAAATTGATCATGTAACTTTGTAACTTCACTTAAATTCTCATATTATGAACATTTTTTTCACCAAAATAAATAAATAAATATTATAAAAATATATTTGAACATGTTTTTTTTTATAATCAGGAATTTTAGAATTTATATTTTATTAAATATTTGGACTTTCAATAAAAGTATAATAATTAATTTAGTAAATTTTATTCTTAAAAATAAGATTTGTGCTTAATTACACATTGAGAGAAACTTATGGGGGTGATTTGCTACATTAGTAAGTTAGGGGGCTTAATTGCACCTAGTATCAAACTTGTGGGGGTTATTTGCTATATTTCCCCATTACACAAGGGTCTACCATTATCGAATAAATAAAAAGTAAGTTAGTTTCCCTCTCTAAAACAGTACGTATAAAAATTAATCATTATCGAATAAATAAGAATTTGTGTATGGTTATTTATTATTATAAAATTGTCACAATTTCTCCCTCGTAATTTGTGATTGTTTCTCGAGAGATCAACTGTTTATCAAAAGATTGTATTTCCAACAAAAACAAATACGGAATAATATATACTCCGTACTTCCTAAATAATTGTAGTCAAAGTGTTATGTTAGCCATCATGAATGTCAAAAACAAGATGAGGTTTTCCTTTTTTTTTTGTCAAATTAATTAGGCACAAAGACAATTCAATACAACAAGGTATCGGGGATAGAGTCTTGAGAATTTAAACATAAGATCTAAGCTGATTTCTACTATCACACTGTTTCAATCATTTATTTATCTTTAATTAAAACACCTCTCACAACGAATAAAAAAAATAAAAAAATAATAAAGATGAAGTCACGATAAAAAAAAAAGTACAAGACTACAATACTCCACGTTTTAACTATTAAATTAACCGCAGTTGGAGAAGTAATAATTTGTGGAATGTTCCTTAGAGCTTTTCAATTAGGTGAATGTCGTTGTTAATCTAGCTATTGATTAGTTTGGCAATACATTTTGTCTTTTATACCCTAATTTAGGTGGTTTGGTAACCCATCACATTTCTCTATTTAATAGGACCTTCAATCACACTAGCAATCACATTACACATAATTTCTAGAAACAAAAAAAAAAACCAACTTAATTTCTCCCTCTCTTTATTTTTCATACTAAAAAACCATGTCTATCTCAAACACCTTAGTAGATTCCTTTTTTGACCTTGATGAAGCACTCACAACCTCTCTAACCACCACCACCACCATCAAAACACCACCGTCATCGACATTATCGGCACCGCGGCCGCCGTTGTATAAAGTTGTGTTTGATGAGCTTCCAATGGTAAGTGTAGCTTGTGATTCGGTGTGTTGCGTGTGCATGGAAGGTTTTACGTTCACTGATCAACATGGTGGAAAGCAGCTAAAATGTGGACACGTGTACCATCCTGATTGTATACTTACTTGGCTTTGTTCTTCTAGTCATTCTTGTCCTCTTTGTCGGCACGTAGTAGTCCATTAGTCATTGTAATTTAATACTTCATTTTTTTTCCTCTGTTTTTTTTAAAAAAAAAAAAATTCGTTTATGTTAAGACAACGGATCTTGTGTGAAATCGATTTATTGTACTTATCATATTTATAAGAAAATAATAAAATGGATATTTATAAAAGTCAATTAAATGGAAGTTGTACGTCTTAACAATTTAACCTAATGGTTGTTAAGACATACTCCACTTGTGTGAAATCGTGGAAGGAAGGTTTACCTTATACCTTAGAAGAATGGTTGAACAATTGGAAAACATTTAGAACATGGAAGGAGAAAAGGATAGGGCAAAGGACGATTTCGCGACTTGTTTTTTAATGCTGGCAATGGCTAAGATTTTATCTGTTTTTATTTGTGTTGGTTATCGTTTTGTAAGCTTGTTTGGGATTTTCTTTGTGTTGGTTATCGTTTTGTAAGTTTCTTATCGTTTTGTAAGCTTGTTTGGGAATCATAGGATGCAAGATTAAATCTCCATCCGATCTATGTTGTACTTCCTATATTTCATTAAGACCATTTTCAAGCAAAGGTTGCGCTAATTAGGTCACGACCCTGTTTTACTCTTAATCCCACTTTATTTATCTTGACCTACTTTCACCCTCCCAAGCAGAAGATCACGACCTAGGTCATCAATCCAATCATTTTTCACTTTTCAACCAATTACATCTCTCCACATTATATCACTTTTTCACATATATATATATTTTTATTAATTATTAATATTGTCAACCAATCACATATCGCCACATATAGGTCATGAGTTGGGTCAATTTGCTCCACCAAAGGTCACAAATTGACCTCTTCTCTCCAAAGGTCACCATAATTTTTTTGTTAATTGATGATTAGTGTGACCAAGTAAGGTCATGACTTACCAATTGACCTTGCTTGGGGATGATCTAAGGTGTTTACTCTTCTCAGAATTTAAGAGTACTCGCGTGGTGGCTCCTTAACAAATACGGAGTAAAAAATTAAAGTTGTATTGTTAATCAAATCTGAAGTATTTTTTTACGTGAAAGTGTGTTACTGAATTGAGCATGAACGTGGAAACTCATTTATATGATTTTATGTCACATTCACTTTCTAGTTTATCCTTTTTTTTAAAAAAAAAAAATTGTGATTTTTACAGTCCAATATAAAAAGGCAAAGTACAAGGTTGCTTTTGATAGCCGCCGGGATGTAGGACATAGCCAACATCTAAATAGTTGTTGCCTAACTTGCCTTCAATGTCGACATGGACCATAATGGATCTTAGCTCACTTTTTTACTAGAAAAAACAAAAGGAAAAGAACCTTCCAAATTGGTCACAATTTAAAATCATAGAAACCGTCTCTCAGGAGATTTATTGTCAATAGTTCATATTTACTTTATTTTCCCATCACAAAATAAGCTAATGGCTTGCTTGAGATGGAAATAATTATTAAGGGAGTAACGTGAGCTAAAATAAGAAGAAATGAGAGGAGATTGGTGGTTAGTAGTGATTGTGGAGGGTGGAAATAGGAGGTGAAGGAGAAATTATTACCTCCACAAGGAGGTAATGTATTACTTAAGGGGGGAGGGGAGTAACAATTACTCCCTTAATGGAGCCTTTTACACTATATTTCCCTATTTCTATCCATTTCTATCTCCAACCCTCATCTCTTTCCTCCATTTTTTAGTTCATTTTAGCTATATTATTCCCTTAATAATTACTCTGATCCCAAGTAAACTCTAAATGTAAACAATTGTGTGAGACAGAGGGATTATTTTACTTGGGGTTGAGATCGACTATGACATCTTGGAACTTAAAATCATAGAGTCGTTAGATCTGAATCGGGATTCTAAATTTCTAACAACAATGGCTATCACACACGTAGGAAATTAGGAATATAAGAGCATCTCCAATAGACGGGTAGAACATATTGTAGTTTGATTTGTTAAGTCGATTTTTTAAGCTACTTTGCTTTTTAAGCTACAAATCGCTCAAATGAAAAGCTAGAACACCTTGTAGCTATATGAGTCCTACTATATTATTTTCCTCCAATAAAAAAGTTTACTGTTTCTTTTTTTCATACCAAGGCATCAAGCTACATGCTTGGCCAAGCTACAATGCTGGAAAGCAACTCTTATTTATTCCCTCTCCAATAATAAGCTACGTGCTTGAAATTTTACAAAAATTGCAAGCAAGTCTCTAAAAGTAACCATTTGAGATGCTCTACGATGATTGTAGAGTAACCCATGTTAAACTCTCTAATTCTACATGAGTTATTTTGATATGGCTTTTCAAGTCCAAGTACTCAAGAGCGAGAGGTGGTGAATTAAGTATTTATCTTTCAACGGTGAAATTACGACCACCATCTCCTTCAACATTGTCCGATTTCAAGTGCTATTTGGACACAACTAGGGAAACTACCTTGGTTTGAATCGTGCCTTACATCTCCCTTCCTATATTGGATTTTGAAAAAATGTAAGTAATGGGTGGTCACTTGCCTCCTCACTTGGTCTATGAAGTTTGCCACCACTAGTTGGTGGCTATAATAACGATGGCGAAATAATATTGTTTTCGGGAGAGCGGAAGAAAATCCAACTGACTCGTTTTCTTCATCAGCAATTTGACATTTCAAAGAAAGCTTTCGACCCATTTTCTCTTTTTATCCCCTACCCGGTCTCTTTACATGAGGAGCAGTTTATAAGTTGGCATCCCTCGTCTCATGCTTGGTTACTTTTTAATACCAATGGAGCTTCGAGAGGGAACCCAAGTCCTACTAGGTGTGGTGAATTATTCAAAGACGATTCAGGTAACTTCATCTCCGCTTTCACTTTCTCTTGTGCGTTTGTAGTTTGTACCTCCATGATGAGAGTCGAGATGAGAGCTCTAGTTGTGGGCCTAGAGCGTGCAAGATCCCTCGGTTTCAATAAATTGATCCTACATATGAACAACTTATCTTGTGTAAATTTTATTCGTGAAGATCAATTACTAAGCATCAATAGCGTCCATCCTTTCGTTCGAGGATACAACGAGCTAATCAATATGAGTCATGATCGATCATCTTCTCAGAGAAGCGAATCGTGCAACGAACTAGCTAGCAAACAGGGAGAGAATTCGTCTACTAATACTACATACTTTCCTCGAAGCTCCTCCAGATGACCTTCGTTTCATCTTACGTGAAGGAATTTTGAGGGTTGCTTTCCCTCGTCTAGTATCTAGTTAATCAATCAATCAATATATATATATAAAAGAGGCTTTTTTCAGGCATTATGAGCGTCTCCAACTTTTCTAGAACACTTTAACTAAAATTATATCCTAAAGAATAAAACTAAAATTATATCCTAAAGAATAAATCAAGAAAAATAAAAGATAATATATCAAGTTTTTGTTATAGTTTAATATGAAATTGATATATATAATATAGATCCCGTATTATTAAATCTATCCTAAATCAAACTCTACAATTGTGGTGTGTGTATATATATGTATCTTCATCTTAGGTCAATTCTCAAAACCATCCGGTTTTCTTTTCTTATTCTTCTTATTCTTTGCTCATTGTTCCACAAATTTATGGATTCTAGATTTAAACCATTTGTTCATTTGTGGCACATCCTTTGTTAAATGTATGCTTTGTATTAGATTAGAGTTCGGTTATCTTTTTTATTCAATTTGTTCATTTGTGGCACATCCACGTTATTATGTCTTTAATGTTGGGTTAGTCTATGTGTTTATTATTGTCTGCTATTTTTTTGTTTACTCCGTGAACATTATTTATGAGCTTAGCTAATCATATTTGCATTGTTTTCATATGAAGCTAACAACAATAACGCATGCATGGCTCGGAATCAAACACTTGATGCATGGGTACAATATGGAATCGCATCAAATGAATTCGATGACAGAGAGCATACTCGGCTGGCTTTGTTTATTCATGGGATTGTTGTATGTTGTCAAAGAGTATATTTTATTTATTATTGGGAAAGTCTTTTACTATAACCAAATACATATATATATATAGACCCTTTTTGTTTCATGTTTTAATCAGGAAGAGCTAAGAGTTTTATCTGAAGACTAAAACAAAACGTATTGGTAGGGTAAGTAACATGAAGCAAACCCTAACGATAAACTTCGGAAATTTTGGATGCAGATTGTAGATGACAAGCTGGTAAGAAGGTTTGTCTAAAATATAGTCCTGCCGTAGTTGGATTGCTGCTAATTTGATTCTCCTCAACAATGGAGATTCCATTGAGCATGTAATGGAGTAGTGTTCAATTTTGCACTATATGTAGGTAGCTTTAGGTTTACAACTTGAACCAATGTATAACATTTGCATTCTGCGTATTACTTTGTAATTTGTATATAGTTTCAAATACATGTATAAAGATCACATGTATTCCTAAATAAAAATCCATTGCAATATGACAATTTTTTTGGTTTTACCTTTGACTCCACATTATTGCATTGTGCAATAAAGAATATGATCTGATATAGAAGGATGGGTAGTTACTTACATGATGTCCTCACTTGCAAAGCATAAAAAAATTAGTGTGATCATTTATAGATGGAGTTTAAGTATTGAAAATCCTTTACCCTAGAAGATTGAATGTTAATTTGTTCTTTTGAATCCATTTTTTTACAATTCAATTATGTTGTTTTTTAGTAATATAAATCATTTACTTTAGAAATTGTACATGAAAATTAACCCCAGGGTGTAACTATAAAATTTTAAAATTAATTATTAATATTATTTATATATGTCCGTGCATTTTGCACGGGTCCTAAACTAGAATATCAAAGTTTAACTTTCACGTTTTTATCAATTTTTTTTGTCATATTATTTGTAGTCATTAAGGTAGATTTGAACTTAATTATGCGATTCTTAGTTTTTTTTACGTATGATAGAATGACAAATACTTACTTAGTAAAGGCCTCATAATTCAAATGCAATTTGTAAAAGAGTTTTGGATTGGTTAAAGGTATGAAAGTGGAAGGTTAACGCGAAATCATTAAAGAAATATTTAATCTCTATTATTCACATTTCACACCATGATAATTAAATTAGAAAGATAAAATTGGTTATCCTTGCCGTTCGGCTTGTGATACCACGTCGTCATTATTCACTCCGCCATAAATTAGATATGATAAGAAATAAGTTTGAAATTTACACTCATGAAAATTTTCGGCTAGACATATCTATAAACTATCGAGTAATAGTGTTGATTAATAATATTAAAAGGAGATTTATACTATTTCAATGACTTCAATAAGAATTTTTATCAAAGTTTGCATAATTCTTAAGAAATAATAAGTTACTACTTTCATGCTATAATGCTACGTATTTTTATGTATATCATATTCTACCTTATGTTACATACTTACATCTGACATAGAAAAAGGATTACGCATTTGAGATAGTACCTTAGACCTTGTACTTTTGGAGCATATACACATTTTTTCTGAGCATATTATCATTTATAAATATAGTTTTTGAGCAATATTATATTTTTTTAGTGTAATGTTTTAGTAAATATGCTCAAAAACTTTATATTAAATCAGAACTCAAAAACTTTAAAATAAGAAGTACTATCTCAAATGTATAGTCTATGAACTGGTGTAGTGATTGAGTAGAATTAAAATTTGAAAGGAACTTGCGTTTGTTATTGTGTGTGTATACAAAAGAGTTAAAGGACCTTCTCATAAATACCAATTAAAAAAGTGAGGAATAAAATATAGTAGTAATAAATCTAATAATAGGATATTAGAAGAGTAACCTTATGCATGGATTTATATATTTTACGTAGGATTAAGCATCCAAGTCATTTACGTAGTAATCTTAAACTACTTTTATTTTAAAATAACACAATATCAAAAGACATGTGATTATTAATTAATATATTATATAAAGGGAGATAAATATGGTTACATAAGATAAAACTATATCCCTAGCATCACTACAATCTAAGCAAAGTATTCAATGAAAGTTTCATTTAATATAACTATATGGTGTTTTACGTACGGATAACTAACTTAATTTACAAATTACTAAATTATATTCCATTAAAAAATTTATCTATAAATTTGAAAAGTGAAAATTTAAAGGATAAAACTTTAAAATAATTTGTAATTATCCTCTTATTCTAACAAATTGTAATTCCTATTCCTAGAATCCTTACATAAACGTACTTCTTAATCTTATATAAAATTAATAAGATAATTTTTGAAAAGAACGAAACTTTATTGAAAGGTGTTCAAATTAATAAGATTGAAATACAACTTTTACGTATAATTCAAAATGATATTAAAAGATCTAAACAATTATAGGAAGGACAAATTTGTAACCCGTGCAACGCACGGGCACAGAATCTAGTTTTCTTTTATTATCGAGCCTTTGTCCTCTTATGTACCAAAAAAAAAAGAATTTTATGCTATAAATCGATTTTGTTATTAAGACCGTCTTATACAACAACGACCCATCGAACCACCAAAATGGTTGGAAATTGGAATAGGGCCCTTCAAATTCAATTGGGCCTAAATAAATCCCAAATTTGCAAACATAAGCTTTAGATTAAAACCCTAAAACAACACCCATTTTTGCCGGCTCTTCATCTCCATCACCCACCAACTGAGGAACACAGTCTCAAGTCTTTGTCCCTTTTCCAGGTAAACCCCCAATTTTTTTTTCAGCATCCCTCTTATTATTAATGTTTTGTTGATTTTTCAAGCTAAATTTTGTTTTGGGTTTGTAATTGTTTGATAGTTAAGATTATTCATGGATGAAATGTGTGTTTTTTGAGCTTAATGTTAGTTCATTCATCTTGTTCAATGATTTAGATTTGTGGGTTACATGATTTGTATTGGATTAGTATACAAAAATGATGTGATTTGAGAAAGTTGATTGCTTTATGGGTTTCGACTTATGTTAGCCACATTGGTTTTGAAGGAAATTAGTGGCGGAACCAAGATTTATAGTTTCGGGACGAAAAGTTCTAGTGGAGCGAACTAGTAAATTAGTTACCCTCCGTCGAATTCATTTGTTTACCTTTGAATATCTCGTAATAAATGATTGGGACAGAGAGTGTCTACAGTAAGGTAGATTAGCTATTATACCGGAAATTTTGACTTAAAAGTTTCAAAATTTTCTTGAGGGAAGGGAGCCAGAGGAATTGAGGTTGGAGTAGTAAAATCTCCAAGCTTCTCCGAGTTCCCAACTAATCATCGTCTTTATAGGTTTTGGTAGTTATGATTGTTGGGTTTCGTTTTGTGTAAAATGGACTATGCTTGTTACCGGCTCTTTCTTTGGGTTGTCGAGAATCATAGCTCATTTAATTGGTGGGTTATTTACGATTGGTGGGTTTCCTCGCGTGAAAAATGGACTATGCTTGTTATTGGCTCTTTGGTTGGGTTGTCGCGAATCACAACTTTGAGCTTATTGTTGGTAGTAATTTTATTTTGCTCATTTGGAGTGCAAACTATGCAATATGTGATGCATTGTTCTGACATTATATGTTCGCTTAATTTCCAGGTAAGTCATGGTGCGACACAACAATGTTGTGCCAAATGCACACTTCAAGAAACACTGGCAAAATTATGTTAGGACGTGGTTCAATCAGCCTGCACGCAAGACAAGGAGACGTCTTGGTATTTATTTTCGTCCTTTATTTATTGTTGATATTTTATTGCTGGGTGTTTGTGTATCACTGGATAAATTGACAAAAGAATTATTGTCTGAACAAAATTTCAGCGAGGCAAAAGAAGGCTGTCAAGATTTTTCCCAGGCCTACTGCTGGACCTCTTCGCCCCGTGGTTCATGGACAGACTCTCAAGTACAACATGAAACTCAGGGCTGGCAGAGGATTTTCTCTTGAAGAGCTTAAGGTAAAATTTCTGTGCAGGCTCTCGCAGACTCACACCTTATTTTTTTTTTTTATTTCAGTATCATAATTCATACATTATCAGTGGCTCGATGCATTTTAAGTAGAACCTATTTCTCTTATTGACTTGACTTCGATTTTAGTATTATACATGATCAATGGCTCAACGCATTTGTGATGTATCTTTATTAAAATTGTTATCCGTGTCTCTACTCTCCACGGCTCTACCTATTGAAAGTATATTTTTAGAGAGAATCAATAAATTTTCTTAGATAACTCGTGACTGCTGAGCTAATTTGTAGCTTCTTCTGTTTCCCACAGTCTAGCAGGGACGCCATCGTGCACCAGGCTGCCCTTTTCTGTTTCTCAGTCACCTATCTACGTGACAAATGTTATACCAACATTCTATTAGGAAGATTTTTTTTTTTCCTTATTTTTTTTTTAGTTTTTCTTGTATGAAGTATAGGACTGTGTCACAGACGTATACCACTTCAACCCACATCATAAGACCATATGAGACGACTCATCCCAGTTCCCTCCTCCACCCTGGGTTCCTCTTTGCCCCCCCTCTGCTTCTCCAACCTACATCGTTTCCATCCTCGACCACCATTATCGGTCTCCCTGATGCTACCACCACAACGCCCACATCTTGAGCATCAACCTGCCCTGCTGCATCCTCAGTGACCAACCCAACTCCCAACCTTGGAGGGAGGAAAGTAAGGATAGGGCTTGTTGAAAGGAGGGTGAAATAGCAACGCTCAAGTCTAAGTGTCTATACGAAAATATGTAAATGTTTTTTTATAATGTTGCAGGCAGCAGGCATTCCCAAGAAACAGGCACCAACTATTGGCATTGCAGTTGACCACCGCCGTAGAAACCGCTCACTGGAAGGCCTACAAACTAATGTCCAGAGACTGAAGACCTACAAGGCCAAGCTGGTTGTCTTCCCAAGGAATGCAAAGAAAATTAAGGCTGGTGATTCTACACCTGAGGAGCTTGCTACAGCCACACAGGTTCACGGCGAGTTGTTACCTATTGTGAGAGAGCAGCCTAGCATAGAGCTTGTCAAGGTCACAAATGAACTGAAGTCATTTAATGCTTATGCCAAGCTTCGTCTCGAGAGGACCAACAAACGTCACCAAGGTGCTCGACTTAAGAGAGCTGCTGAGGCCGAGAAGGAAGATAAGAAGTGAGGATGTTCGAGATTTTAATCTTAGGGTACCTTTCATCGTTGTTACCTTACATTTGGGATCCAGTTTTTTGTTTATTTAGTGTGTCTATGTCAGACACTAAGAATTGTCGTTTGTTTTGCGGAGATGGATGGTGTGTTATTGCAGTTTGGGTGTACTTGCCATTTGACATGGCAACCGGGTCACACCTCGGGTTCAATATAGATTTGCTTTATCGAGTATGTTTGAATTTGGGTTATTATGTGTTTGCGTTCAACTTCAGGTCAGATCGTATAGAGTTGAGTTAATTTAGGTTTTAGGTCGCCGTTCGGCATGTCTGATTAAAATTTGCATCATATTGCAAGATTAAAAAAGTGACCAAAAGGATACATTAATAATCTTATGGAATTAGGGTTTCACAGCTAAGAACTTTAATGGGAAACTTCTCAGCGTATGAATTGGGGTTGGCATGGAAAGGTTGTTAAACAAGTATATATAATTAGTTTAGATCTCGCTCAATGAATGCGTGATATTTATAGAGTTTATTTTTATATTACTTAACCATGCTAATTAATACCTTACTAATTTTTCATATTTCACGTCATTATATTTTGAGATGAGAAAAAAAATTGAACTGTAAAATTATTCAAGAAAACCGAGTAAAATTGAACTGCAAAATAATAGTGGTATCTCATTAATTGTTCATTTTTCTCATTATTGTATTTTGTTTCGGGAAAAAAAAATAAAACTGAAAATTAATCAAAGAGAATTGAGTAGTGTGCTGAAATGTATTTTTTTAAAAACTATTTTTTATACCACAAAGCTAATGATTCCAATTTATAAATTCTCTCTTTTTTTTATCATGAAAGTAATCAAAACTTTATAGTTTTGTTTATACATAGTATGAGTCAAGTCATTCTCAAATAATAGCATAATAAAAAATTTAATAGTTTATAGTTTAATATTATGCTACACATTATTTTTGCTAAGAATTAATATTGACTTTTGTATAATCGGCTAATCGCCGAATGACTTTATTTGAACAATTTTCGCTGAGTCGAAAGGTGGTTGTGCTAATATGCTTTACTACGAATATGATAATTGCCTTTGCTCGTTTATAACTAAGTTCATTGTTTTTAATTTTTATGGTGCTAGATGTTTATAATTCTTTTCCTTTATCTATTATTTAAACTATATAAATATATTGGGATTAAATTTATTCAATAACCGACCTTAGCTCAGTTGGTAGAGCGGAGGACTGTAGTTGTCAAACAGATATCCTTAGGTCACTGGTTCGAATCCGGTAGGTCGGATTTTTTTTTATCGTTTACCGTATTCTACTGGTCAAGTAAATTTATGTCTGTTATCTAACATCGTTGGTTTCGTGGTGTAGTTGGTTATCACGTCAGTCTAACACACTGAAGGTCCCCAGTTCGAGCCTGGGCGAAGCCACTATTGCTTTTTATTTTTTTTATTTTAACATCGCTGGTTTTGTGGTGTAGTTGGTCATCAAGTCAATCTAACACACTGAAGGTCGGTCCCCAGTTCGAGCATGGGCGAAGCCATTATCTCTTTTTCTCTCTTTTCCTTTTTATTTTTATTTTAAGAAAAACGGAATCCTAAGAATATATGATCGTATGAATATATATGATCGATGTTCTTGTTAGTTTTTACCCACCAACACATTAGTCATTTCAAATTTCCATAATTTCCGTACCTTACCAATTTATCTACTTGTTTAGAATCTTAGATGATAATCGTATATCCATACGGTTTTAAAACCGTATTACAAATTTGATGATACGAAACCAACCGATTAGTCGTATATTCAGTTATTTCGTATATCCGATTATCCGGATACGGATTTCAGTTTATTATTTAGTTTTCTACATTCGCAATAAAACAATACAACAAAACTTAAATTTTAATTTAAAAATAGGTTAAATGTTCAAATAATAAAAAAATTCAATATCCATTATATATACAATGCATTAGAGAAAAAAAAGTGAACAAACTAAGATGATTAGGTTTAAATAATTCAGTTTTTGGGAGATTTTTGTTTTTTTCCATAAAAAACCATATAAAAAATCGTATAACTGATTTTTTCTCGACTGACCTGGACCCGATACGGTTTTCAATCGGCTGACAAACCCGATACGGTTTTCAAAAAACCGTGTCATATATACATAAATTCGTGTAATTAAAATCATATACTCTATTGTACATTTGTACCCAACTACCCATATATTACAACTGTGTCGTAAATTTTTAGATAATAACTGTGGTATAGAAGTAATATAGTATTTGACGCCTGATGAATGAACATCACTGGTTTCGTGGTGTAGTTGGTTATCACGTCAGTCTAACACACTGAAGGTCCCCGGTTCGAGACCGGGCGAAGCCATTTTTTTTGTTCAGGAAAACAGGAGTTTGAAGCAGATACTCTGTAATCTGTATATATGATCATATATATGGTGTTCTAATCTTTTCAAATTTCTTTATCTTCCAATTTAATTACCACTTTGCATTACAAGCAACGTAGAGTGCTAATAACTGGACAAAATAACAGATGCCACAAATAAACATAGCCACTAATAACATTGATTACATTATACAAACATGAATGTAGAGTGCTAATTTCTTACATTTGAGGTAGTACAATAGAGATTATACAAACATGAGACAGTAGAGTGCTATTTTCTAATTCCTCATCCTCGCCACCAAAATGCCATTCTACACATGCTTCATGTAGAGCAGGAGTAAAAAAATTGTGCCCTAAAAAATATATCAAGACCATTGTTTTAGCGACTTTGTTTCTAGATGACTAACTGCCGAAGAACCGACAATACACATGTTACCGGCTTCCCACTTTGGTCATCGACAAATGCGTTCAACAAAGCCGAACCAGCAACTCTCCAAGCAAATCCGCAGTAACTAGCTTTTCCCGTTTGTATTGCATGGTCATATGTAACGCGGTAGAGTTCTAGAGCATCAAGCCGTATATCGTCCCATGACCGAGGGCTCTTGTCAAGATCATCGGCTCCATATAATATCTGAGCATGACAAACATGTAAGACCGTCAAACAATAGATCATTAATAGTTGAATGCCCATTTGCACCATGACTTATTAAATGAATACTCGCTCTAAAATTCTACTCTGTATATCAGAATTTGTTCAGATAAAATGGCCAAAGATTGCAAAAAAAACATGCCCGACAGGCGACAACAATACAACATACGAGTAAAATCTAAAATGACAAGTACCTGTTTGTATTTATGAATAACACATGCTGCACTTTCCTTCTTTAATGAATCATCTAAAGTGCATGCCGCACCCATTTCGTTTCTGTATGTTCTATAATGATCATTCCATGAATGCAACCGGGTTGCGGGAATTTCATCTTCAAAATTGGGTATCTTCCAGACTGGTAATTAAGAAAATATGAAATTATTAGCTCAGTTGGTAGAGCGGACGACTGTAGTTGTCAAACAGATATCCTTAGGTCGCTGGTTCGAATCCGATAGGTCGGATTTTTTAAATTGTTTGCAGTATTCCACTGGCTAAGTAAATTGATGAATGTCTGTTACATTAACAACGTTGGTTTCGTGGTGTAGTTGGTTATCACGTCAGTCTAACACACTGAAGGTCCCCAGTTCGAGCCTGGGCGAAGACATTATTTTTTTCTTTTCTTTTCCTTGTTTTCTTTTTAGATTACCCATCAACACATTGTTTCAAATTTCCGTAATTTCCGTACCTTACCAATTATCTACCTGTTTAGATGATAACCAACTTTAGGGCTGAACAAAATCGTATATAGCCGATTATCCGGATACGGATTTCGGTTTCTTGTTTAGTTTTCTACATTGGCAATAAAACAATACATCATAAATTTAAAATTTAATAATAGGTTAAATGTTCAAATAATAAAAAAAAGTTCAATATATACAAATGCATTAGAGAAAAAGAAAGTGGACAAACTAATATGATTAGGTTTAAATAATTTAGTTTTCCGTGAGAATTTTTTTTATTTTTTTTTATTTCTTTTCAAAAAAACCATATGAAAAATCGTATACCCGATTTTGTTTTTCGGCTAATCCGGACCCGATACGGTTTTCTAATATATACAAAAATTCGTGTAATTAAAACCATATACGATATCGTATCCGTATATTAAAATTGTTTCGTAAATTTTTAGATAACGGTGTTATAGGTTATAATACTTGACGCCTAATAGATGAACATCACTGGTTTCGTGGTGTAGTTGGTTATCACGTCAGTCTAACACACTGAAGGTCCCCAGTTCGAGCCTGGGCGAAGCCATTATTTTTTAACTATTTATTTTATTAAAAACAAAAATTTAGAACCTTAAGCAAATAGTGTAATAGTGTATCATATTCTCTTCTTACATTCCTCTCCTTCCAGGTCCTCCATTTCTCAATATAGTTTTCGTTTTCGTTTTCCCGTGAAAGACATTTTCGGACAAAATAATACACACTAGAATTATACATAGCAATTATCTCCGTATCACATTGATCACATATCGATAACTCAGTATTTTAATCTACAAATGCACAATTAGTCTACACATACATAAGACGATACAACACAGTTGGAGACGAGGATTACATGAGGCCTATTTATACAAAAGTTACAACAGAACTAATTTTCTACATTCTACAGCTAGCCGTGAGACGACATTTTTGCACAAGATGAGATAAATTAGAATATACAAAAGATAGATTAGTGTTATATGAGATATTCTACAATAATTTTTAGCAACCTGGTTTCTATACGAGTAATTGTCGTTGAACCGATAATAAACAAGGTACTGGTTTCTCGTCTAGGTCATCCATGAATGCCTTCAACAAAGCCGAACCAGCAACTTTCCATGCAAATCCGCAGTACTTGGCCATATTTTTTCCTATTGCGTAATCATATGTGACATGGTAAAGTGCTAGAGCATCAAGACGTATATCAGCCCATGAGCGAGGACTCTTGTCAAGATCATCGGCTCCGTATAATATCTGAGCATTACAGAAGGTTGTGCTAAATAGTTGTGCAGATATGGCCAAGCTTGCAACAAAACCAGACGGATTACATGTACGAGTAAAATGAACGTACCTGTTTGTATTTCTGAATCACATCTCCTGCAGCTTCATTCTTTAACTCGCCATCTAAAGTACACGCCCCTTTCATCTCGTCTCTGTATGTTTTATAATGATCTATCCATGACTGCAATCGGGCTTCGGGAATTTCATCTTCAAAATTAGGTATTTTCCACACTAGGTATCAAGAAAATGTGAAACTGTTACAGGATGCGTCTTTCTGAAACGATCTTACACTGTCCCATATGAGAGAATTTGTGATAGTATAACATTGAAAAAGAAATGTACCGTGGATCAACTTTTCCTCCAATTTTATTTGATCTGCTCTATCAAAGATTTCTCCCAAGACGGATTTGGAATTGTAAGTGAAAGCGTCTCCTCTTCCCATATAATGAGGAAATTTTGAGGGAACCAATTCTTTCGGAACAGTAACCTAGATTATAGCAAAGGAGTTTAAGTGACCTACTTTTAGTTAAGATATTGCACCATAAATAAACAACAAACAAATAAAAGGATAGACCTTTAATCCCTTTTTCGGAGCATCTAAAGCGTCGTAATATATATCAACCAGCTGGAGCATCTTCTTCTTCACGATGCTTTTCTCATCATCACATTCAGGTCCCAGGGTCAATAGACGATCCATGTAGCTCAGCCAGCTATCAGCTGCCAAGCCTGTTGCTTTACTGAGAAGAAAGCGATATCAGATATGTAAGTAAGAATTCGTAAATGAATGTTAACTATGAAAAGATACTTGAAAATAAGTCACCTTGGCTGAAACCGTGTCACTAAGAACAAATTAAATAGCTCATGCTCGAGCTCGTCGGCTGAATAGTCAGACGGCTGCTTGACGATTCCAGTCGGCAAAGTGCAAGTACATTTCCAGGGTTCGCTCGGTTTAAAATAGCTGAGAAGCTGGAAGAGAAATATATGCCATTTGGAATATGAAACATGGATATTGATTGGAGGAAACGGATATAACATAAAACGTAAGTTGCTAACCTCTGGATTTCTAGATACCCAAAACATGTCGCCATCATAATCACCACCCGCCATTTGGTCAGCTGAGGACCTTCTTCCTTTAGTAGAAAAGAATATCGCGTATTTTGAGCTCCCAACAATGTCTTCCAAAGCCTTTTGGTGAGTAGCTTTGAGAACCCGGATGTCACCAAAGTGGATGCCGGGATTTCTATACACAAGTACGTCTCCTGATATTTGTCCGTTGTCACTGCAATAGATTGATCAGATTAACCAAACTAAGCAAAATCACTACTCAATCTCATTTAGATTCTAGACTTAAAGGCGTACTGAATAATGCAAACTTCGTTCTCGTCGAGACAGCCAACTGGGTCAGCAGTGCCCATAAGATAAAAGCTATCTTTGATTGGAAGTCTTCCTTCTTTGAGGCTTTTTTTCTCCTCCTTAGCTAGCACTTGGAGGCGCCATTGGATAAAAGGCTCTTCTAAAGGAACTCCCGACAAAAGCATTCGAGCAACTGTGAAATTGTCATCTATTTCTCCATGGATGAGAGCAACTGTCCACACCCAAAACCAAAACGGAACATCCAAATAATTCATAATTGTTGATGCAATTGTTCAAGCAACCAATTTCATAATTAAAGGACACAATAGCAGATACTCAGTTTGTGTTTTCAACACTCGAGTGAAACTAACCCAACCCAACCCAATGTGACGCATACGGTGACATAACTAAGTAAAATAACTCGAATATGACCTAAAACTAAAATTGGCGGGATCTGACCCGATATAAACATGCACAAAAATACGCAAATCAACCCCAAATGCAAGCATATACGAAATGACACGACACGAACTAACCTATATGGCTACCTGCACCCAACGACCCGGTTGCAAGTCTATACTCACCCTACTATAAGCGGAACCTTGCTGTTATTTCCACACAAAAAGCTGAAAGCAAATAAGACAGATGATTTGCGAATCTGCTGGAGAACCCCAGAACATTTCAAAACTTACCTCGCAGAGCCCCACGCATATTTGATAGCAAATTTCTAGCATCAACAATAACTTCTTCTAGAATATCCGTAAAGAATTCTCTAGGAACACCTCCAAAATGGAGCAGAGCGATCAAAAATCTTGAAAAATTCGGCTGCTTTGGGCGATTACTGGTGTCCATAAAACACTCATCAAAATCTTGATTTGAATCCACATCATTTTAATTGCAGATTTCCACAATTGAGTGAACAAATATAGTAAACTAAAAATCCATGATTGATCAACTTAAGTTCATCAGATGTACATGTATATCTAATCCAGCTACCAACTTCAGAAGAAACAAGAAACATGTATAAGTTAGATACCTGGTTGTCACAATTTCAAATGAGTTGACAGTTGGAGCAGCAATAAGTTGAGGATCAATCTTTACTTTCACCATAGAAGGCCGAATCTGGATTGTTTTTTCCGGAAGCTATAACAAAGACAATAAGCAAGAGTTCCTAGATAGTTAATTTTAAACAGCAATCGAACAACAATGGGCAATACGTATTTTTAAGGGAACCCAAGGCAACACGTTGAGGAATGTGCATTACTGAACAAACAGTAATGTCAATGTGGCAAGGTAGATGCGAATAATGCTCAGTATAACTCATGAATTAAAACAAAAACAAAAACAAAATCTATATTGATGATATCTAGAATAGATGAAAACATATTCCAAAAACTTCCTCTGTCCCCAAATATAGTTTACAACTTCACATTTTTCATTTTAGTTTGTCTCGTTCAAAGTTAACGATTTAAGATTCTTTCCTAGACATGTGTGGTAAAAAATGAAAATGAGATGCCCTAACCAACTCGCATATGCTTGCTAAAAAAAACCGGTTCAAACGCAGACATAAACTATCTGCAAGGGACAAAAAGAACATAAACCACCACAGAAATGATGACAAATGAAGCCAAAGTAAGAGCTACTTAATTTATATGCTGGAGGAGGCGAAGTAATCTCGCATGGCGAGAGATTGCTATTACCATTCAATAGACACATCATTAACATGATACCTTTTTATTCACAAGAACAGTTCCCTTCACCGCACGTCCATTGCAAAACATTCGGAATTGGATCAATAAAGGCTGCAAAATTTCAGAAGAAACCTTAACATATAATATTCACTACGTGCTTCATTAGACGAGGGATTTTGGAGCAAACGGGAGGGAGTGATAAAAAAAATCCCTTGTTTGGATAACAAATGGTGAAATGGAGTAGGACTTAAGAGGGAAATGAAGGAGATTTTGAGGGAAAACTCCCTTCCCTTTCCCACCTCTCCATCCCCTTCCCCTTCCTTTAATCCTTTTCCACCGTTGGTATTCAAACAACGCCTAAAAGAGTATTGCAAGCACTACCCAGAGAAAGAAATCAACTGCACTTACTGGGTCTGATTGGCGACATTTTAACAGGCTGGGCTCCAAAGACTTGTCTAGTAGTTTAATATCATCATGACATCTCTGGAATGACAATTTGAAAAAATTGTGGTTATTATATGGATTGCTTCCAGTTCATGATCCGATAAACAAATTCAAGAATATCTGATGACATTCAAGAATATCTGACATCTGTAAAGCACTGTTTCACATGGGACTACCGTGGAGACTAGTGTTCAAATCCCACACCACCATATATTCAGACTGCTGAAAGATTGTAGGTCTCATACACAGTGTTTTCTCTAGACAGAAAGCAGACACAAGCAATTTTGACGTTGGCAGGTTGCAGTTCGCATGTCGTGAATACCATCACTAACGACTTTATCACTTAAACTAGCACTTCCGCACTAATATATGATACCTTTATTAAGTCTATAGCCTCAGTTCAAAGTAAAATGCCAATTCATTTTACTGGACTGACACATAAGCGTATACCTCAAAGTTAGAACCATTTGCAGAACTTCCTTTAAAGCAATTTCTAGGGCATCTCTGAGCCAAGTCTTCAGAGATGAAACCCGTTCCATCTGTCTGTATCTGAAGTTTCCCATCTTCACCATACACAAAAGAACCATCTTCATTCTATTGCATATATGATATACAGGAAACAAGTTAGGGTAGTAATAAACGGTATGATGATTGCCAGCTAAAGTGGCAGAGCAAAAAAGATAACCATAAACAAAGGTAAACGTAGAAGAATTGCCTTGCATGCTATATCGTCAATATCTTCAATACGCACACCGTCATTCAAATCTACATCCAACTTAATTGTCTTTGACAATATAAGTGAGAACCTGCAGCACAATACATTATACATGCCACTGAGCAAAAAGTGCTAGAAGGAACTTAAACATAACAAGCTACTCAGTACAAGTTACAACAGTGCAACATAACAAACCTAGCCATATAAGCTGATAGACTGGAGACTGTGTGCACATGCATAAAGATGCACCTTGCTGCATGCATGGACATCTTTTGAACAGAATTAGGATTTCCTTTATAGAACTGTGAAAATGAATCCATATTAACAAAATAACACTTCACAGAGCACGATGTTGGATCATTTTTCTTCGTTCCTTTCCCCCCATCTTTAAACGCTGATTACAACAAAAAGGTAATACGAACAAGTTACTCCATGAATTAAGGAAGTACTCTTGAAAGGACAGTGTAAACAGCATTAAGAAAAAAGCTGCACAGGAATAAGATCAATAAGTCGTTTGGGTGACAACATATATAAGATTCCATATCATATTGACACATATATGACTATATGTAATGGGAAAATCTGAAAGATTATCTTCGATCATCAACACATCAGGAGCCATTTGCTATAAATCAAGGGTTGTGTTTTAGATGAAAGTAAGGGTTTTAGAAATTTGACACAAAAACTTACCAAAATACAGAATCGGAAACAGTATAATGTAATTGCCTAAAAAGGAAAATATAAACAATTAAATGCAACGGAGGGCGCCATGTTTATGGTGATCTAAACTGCCAGCATTCTTTTATCCCATTCAAGTATAATTATGGGTGCATACAGCATAACTGGCTTATATGAACTGACCAAAAAAGCGATAGCATCTCGGACCAAGAAAGATCCCCTCTTCTGCAATTTTACGGAACCTGGGGTATGTCATTTCAGAGGAACCATTTGCATTTGTTCTGTCCGCCTCAAACTTAACAATTAAAACATTCTCGTCTTTTAGAACTCTCTGAAGGAAAGTGGTAGTTGTCTCTAGATATGGACCCTGAAAAAGAAAGAGTGGAAAACGATACAAATGACCAACTTAGCCCCCAAATAAGTGGAAAGAATACAGCAAATTCAGAAGCTACATAACGGAGGGAATGCACAGAAGACAAGTCTGGTGGCAATCATTCAAAGTATGTAATATATCTCGAGTTCCACATACTATAAACTCACTGATTTAACAGCAGTGATTTAAAAATGAAACTTGTCACCTATAGCTTCGATAAACACAAATGCAGGAACAAAACAGTGAAGTAGTTGCATGACTTATGACACTTAATTTCTAGAAATTAGAACAAACCTTAAAAGCATAACTTTCATCTGAATAAACATGGCAATGATAGTAGTGAGTTTTCCTTTGAGGATCCCAATCACGATGCTGCAAGAGAGTGAATCAAAATGGATTAAGACATTGCAAGTGTTGTCTATGATCACAAGCATTGGCAAATCCACGTAGAGTTAGAAATACATGAGGTCTCATAGGCTCATAACAACGAATTCATGTAGAACTAGAAATACATGAGGTCACACAACAACAACCATTAGCCTTAAAGGATCAGGAGGGGTCGGAACTAAACAGCCGTATCCTGTGTTAATAAGACAAAGAGGCACTCGTAGACAAAAAATGTGCATTTTGTCCAACTTTGTTATCACAAAATTTAAAGAATTCTCTATAATAATGACACGAAATTTAAAGAGCACGAATGTATGCATTTGCTAGAAGCCACATGACAGGATGACAAACTACAGGTTGAGAATTTAGAGCAGTATTAGAACTCAAGCCTATAGTAGTACATCATGAGGTTGACAAAAATCCTTCCATCGGTTCTCCTTCATTGAGGAGATATTTGATCAAAAAACAAGAGCTGGAGGAGAAGTAAAAGACAATAGACGACAAAAACGTAACTACACTATCATGCATTAACATTTGCAGTAATCTGAATAAAGTTGCACCTTAAATCTATCAGCTTTGCTAACAAGTTCCTTGTCCTGGCCTAATTTATTCCAAATAAGAGACTCATAAGCGCCCATCGAAAGGTGTTCCCCTTGTGCTCTCCAACTCCGGATATCCTCAATTGATGCAACCTTCTCCAACTTATTCCTGCACAGTCACCATCTGAGTCGTCTTTGCCTACCTCAATAGCTCCCCATCCGTCAAGGAAGGAGATGGAAGGTACATTTGCAGATACTTACCTTCCTATGTAACTTAAGATCAGAAAGAGCCTCCTAAATTCAAATCCCTCTAACGCAAGAAAATGGGGACTACACCGTGACCCATTTTCTATACCTATTTCCAATCAAGAAAAGATAAAACCCCAAGTCAAACTCTTTTTCAAATGAATTGCAAAATAATACTCATTGAATTAGCCAAAACTAGAATTTGTCGAAACTTTCATTCTCAAATAATTCACCCATCAATTTGAGTCAAAATGACATAAATCATACTTTCTCTATTTGAGTCAATTAGAACAAAATGTCAAATAATGCTTAATGGAAGGGGCGTGTTCAAGCTGATGGAATACCCCGCCGTCACATTCACAACTTGATACGAAACCTCAGTACTATTCAGTGATCATAATCATAGTTTCTACAACTAGTACTCACAATCTGATGCAATTATGAACATCAAACTTCCAATTAGCGACAATATCAAAATATAAATGAGAAATTTTATCAAAAGAGAGATTTGGGGAAAGAACCCAGCAAATTGACAAGAAACTTAGTGATCAGGAACATAGTTCATCACTAACTACAAAAAAGAAAAAAAGAAAAAAAATGCATTCTTCAACCAAAAGTTTCCTCCGTCCCATTCATTTGTTCACCTTTGATTAAAATACCTCTCACGCATGATAAAAAATAAGTAAACAAATAATCGGGACAAGGAATAACAAGTAAGACATACTAAAAATTACAACTTGAGAACAAAACATAATCAACATGCAAAAAATCATACCATACTGAGGAGAAATCCCTGAACTAGAAACAGAATTACTTCCTGCACAAAAATAAATCATTAGAGCAAACAAATACTCCCTCCGTCGCAATCATTTGTTTACCTTTTGTATTCAAATGTAAACAAATTATATCATAAAAAACCAACATATAACTAAAATCAAAAATACCCAACAACCTTGAGAACTGCAAGAAGCCGAAACCCTTGAAAATTGAGTAGAAAGTGTGCTCATTTTTTGAGGAGATTGTGTAAATCCACCATTATTATTTGCTCTATAATTCTTAGCCTTATATACAATAAACCCCGCAAAAGATTTAGTGATTTTAGACCGTCTAATTTGTTTAAGAATTTCAAGAGAAATTACTTCACCAAGTGAAGCAAGTTCTCTTCTTGCATGATTGTCGGGATTAGGTTGACATTGTTCTTCACAAATCAAATTAATTAAATTTTCTACAGATTCTGGAAGTGGGTATTCTGTAGAATGATGAACTGACATTATTAATGGATTTGTTTCAGATGAAATTTGGTGGAATTCTGGGATTTAATTGCAGGATTTTGAAATTTGTATAAAAAATGGGCATTTGAAGAATTTATAGAATGGTCTATGATGTTCAAATTGAGTAAAGTTGAAATTTGAAATGCTGTTCAATTGTTCATTGTCTGACTGAATGTCTCTACTGACAAGCTGAAGTGACAACAGGAAGTCTCTCTCAAAAATATAGGAACATTTTTTTCTAAAAAAACTTTCTTGAGAAGTTTAGACTTGTTTGGTAAAACTGACTGAAAATGTACCTAAAACCTGAATAGGTACCTGAAACCTGATAAGGTGACTGGAATAAAAAGGTACCTCAAAAGCTAGCTGAAAATTAGAAACTGATAAGGTAGCTGATTAATTGTAAAGTGTTTAGTAAAACTAACTGAAAAGGTAACTGATTTTTTGTAAAATGACATAAAAGGACATTAATAATTATAATAAAATAATTTAAATAAAGGGTAAATATGTAAAGTAGAACATTTCAAATTTCACTGAAACTTTAAAAAGCTACCTAGAGTAGCTTTTTCATTTCAGTGACTGAAAAAGTCATTTCAGTGACTAAAATGACTTTACCAAACAGCACTAGGTAAAACAACTACCTGAAATATTAGTCAAATAAGGTTGCTTGGTCAAATCAGGTATCTGAAATGCATTGCCAAACATAGCCTTAATGTGAGCCACTATCCGTCGTAAGCTTGTGTCGGATAGTGACCCTGTCACAATATGTAAGTTGAAGGGCAAGTGGGGTGCTCCATATCCGTACCACTTGCCCTCCCACTTGCAATTGTGTGAGAGGGCCACTATCAGTTTGTAACGGATAGTGTCCGTCACAAATGAGAAATTGCCTTAATGTGAAACCGTCTTAAATCGGGTCTGGATTTTCTCCATCACTCTCTTCTCTTCATTACCTTTCATTACCTTTTGATGGTCCGGATTTTGTTACAAATCATCGAGCGGTCAAGTGTTTTGATGAGGTGAGAAGAGTATAATAATCCCCTATTTACTTAATGAACTAGTTTGAAAACTCGTACTTCGTACGGCTTAATGACTTTGATTATATTAAAACCAAGTGATAAACATTATTAATAAGGTGTTATGATTATTATAATTGTTCCGGGTATGAATTCCGAAGCAGGTTTGTTTACCACGCTAGCTTTGTCGAATAATGCCTCTTCTAGCCTTGACTGCTCTCCTCGGCCTCTCCTGCAACAATGAGCAAACTGAGGGCTTGGCTTTGTGCCAAGCGTACTCACTCCGACGCTCAAGTCAGTGAACTTATTGTGATTAAGTAGAATGTTGCTTGATGACGTGTATTGTAGAGAGATGAGAGAGATAATACCAATTTAAGTGGTTCTTAGGTTAGATTTTGGATCCCCTCCTCAATGAGGATTGAGGAGTATTTATAGACTTTCACCTTTTGTCACGTGGTAGCCAAGTGGGCCAAGTGGCATAGCGGTGGAAAGATCGATCTACCCTCGGCCGAGGGACCTATGGCGGCCGGAGCCTGGTTGACTCTATCCGAGGGTTCTTGGATATGAGTACGCGGTATGTGCCCCGGTGGTAGGTTGCCATGCCGAGACCAGTGTGCGGCAGCCGAAAGGCCGCATCGGCCGGGATGTCTAAGTCACCGGCTTGTCTTTGTGGATATCTTTGACCTCGTTCAATATGTTGACTTGGTCGGCGGGGCGAGAATATGCCCCATCAATTTGCCCCAGCCGTAGTCTATGCCGTGGTATGGGCTCCGATGTATCTTTGAGTGTATATTCTCGTGCAAGTGAAAATTTTCTCGCCCCGCTTATTTCGACAGCCGTATCAGTATCCCCCTCCACATGGATGTGTAATGGACATCAAAATGTGGAAGAGAAAGTCTTGCTCGCCGGCGGACCCAAGGTTGAGAGTGCTTGTAATTTTGATTGCCCCGCCGGTCTTTGCCTAGCTTGGTTAGTCGTGTTGCCGGCGGAGAATAGATACTTTAGGAGTTTTGCTGAGGAAGATGAATAGGCAAAGGGATATGAAGGGGCGTGTTGAAGACGCTTGGTTACTGTTGCTTTGATTGACATTCAACTGTTGCGTCGATTGACATTCCGTGTACGCATGCCTGACATGTGTCTCTTCGTTGATTGGCTGACGCCTCATGGGCTGCGTTTTGATTGGTCCTCCTTTATGGGCCTTTGCCTATAAATACCAGATCAATGAATGAAATTGGTTAATAATTTCATTCATTCTAAAAAATTTTCTTCTTTCCAAAATTCCAAGTCTTTCCCTCTCTTCCGATCTTCAGAATTTTTACGTCGGCGTAGCACTTTTCTTCAAGGTAAACCGAAAAAACTTTTCAACTTTTTGTTTTGTTTAAGTAATTGTTGTGAACCATGTCTTCTACGATGCCGGTCCCCAAGATGCCGTGCGCCGGGGTTCCCCGTCGCGTTTTGATGAGGAGGAGGCGGTAGCCGCAATTCCGTTAAGGTCGAGGGGCCCTAGGTCTCCTTCCCCGAAGTTGACCGCAGAGTTCGGGAGCAAGTGGGAAGATGATGTTGATGATGAGGAAAGGAATCCTTCCGGTGCGGAGAGGGCGACAGTCTTGCATCATTACGATGCTTGTACCATCGGCCCCAATCGTGCTTGGACCGATGGGCTCGCCCGCCGCTCGCTCTGAATTTTTCAAGAGCACTTCTTTTTGGCAAGGGGTACAACATTGTCATCCCCGGAGAGGGTCGACCGTCTGTTGCCCTCCCCCGGGTCACATCGGCGTATATATGAGGCACTTGGAGTATGGTCTCCGGTTTCCTCTCAATATGTACGTCTCTACCATAATTCAGGCGATGAACGTTGCGGCGGCGCAGCTTCACCCCTTTGGCGTTAGGACTATAGTCGGCTTCGTGTGGTTGTGTCTCTTTAGGGGGTGACCCCAACGGTAAATTTATTCCGCCGAATTCATTTTCTTCGAATGAATGTTCAAGGTGGCCGGGGTGGTATAGCGTCCCGACCGAGCCAGGCTATCTCACCGTGCCTAAGCTCACCTCTTGCAAGGGCTGGAAGGAACGGTGGGTGTATGTCGAGGTCCCGGATGATTATCCGTTGCCTCGGTCTTTTCAAAGACCACGTTAACTTGCGGTGCGAGAGCAAAGGGGAGCGTGAGAAGATGATCCCCAAGGGCAAGAATAAGATGGACGCCGGAATGTCTATCTTAATGAGGACGAGAAGCGAGCACTCGAAGCTTTTCGAGGTCGATGATGATGGGGCGCCGAAGGTTTGGTTGCCCCCGACGCAAGTCATCTTGATGGACGAGCCGCTTTGCTATGTCGGCCTCATACCGGCCCTAGCACGGGGTGAGTGGGGTCGGTGTGAGGCCCATTTCTGCTTTAATGTTTTTCGTTGTTTGTTTCTTGACATGTCCCTTTGTCTAAGTTTTACTTTGTTTCTTTTACGAGCACTTTGGTCCCGTTACGTCCGAGCAACTCCTCGAGAAGATGGGGCTGGACAAAGACGGAAACGTTAAGGAGAAGAATCCGAAGGTCGATGTGCATGACCGCCGTCCGTCGCCTCGACCTCCCGAAGGGCTTGGACGAGACGGCGGCCCAGGCCAAGGTAGGCTGCGCCTTGCCTCGCCGGGTCCGAAAAGCCAAGTCTACGGCGGCGACGGTGTCAACCTCGATTCCGCCTCTACCGAGGTGGAGGTCGTTGACATTGTCGACGGAGAGGATTCCGATCTTTGAGGATCTCCGCTTAGGCGTAAGAGGAAAAGATCTACCCATGCCACCGATGCTTCGCTTCCGTCGCTCATGTTAATGCCGGTAGCCGAGGAAACGGGTCAACCGGCCAAGAAGAGCAAGCCCTCCGGTGCAGTGTCTAACTTGCGGCTCGTTTTAGCCGCTCATTAGATATACCCGATGACCGGCTCTCTGGTATGTCCATGAACGTTGACGTGGACTCTTTGGTTGAATTTTTGTAGATCAACCGGCGCGATCATCCCAATTATCGAGCGGCGAGTTGAGAAGAGGCCTATGCAGACGGCGGGAAAAAATGCCGACTCCGTACTCGCGTCGATATCCAACGACCAGCTCACAAATGGGAGGGTACAAGGCTGAGCAAGAGGATTGGGATTTGGTCCGATCTGGCCGGCTCTCGTATTAGGGAGCAAGAAAAGGCCTTGGCCGAGATGGGACCGTTGATAGAGCAGCTGAGGCTCGATGTTGTTGCCGCAAAGGGGGTGGCCGGGAAGGCTAAGCATGACCTCCTTGCCGCACAAGCGCGGGTCGAGGAAATTGAGAAGCTGCTGTCGGCCGAGAAGGCCAAGGTAGAGGCTGCTGATTCTGCCGCCGCCAAGTTGAAGGAGGAACGGGACAGGTACAAGGGCGGCTACGACGTTGTTGTCGCCCAAAGGGAGGAGTCGAAAAGGGCGTATCGGCTCCAAGCGGAGTCGCATAGGGAGACTAGTGCTATCCTTGCCCAAAGGGAGAAGGATATTGAGACGCTTCAAAGCACGATTCTCCCTCGCATGTGTGCTCAGTATAGGGACCTGACCGAAGAAGCTTTCAGGGAGGTGATAGATGAGGTCTATCCGGATGGCTCCTTTCTGTGGACAAAATTTGATGAGCTGTTCGACGATAGGCTCGAGGCTAAAGAGAAGGCTGCGGCGGATAAGGCTGCCGAGGATGCGAGGGCCAAGAAGGAGGAGGAGGCGACCGCCGCAAAGCGGCCCTTGCGAGAGAAGACGAGGGCGGCCAAGGAGGAGTCCGCTAGACCAAGGCACCGAGGATGCTAAGGCCGCTAAGAAAGCTGCGGCGGATAAGGCAACTGAGGATGCCAAGGCTGCCAAGAAAGCTGAGGATGCTAAGGCTGCCCAGATTGCATCTAAGTCGCTCACCGAGGGCAACGCTGCGATGGCGGTAAGGGCAAGCGAGAACAGGCATAGGGAGACGGGCGGTCGTCACCAGGCTCACCCGGCGTCTCGGATAGCTTCAGCTATTCGGGGCCAACTATTAAGCCTTTTCTCCCCGCCATCCTTTTGGCGCTTCAAAGAACCAGTCCGAAAACTTTTGCTTTACTTTTCCTTGTATTTTGTAAGACCTTGGTAGGTAGAGTCTTGGCTTATCCCAAAGGGGACGGCCGTCGTCTGTGCTTCTCCTTCTTGTAACTCGTTATCTTTTTCTTAATAAGAATTTTGCTTGCTTTGCCTCTGGCTGGGCCGAGGCATTTGGTCTACCCCTTCACTTGTCTTCTGGCGTTAATTAATTGAGCGCTTTTTGTTTTTACCTTCGGCTTGGCCGAGGCAGTTAGAATGCGTATCTCAACTGTGTTTAACGTCTTTAAGCTCGGTCTTAATTTGCCGAGGGCAGTTGCGTTAATTAATTGAGCGCTTTTCGTTTTTACCTTTGGCTTTAGCCGAGGCAGTTTAGAATGCGTATCTCAACTGTGTTTAACGTCTTTAGATTCGGTCTTAATTTGCCGAGGGCAGTCGCGTTTCACTCGTCTCTTCCCGGCCAGTTACCGGGGCAACGGAGTTTACGTTTTGACCGCCGTTGAACATATGTTAGCATATCGGCTCGTCCCCCCGTCACTCCCGTTAAAGGCCGGGATGATCGAGGTTTTGGCTCTGTCTGTTGTGTACATATGTTAGTATGCCTTCTGATTGGGGTGAATTAACACTTTGATGAAAAACTTGGATGACTCCTCATTAGATATGAATATGCATTGGGGTGCCAACAATTGTTTTGGGCAACTCCGCTGTTATACAAAGTATTTTCTGAGATTGTCGGTGTTCCAATGGCTCATCAAAGGTACATCTCCCATGTCCGTCAGCCGGTATGTACCCGGCCTCATTTCTTCAACTACCTTGTAGGGACCCTCCCAGTTGGCCGTCAACTTGCCATGGATGTTTCCTTTGTTGGTGGCAGCTGACTTCCTTAGGACCAGATCTCCTACTTTTAAGTCCCTTTTGTGGACTCTTCGGTTGTAGGCCCTTTTCATTCGGCTCTGATATACTGCTAAGTTGAGGCGTGCCGTATCTCGGCTTTCTTCGACCAGGTCCAGGGAGGTTCTTAGGCCTTCCTCGTTTTCATCTGGGTTAAAAGTGGCCGTTCTGAATGTTGGCACCGTTGCTTCAATCGGCAGGACTGCTTCGGACCCGTAGACTAGGTGAAAAGGACTGTACCCCGTTGCTTCTTTCTCCGTGGTCCGGAGGGACCATAGAACGCCGGGTAGCTCATCGGCCCATCTTCCCTTGAGGTCTTCAACTGTCTTCTTCAAGCCGTTGAGGATCGTTTTATTGGCTGCCTCCGCCTGCCCGTTGCTCTGGGGGTGGCAGACGGAGGAGTATGCAAATTTGACGGTGACCTGGTCGGCGGGCAGCGGCGTATCTGGCATTATTGGCATCCCGAACTCCGGTTGAATTATCCGGCTGGTGGAGGGCTGCACAACTCCAGAATTGTGGACGGTATCACCTGGGTGGAGGGGCTCTTCGGTTACGAACACCTCTTGTTCTTTTGACATCTTCTTAGCTTTTTGGGTGGGTTTTTTTTGTGTTTGGGAATGACTAGCTTCTAGTATCTGTATCCCCACAGACGGCGCCAATTGTTCCGGGTATGAATTCCGAAGCAGGTTTGTTTACCACGCTAGCTTTGTCGAATAATGCCTCTTCTAGCCTTGACTGCTCTCCTCGGCCTCTCCTGCAACAATGAGCAAACTGAGGGCTTGGCTTTGTGCCAAGCGTACTCACTCCGACGCTCAAGTCAGTGAACTTATTGTGATTAAGTAGAATGTTGCTTGATGACGTGTATTGTAGAGAGATGAGAGAGATAATACCAATTTAAGTGGTTCTTAGGTTAGATTTTGGATCCCCTCCTCAATGAGGATTGAGGAGTATTTATAGACTTTCACCTTTTGTCACGTAGTGGCCAAGTGGGCCAAGTGGCATAGCAGGTGGAAAGACTGATCTACCCTCGGCCGAGGGACCTATGGCAGGCCGGCGAGCCTGGTTGACTCTATGCCGAGGGTTCTTGGATATGAGTACGCGGGTATGTGCCCCGGCTGGTAGGTTGCCATGCCGAGACCAGTGGCGGGCAGCCGAAAGGCTGCATCGGCTGGGATGTCTAAGTCACTGGCTTGCTGTGGATATCTTTGACCTCGTTCAATATGTTGACTTGGTCAGCGGGCACAGAATATGCCCCATCAATAATGATAGGTGTGAAATTAAAACGCCAACTCGTGCCACATTCAACAAATCAATATATATTTTATTTGAACCATATATCCACCCTTCAAATAGTAATGATCACTAAACAAATTCAATGTTTACATGTCTAATCATTTGTTTACGTATGATTAAAATATCTCTTTTAAAGAAAAATAAAAGATAATACGTGTGATGAATATGGTAGACTAATTTTGTTGATACTTAACATTGAATTTGTTTAGTGATCATATACTTATTAAGAGACTCAAAAGATTTTGGGTTGATATATAAGTTCCAAAAATAACTCCTATTTATAATCATAGGTTCACCCCACTTTATGTTAATTTTTCGATGTGGGACAATTTGACTATTTATACATTATTATTCAATGTTGGACAAATAACATTGTAAGAAGTACACTATCTTTTTCGCACCTAGCTCGACATCCAACCCGATTACTAATGAGAAAATATAATATACTATATTCGTAAGATTTTTCTATACTTATATACATATATGATGATGTTTTTCTAAGTATGTTATTTGTCCCACATTGAAAAATAAATTAGGTGTGGTGAATATACTACATATAAATAGTTGAGTTGTCCCACATCAGGTGATTATCATGGTGAAGTTTCCTAAAGATTACTTTAGGAAAGTATGATAAATAATATTTTTGGATGTAAAAAAATAAAGTGTAGAATCTTTTAACAACTCGATTTAATAATGAACAAATACTATTTATCAAATGAAATGTAAATGTCTTTATATAAAAATTATAAACATGACTTAGGCCCTGTTCTTTTGGACTGAAATTGTCTGAATCAATCGAATCAACTTAATGGAGCTGAATCGAATCAATCAACTTAATGGAGCTGAATCAATCAATCAAATGAACTGATCTCAATCAATCAATCGATTTGAATCAATCAAATCAAAATAATAATAATAATAAAAAGATAATAATAATAATAATAATAATAATAATAAATATTATAATAAAAATAATACCAATAATAATAATAAATATTATTATAATATTATCCATTAATAATAATAATATATTAATATAATCTAATAATAATAATCTAATAAGATATATAAAAAATAAAATAATAATATAATAATATAATAATAAATATAGTGATAATAATAATATATTAGTAATATAAATGATAACATTATTAATAATAATAACTAAAAAATAAATAATAATAATAATATAATAATAATAGGTCTAATATAATAACTTATTAACATAATAATATTAAATATAATAATAATAATAATAATAATAATAAATATGTGATTAATAATATTAATAATAATGAGTATATTAATAAAATAATAAATAATAAATAATAAATTAGTAATATAATAATAATAATAAATATGTTATGAATAATATTAATAATAATAAATATATTAATAAAATAATAAATATAATAATATAATAATAATAATAATCAATAATGTATTAAATATAAATATAATAATATAAACAATACCAATTAATTATTAATATATATAATAGTAATATAATAAATATAATAATATTAATAATAACAATAGTAAATACATTAATATAAAAATAATAATGATATCAATAAGAATAATAATAGTAATGTTGAAATAAACTAAACTGAACTAAACTGAACTGAACTGAACTGAACTGAACTGAACTGATCTGAACTGAACTGAACTGAACTGAATTGAGCTGAACTGAACTGAACTGAACTGAATGGAGCTGAACTGAACTGAACTTATTAGAACTGAAATTAAGTCCAAAAGAACATGGCCTTAGATATATAATGTAGGAAATATATCCACTTTAATTTTTATATCATATTGTGGAGATATGATATAACTCTTAAGAGTTCTTTAAGACAATACTTAAGAGACTCAAAAGATATTGGGTCAATACCTAAATTTCAATAATGCCTCATATTTATACTCATAGAATCACCCTACCCTATGCTAATCTTTCTGTTCCGGGTGTTTATTCCGGAGCAGATTTGTTTACCACGTAAGCTTGGTGAAATGATGTCTTTCCTTGTCTTGACTCTTCCTTTCGGTCTCTCCTGAAACGATGAACAAACTGAGGGCTCGGCTTTGCACCGAGCGTACTCACTCCGACGCTCAAGTCAGTGAACTCAAAGGGATTAAGTTGTATGTTACTTGACAAAGTATATTGTAGAGAGATAAGGGAGTTTATACCAGATGAATAGTGAGTTTTAGGTTAGATTGTGGATCCCCTTCTCAATGAGAGAAGTGGAGTATTTAAAGACTTTCACCTTTTGTCACGTAGTGGCCAAGTGGCTAGCAGGTGGAAAGACTGTTCTACCCTCGGCCGAGGGGCCCATGGCAGGCCGGCTGACTCCATGCCGAGGGGTCTTGGATATGAGTACGCGGATATGTCTCCCGGCCGGCTGATGGCTCACCGGGACCCAGTGACCGGCCGACAGAGGCTCCGTCGGTTAGGCGGTCTAACATGTTGACTTGCTGTCTCTTGATCCTTGACCTTGCTCAATATGTTGACTCGGTCAGGGGGTGCAGAATATGCCCCATCAATTTGCCCCCAGCGTAGTCTATGCCGTGGTATGGACCTTCGATGAGTGTTTGAGCGTATTCTGCGCAAGTTGAAAATTCTTCCCCGGCTTCCTCTTCCTCGGCTTGCTTTTGTTCAGGCCGTACCATGTCCCCCCTCCACATGGATGTGTAATGGACATCAAATGTGGAAAATAAGATGTCGCTGGCCGGCGGGTCCAAGGTTAAGAGTGCCGGATGCGTTGATTGCCCCGTGTCTTTGCCAAGCTTGGTTGATCACCGGCCGTTTGGCAAGTAGATAACAAGGAGCGTGTTGAAGAAGATACGTCGATTGGCATTCTCGCCAAGTAGCGTGTCAAAGAAGATTGGTAATCGTTGACGATTGACATTCCGTGGCTGCATGCTTGACATGTGTCTCGTTGTTGATTGGTTGACGCTTCATGGGCTTTGCCCTGATTGGTCGGATTGAGTGGGCTTTGCCCTATAAATAGGAGAGTTAGCCCCTGAATTTGGCCTTCCAAATTCATTCTCTCAAAAATTTTCTTCTTTTCGCTTAGTTTTCTTTGACGAAACCTCTCTCTAGTCTTCGAAGCGTTACTCGGCGTAACACTCTTCTCAAGGTAAACAAACAAATTTTCCAACTTTTTACTTGTTAAGTTTTTGTTGTGAACATGTCTTCTACTGATGCCAGTCCTAGTAATCCTGCGCCGGGGGGTTCCCCGTCGCGCCTTGATGAGGAGGAGGCACTGGCCGCCATCCCGATAAGGTCTGGGGGCCCTAGGTCTCCTTCTCCTGAGGTTGATGATCAGTATTTGGATGGTTTCTCGGATGATGACGATGGTGATGATGACGGTGATGATGACAGTGATGATGAGGAAAGGACTCATCCTGATGAGGAGAGGCCGCAAATCCTGGACCACGACGACGCCTGTAAGATCGGCCCTGATCGTACTTGGACCCATAAGTTCGCCAGTTGTTCTGGTCCTAACTTTTTCGAACATCATTTCTCCTTCGGCAGGGAGTATAAGATTGTTATTCCTAGAGAGGGTCAGGCCGTCTGTTGCCCTCCCCCGGGTTGTATCGGCGTATACATGAGACACCTGGAGTATGGACTCCGGTTTCCTCTCAATACATACGTTGCTGCTATAATTAAGGCGATGAACGTCGCTGTGGCACGCTTGCATCCGTTGGCCATTCGTACGATCGTTGGCTTTGTGTGGCTATGCCGCTTTAAGGGGAGGCCCCAACGGTGAACTTATTCCGCCGGCTTCATCACCTTCGACTGAATGTTCAAGGTGGCAGGGGGTGGTATAGCGTGCAGACCGAGACAGGTTATATCACCGTCCCCAAGCTTACTTCCTGCAAGGACTGGAAGTCACGGTGGTTATCCACTGCCTCGGTCCTTTCAGCACCGCGTCAATTTGCGGTGCGAGAGCAAAGGGGAGCATGAGAAATATGTCTCCCGGCATAAGCTTAAGATGGACGCCTTGAAGGTCCCTCTTAATGCGGACGAACGGCGGGCAATGAAGCTGTTTGAAACTGAGAAGGATGGGTCGCCGAAGGGATGGATGCCCCCGACGCAGATCATTCTTCAAGATGAGCCGCTCTGCCACGCCGGCCTCATACCGGCCCTAGCACAGGGTGAGTGGGGTCGGTGTGAGGCCTATCTCTGCTTTTAATGTTTCTGTTTTTTGAACTTTGATTTATTTCTTTTATTTAACTCTTACTTCGTTTCTTTTACAGACCGTTTTGGCCCGGATCTGTCTGAGGAAATCCTCAAGAAGATGGGACTTGACAAGGACAAGAACGTTGTTGAGATGCATCCGAAGGCCGATGCACGTGATCGCAGACCGGCGCCAAACGACCTTATGGACCAGCAGTTGAAGGCCCTAGATACGACGGCGGCCCAGGCGAAGGTTGCCGGTAACATACCGCGCCGAAAGCGAAAAAAAATGTCTTCGGCGGCGACGGCGTCAACTTCAGTTCCACCTCCAATCCCTTCAGTCCAAAAGGAGACGGTGGAGATCGTCGATATTACCGAGGAGGAGGTCACATTGGCAGAGGAATCTCCTCTCTTACGCAAGAGAAAAGAGACTGCTGCTGCCGCTGCTGCTACTACTGCTACCGAGGCCGGCAAAGAAATGGGTCCTCCGGCCAAGAAAGCCAAGCCTGGTACAGATCTAACCTGTGGCTCAGACTTAGCCGGTTCATTAGGCGTTCCTGATGACAGGCTCTCTGGTATGTCCATGAATGTTGACATGGATGCTTTGATTGAATTTTTTGTAGATCAACCGCCGCCGTCTACCGGACACACTGTTGAACGGCGTACTGAGAAGCGGCCTGCGCAGACGGGTGGTAAAGATGCCACCGTCGTCTCCTCCTTCCCGAAGCCTACCCCCGCCCAGATTAGGTCGGAGGGCCTAAGTTTGTCCAGGATGCTGGCGAAGTGGGCTGATGTGGCCGGTGCTCATATTATAGAGCAAGAAAAGGTCATGGCTGAAGTTGCCCCACAGCTTGATCGGCTCAGGCTTGAGCTCGCTGCTGCGAAGAAGGAAGATGAGAGGGCCAAGGCTGAGGCTGAAAAGGCGGTCCTTGCTGAGCGAAAACTTAGGGAGGACGCTGAAAAGGCGGTCCTTGCTGAGAGAGCTAAGGTTGAGGCTGCGGGGGCTGAAGCTGCTAAGCTGCTGGAGGAGCGTGAGAAGCTTCAGGCTGTCGTCGACTTCACCGCTGGGAAGAGGGACGAATGGAAGTCCATGTTTAAGGCCCAGGGGAAGGCGCTTCGGAATATGAAGGCTATCATCGCCCAGAGGGAGTTGGACATTGAGACGCTCCAAAGCGTCATTCTTCCTAACATGTGCGCCCAATACCGGGACCTGGCCGAAGAAGCCGCCAGGGAAGTGATCGGGGAGCTCTTTCCTGAAGGCTCCTTCCCGTGGAAGAGATTTGACGAGCTGCTTGATGACAAGCTTGATGCTAAGGAGAAGGCCGCGGAGGCGAAGGCCGCTGAGGAGGCAAAGGTGAAGAAGGAGGAGGAGGAGGCTGCGGAGAAGGCGGCCCGGGATGCCAAGGCGAAGGAGGCCAAAGAAGAGGCCGAGAGGGCAAGGGCACGTGAAGCTTCCGGATCTCCTTCTGGGTCGCCTATCAAAGATGATTCTGTTGCGGCTACCAGTGGTGAGCAGCAACTGGCATAGGGAGACGGGCGGCCGTTACCAGACTCACCCGGCATCTCGGATAGCTTTAGCTGTTCGGGGGCCAACTATTGAGCCTTTCCTCCCTGCCATCTTTTGGCACTTCAAAGTTTTATGTCTGTACCTTTATGCTGTTACTTCTTTTTTGTAAACTTTGGTAGGTAGTGTTTAGGCTATCCCAATGGGGACGGCCGTCGACTTCTTCCTTGTAACCTGTAAACATTTTTAATAAGAGTTTGTTTACTTTGCCTCTGGCTTGGCCGAGGTCTTTTTCTCATTTTTGTCTGAGTTATCTTCTTACGTTATTAATTGAGCGTTTCTTTTCTGTTTCTACCTTCGGCTTTGCCGAGGCAGTTAGAATGCGTATCTCAACTGTACTTAACGTTTTTAAACATGTTGGCATGTCGGTCGCTTCCTCCACCGCCCGAGGCGGTCAGATTTGCGTGTCCCAACCGCCGCTGTGAACATGTTAGCGTATCGGTCGTTGTGTCCCTGCTGCTTCCCGGCCTTGGCCGAGGGAATCGGGGTTACGGCGCGACAGCGTTCGTATCTATAGACGATTATTGATCGCGTCCTCGTCCACGCCCGGTCTTAATTTGCCGAGGTGTCAGATTTGCGTCTCAACGGTACTCATACGTTCTTAAGCTCGGTCTTAATTAGCCGAGGGCAAGTCGTGGTTCCCTCGTTTCTTCCCGGCTTTGGCCGGGCAACCGAGTTAACGTTTTGATCGTGTTGTATATATGTTAGCATTTTGGCTCGTTCCCCCGTCACTCCCGGTTAGCGGCCGAGGTGACCGAGGTTTTGGCGCTGTCTGCTGTGTACATATGTCTTCTTTTGTAGGACTATGGGAGGGACACTCCATTTTGATGGAAAACTTGGAACACTCTTTATTAGAAGTAATCATGCGTTGGGGTGCCCACAACGGTCTCGGACACCTCCGCCGCTATATGAAGTATTTTCTGAGGTTATCTGTGTTCCAGTGGCTCATTAAAGGCACTCCCTCCATGTCGGTTAGCCGGTATGTACCCGGCCTCATTTCCTCAACCACTTTGTAGGGTCCTTCCCAGTTGGCCGTCATTTTGCCATGGATGTTTCCTTTGTTGGTGGCGGTTGACTTTATTAGGACTAGATCTCCTACTTTTAAGTCCCTTTTGTGGACCCTTCGGTTGTATGCTCTTCTCATTTTGTTTTGGTAAACGGCCAAGTTGAGCGGTGCCGTATCTCGACTTTCTTCAACCAGGTCTAGGGAGGCTTTCAGGCCTTCCTCATTTTGGACTGGGTCGAAGGTTTGCCTTCTAAATGTGGGCACCGTTGCTTCAACTGGCAGGACGGCCTCAGACCCATAGACAAGGTGGAATGGACTGTACCCCGTTGCTTCTTTCTCCGTGGTTCGTAGTGACCATAGGACGCCGGGTAGTTCATCAGCCCATCTTCCCTTTAGATCTCCAACCTTCTTTTTCAATCCGTTCAAAATTGTCTTGTTAGCTGCCTCCGCCTGCCCGTTACTCTGAGGGTGGCAGACGGAGGAGTATGCGAACTTGATACCGTGCTCTTCTAGCCAGTTCATCACCAAGTCACTCCAAAACTCTCGACCGTGGTCAAATACCATGACTTGGGGTAACCCAAAATGAGTTATGATGTTCTCCCAGATTACCTTTCTGACGGCCGCCGTGGTCTTGGCAGGTACTGCGACAGCTTCGACCCATTTGGTGAAGTAGTCAACGGCGACAATTAGGTACTTTCTTCCTCCGGAGGCCGTCGGAAATGGCCCCGGTAAATCCATACCCCATTGTGCAAATGGTAACGGACTGAGTACTGGTTGCAGGTCTCGGGAAGATGCATGTATCACCGGAGCATGCATCTGACAGTTCTTGCACTTTTTGGTCTTAGTTCTGGAATCTTCCAGCATGGTAGGCCAGAAGTAGCCGGCTCAGAGAGCCTTGTGGGCTAGCGTTCTTGCCCCCATGTGGTGTTCGCAGATGCCTTCGTGAATCTCTGTCAGAATGAGCTCCGCGTCGGCTGGGCCGACACATTTCAAAAGTGGTCTTATCACAGACCTTCTGTATAGTTCTCCTTCGAACACCAGGTACCTTGCGGCGATCCTTTTTATCTTCTGGGAGAGACTGCGGTTCTCCGTCAACTCTTTTGTAAGCTTGTACTTCATTATTGGAGTCATCCACGTCGTCTCGGCTTCTATGTCGCCCACCATGCCAACGGTCTCAGTGATGCTTTTAGCATTCCTGATATCCACTAGCACGGTTCGACTGACATTCTTGATGGTTGAACTGGCGATTTTTGAGAGAGCGTCGGCTCGGTTGTTCTCGGACCTGGGGATGCATTGGATTTGGAAAGATTTTAATTTTGCTGTGTCAGCTTTTACCTTTTCCAGGTACCTTACCATCCCGTCGTCTCGAGCCTCAAACTCTCCTCTGACTTGGTTAGTAACCAATAGTGAGTCTGTCTTCAACACAATGTGTTCTCGCCCATCACTCTAGCTAACTCGACTCCGGTTATCACCGCCTCGTATTCGGATTCGTTGTTTGAGGCCGAGAAGGTAAACTTCAAGGCGTACTCAAATTCGTCCCCGTTTGGGCTGATGATAAGGATGCCGGCTCCTGAGCTGTTCGTCGTGGAGGACCCGTCGGTGTATACTTCCCATACACCGGGGTGTGATTCTTCTTGGTAAGTGCACTCGGCAAGGAAGTCTGCAAGTGCTTGCCCTTTTATCGAGGGCCTCGGCTTGTATTGAATGCCGAAGCCGGATAGCTCTACTGCCCATTTGATGAGCCTGCCGGATTGTTCAAATTTTTCCAATGCTTTCTCCAATGGCTGGTCGGTTAAGACCGTTACGGGATGTGCGTCGAAGTAAGGTTTTAGTTTCCTTGCGGCAACGACGACAGCAAAGGCTGCTTTTTCAATCGGTGGGTAATTTCTTTCGGCAACAACAGTGTGTGGCGATGAAGTAGATTGGGTCTTCCGCTTGTTTTCTTCTCGACGATTACGACCGACCGTGGCCGAGGTAATCGCTAAAACGGATATAGAGTTTCCCCCGTCGTCGGTGCCGGACAGGGTCGGGAGAGTTTGTAGATGAGCTTTCGGTTGCACGAAAGTCCGTGCTCTGTTCCTCCCCCAAAAAAGTCTTTATTCCCTTTCAACACTTTGAAGAATGGGGTGCTCTTGTCGGCTGACCGAGAGATAAAGCGGGCAAGAGCCGCCATCCTCCCGGTCAGCATCATAACCTCTTTGCGATTCCTCGGCTCCGGCAGGTCTAGAATTGCTTTGATTTTTTCTGGATTGGCATCAATTCCCCTAGCGCTGACAAGCACGCCGAGGAACTTGCCGGCCCGACACCGGTTGCATTTCATTGGGTTAAGTTTCATCTTGTATTTCCTTAGTGAACAAAATGTTTCGCTCAAGTCGGCCAGTGCTCGCCGTCGGACTTGCTCTTTACAATAGCATCGTCGACGTAAGCCTCGATATTTCGCCCTTTTTGGTCTTGAAACACTTTGTCCACCAGCCTAGTGTAAGTTGCGCCAGCGTTTTTCAAACCGAACGACATCATTTTGTACATGTATGTGCCGTGTATGGTGATGAATGCGCACTTAGGCATGTCTTCTTCGACCATGAATACCGATGGTACCCGGAAAAGACGTCGAGCGTGCTCGGATAGTGTAGCCTGCCGTTGCGTCTATTAAGCTATCTATTCGAGGCAAGGGATAGAAATCTTTAGGGCATGCTTTATTAAGATTTGTAAAATCAACACACATCCTCCACCCCCCTGATGACTTCTTCACCATTACAACGTTAGCTAGCCACTCAGGGTAAGTACAAGGCATGATAAAGCCCGCCTCTAACAACTTATCTACCTCGGCCTTGATGGCATCGTCTTTCTCGGCCGAGGAGTTCCTCATCTTCTGCTTCACAGGGCGAGCGCTGGGGAGTACGTTCAGCTTGTGAACGATAATCTCTCGGCTCACGCCTGGCATCTCGGCGGCTGAGTACGCGAAGACGTCTTTGTTCTTCCTCAGCAGGTCTAAGAGATTGGCTCTGAACTTTGGCTCCAGGCCGACACCGATAGTTACGGTGCGCCCCGGGTCAATCTCTATCTGCTCGGTCTCGGCACCTTCGACCATGCCGACGTGGTTGGTGCTCATCGGATCACCCTCCTATCGTAAGGATGGGCTCTTCCCTTTCTCTGACTTTTTCGCCACTTTGAGGGACTGCATGTTGCACCCTCTGGCAGATATCTGTACATTGACAACTTCGTCCCTCTCGTCCTTTGAGACGAGCTTTTGCACTTCCCCGAGAGACATACATCAATGTCGGGGCCCGGATGGACATCACAAAGATCGGCCTCGCTCAAGGTGACTCGGCCTATGAGGACGTTGTAGGCGGACGAACCGTCGATGACCACGAACTCGGATAAAACATTCTTGGCCGCATCGGCTTGGCCAAACATCACCGGCGATCCCGATAGACCCCGGGGTACCAGGCCGGCCCCGGAGAAGCTGTACAGTGGGTTGGTGCAGGGGCTCAGGTCCTTAATCTTCAGGCCGAGATTGAGAAAGCATTCCCTGAACATGATGTTGGTATAGGCGCCTGTATCAATTAGGCACCTCTTCACCAAGTGGTTGGCTATGTCTAGGTGGACCACCAGCGGGTCGCTGTGTGGGGCTACGACTCCTTCGTAGTCTTTTCTTCCGATGGTTATATCGGGGATGGTGTGAGCGGGGGTCGCTATGGTGGGCACAAAGTTGATGGCTTGGTAAAGCTCGTTTAGGTGCCGTTTGTGCCCATTAGCGGACCCACCGTTCTCGTTCCCGCCGATGACAACGTTGATCACTCCCATCCTGTGGAATACTGATTTCCTCTTTTCCCCGCCGGAGCTGGATTCTGGGTTCCCTGCTACGTACTTGCTGAGGGCCCCCTTTTGGATCAGCTCCTCAATGACGTTCTTCAGTTGCCGACAGTCGTCGGTCTTATGGCCGGTCTGGCCGTGATAATCGCAAAATTGGCTTGCGTCGCCTTCCCTCTTCATCTTGGGGGGTCTTGTCCACTTCTGCCCTTCGCTCTTGCTCAGGGCGAAGACCTCGGCCGGTGTTTTGACCAGAGGGGTGGGACCGCTGTACCGCTTATGGGTGTATGGTCCCGAACTCCCCCCGGCGTCCGCCGAGTTTTGCTTCCTGCTGGATCTTTCCGGCCGTGACCTATTGCTGTCACGGCGTCCTTCATCCTCGTTGTCTCGGCGGCTCCTCCTTCCTGAGTGCTCAGATTCACTGTGGCTGACCCAGGTCTTGTGGTAGTCCTCTACCTTTATGGCTTGGTCAGCCATCCTTCTGGCGGAGTCCAGGTTGAGGTCCCCGCACTTGATCAGCTCATCTTTGAGCTCGCCTTTCGGAAGCCCTTCATCGGTCGAAGGTCGCCAAAGCCACGGCATTCGACTCCGGATCTGCCGAGCTTTCGCGTCGAACCTCTTCACGTAGCTCCGGAGGGACTCGTCCTCCCCCTGTCGGATAGTGAGGAGATCGGATGTCTCCACGGCCCTTCTCTTGTTGCAAGAGTACTGGGCTATGAAGTTGTCTCTTAGGTCGGCGTAGTAATACACCGAGCCATTGGGTAGCCCTTTGTACCAACTTTGGGCCATCCCATGAAGGGTTATTGGGAAGATTCGGCACCAAACCTCATCAGGTTGCTCCCACACCGACATGTAAGACTCGAAAGCCTCGGTGTGGTCGGTCGGGTCGCTGTCCCCTTTGTAGGATAGGGGTGGCAGCTTTAGTTTACTCGGCACCGGAACCTCGAGGACGTAGGTGCTTTGAGGGGTCACCCGACCACGTGCCGAGTGGCACGTGGCGATCGGCTCCTCGCGGCCCTAGTCCGGCTTCTCTCCCCGTGGCGGGAAGGGCTTCTTGTTGTCCGACTTTGGAGAGTCGGACTTCTGTCTTCATTTTTTCGGGGGTGGCCTCTTTGATGCCGCGACGACGCTGTCCTCCCTCGCGTGGGGGAAGGACTTTGGTTGGCCACTGACACCACGGGCACCGCCGCCGTCCTAGTATGCTCCACTCCTTGCATTGCCCCGGACAAGTTGTTCGGGGTCACTTTATGGGCCCTGGTCACCTGCGGGTGTGCTGCCGTCACCGGCGTTGCGGCGGGGGTGATCGGCGTATTACCCATCGTGTCCGGGAGTAGCTTGACTTTCTTTCGACCACATGTCCCATAATAGTGACATGGCGGCGGCGGCGGTGTTCTGGTATTATTGGCATCCCGTACGCCGGCTGAATTACTCGGCCGGTGGGGGACTGCCAATCCCGAATGTGGACTGTATCATCCTGGCAGAATCGGTTTACAGATCACAACTATTTCTTGTTGCTTTGACATTTTCTTAGCTTGTTGGGTGGGTTTTGTGTTTTTTTTGTAAGGGATTTGACTAGCTTCTAGTATCTATTCCCCACAGACGGCGCCAATTGTTCCGGGTGTTTATTCCGGAGCAGATTTGTTTACCACGTAAGCTTGGTGAAATGATGTCTTTCCTTGTCTTGACTCTTCCTTTCGGTCTCTCCTGAAACGATGAACAAACTGAGGGCTCGGCTTTGCACCGAGCGTACTCACTCCGACGCTCAAGTCAGTGAACTCAAAGGGATTAAGTTGTATGTTACTTGACAAAGTATATTGTAGAGAGATAAGGGAGTTTATACCAGATGAATAGTGAGTTTTAGGTTAGATTGTGGATCCCCTTCTCAATGAGAGAAGTGGAGTATTTAAAGACTTTCACCTTTTGTCACGTAGTGGCCAAGTGGCTAGCAGGTGGAAAGACTGTTCTACCCTCGGCCGAGGGGCCCATGGCAGGCCGGCTGACTCCATGCCGAGGGGTCTTGGATATGAGTACGCGGATATGTCTCCCGGCCGGCTGATGGCTCAGCCGGGACCCAAGTGACCGGCCGACAGGCTGCGTCGGTTAGGCGGTCTAACATGTTGACTTGCTGTCTCTTGATCCTTGACCTTGCTCAATATGTTGACTCGGTCAGGGGGAGCAGAATATGTCCCATCACTTTCGATGTGAGCAATTTTGAATATGTGAAATATAACATATTAAGAAGCTAAGTACACCATCTTTAATTATATCATTAGAATAAGTAAGAGTTTCCATTAACATTAATCATTAACCATTTTAATTTACTAACTAAGAGTTTTTTTTGTAAAACTTTTTTTTAAATGTTGTGTTTGACAAAAAAAAGGCCTCCCCAACTTATGTTAATCTTTCTATGTGGAACAATTCTATTATTTATAGAGTAAATTATCAATAGCTCTCCTTTAAAATAAACTTTTTTAAAATTTACCCCCTTTTAAAAAAAATGTTTAAAAATTACACCCAAAACATTACAAAAATTTAGAAATTGCTCCTTAACCCATATTTTTGCACTTTTATGGCAAAAATGTACTTCATGTTTTTATTTTCCATGTAATTTTTTGATGTGGGACAATATTTGAGAGACTCAAAAGATTTTGGATTAATATTTAAGTTTTAAGGATGACTTATATTTATAATTATAGGATCATTCAACCTTTTGTTAATCTTTCGATACTATTTATAATAGGATGACCCCGCCTTATAATAATCTTTCGATGTGAGACAATTGTATTATTTATACGTAGTATGTTCACCACAACTACATTATTTTTCAATGTATGTCATAACATATTAAGAAGTGCTTTTTCGTAGTTAGTTCGATATCTAACTCGATTTAATAATGAGCAAATACAATACAGTCTATTAATAATCGTACCTTTTTTTTTAATATTTTTGTTCAAATGATACGAAATCTATACTCTAATGATTTGTCCCAAATCTAACTATATAATTTTCATAATTTTTTCCTCGCTAATTTTTTGTCAAATGAAATGTAAATGTTTTTATATAAAAATTATAAACATGACTTGGATATATAATGTAGGAAATATATCCACTTTATTTTTTATATCATATTGTGGAGATATGATACAACTCTTAAGAGCTCTTTAAGACAATAATTAAGAGACTCAAAAGATTTTTGGTTGATACCTAAATTTCAATGATGCCTCCTATTTATACTCATGGAATCACCCCACCCTATGCTAATCTTTCGATGTGGGACAATTTTCAATATGTGAAATATAACATATTAAGAAGCTAAGTACACCATTTTTAATATGTGCAAATTATATGAAATTTATACTCTAATGACAGCATTTTTTACCACAAATCTAATTATACTATTTTCATTATTTTTTTAACGATACTTTTTTTTTGTCAAATGAAATGTAAAAGTTTTTATATAAAAATTAGAAATATCATTTGAATATAATTTAGGAAATATATGTTATAGTAATTAAAAGATTTTTTATTTTATTTTTTATATCAAAAATTATTATTTATGGTACTTTCCTAAATTGATTTTTGATGATGTGGACAACTTAGAATCGCTCGAAAAAAGCCTCTTTTATAAATATATATAGATAGATATAGATAGGCGAAACTCCAAATTTTACCGCCTAAAACATGTTTCATAGAATAGGATTTTGTATTTTTAGCATATACTATTGTCTTTTAGATTTGAATATTTATAACCACGGACGGGCCCACGTGTATGCTTGGTGTAGCAAATGTTACACCAAATTAAAAAAAAAACGGATAATTCACGCGGTACCCCTAAGGTTTGACATTTTGCACGAAATAAGCAAATTTTTTATCCGAAAATCTTAAAGAGGTCATAACTCGTGTTTACGAGTTCCAAAAGTGACGAATTATTTTTCCAAATCGCTCATCTTTCCGAGAACTACAATTTGAAACAAAAAATTGTCACATTTGGATTCCGCTACTAGGAGTTATTGTGCGTCAAAGTTTTTCCAACCGAACAAACTTTGGGTGAGCATATCTTCTGGTCACGAGTTTCAAACTCGTCAAATAATTTTCTCTAATCCTAGTACTCGGAAAGATGATCGATTTGAAAAAAAAACTTCACTTTCTGAGTTCGTAAACACGCGTTATGACCTCCTTAAGTTTTTCGGATAAAAAATTTGGGTATTTTATGCAAAGTGGCCAAATTCAGGGATACCGCGTGAATTATCCGTAAAAAAAATTGCGTTGAAATCATCCAATTTGTTATACCATAATTGCACATTTATTGCTTAGCAATTGATTGTTCTAATGGTAATTACTATTGTATAATTCTTAATATTCTCAAAAAAGCTTTTAGTTCCTCATTAATTCCCCATAATTCCGCCTATTTAATGCACTTATTGACGTTTTGTATATAACAAAACGTTCAAATTGCATATTTACCATCTGTTTTCTTCATTAATCTCTTTGTTCTACCAAGTAATCAAATAATGTCAATCTACCAACCCAAATTTCCAAATTAACTCTACTTCCAAGTTCCATCCCCGATATTTATGTTATACTTCGTATATAAATAATATTTTGCTTAATTTTGTACTTTTAACAATTATTTACTCGATATTTCATAACTTGTTATCATACAATATAGTTGCTCATTCATGTACGAGATTTACTTATTAATGTACTTTTTTTCATTTGTTTTCCATTGCATACCCTTTACCTAGAAAAAAAAACTCTCTCTAATTCTCCCCCTCACGAAATTAATCAAATTTATCAAATCCGTTATGTTACAATTATGGATGCTGCTTCTCGTATCGATCAAGTAATAATTTTAATTCGTAATTTTATTATTTATTTTATATCAAATTTCGGAACTGATTTCGACTAAGTAAATTAGGGTTTGTGTAAACAGTAGCCGGCGTTGGGGTTAGGGAAGGCGGCCGTCGTCGGCGTTTGGGTGAGGCACGTCGTCCGTCGCCTGTTGTGGCGGTGGCGCTGGTGGCGGGGTATGGGGTAGAGAGGGTGTCCGTTGTTTTGCATACTGATGCTTGTGACGATGCTGGCCGGTGTTCGGATAAAAAACGGCGGCCGTCGGCGAGTGAAGAGGTGATGGGTGGGCCGCCAGCAGTGGTGTCGGGGTTGTTGCCTGGTGGTGGTGGCTAGGGTGTGTTATGGGGGGACATTACTTTATGCGGCATTGTGTACTTGTTTGTGTTCGTTGTTTTGCATTCTGCGTCTTTCACTTTTTCTTTTTCTTTTTTTTTTGTTAATTGATTTGTAATTATTATTTTTTAATATTTTCTTTATTTTTAATTCAGGACTCGGAATTGGAGTCCGATGAGTATGAGAAATTTGCTGCAAAATGATAGATACTGGACACATTTTCAATCTCGGAAAAAATTTCAAAAATTACGATGAATAGATAGCAGAAATTAGAAAAATTGGACTTTTGCATGATATACACGTGCGACTAGATACTTATCACCCACATCATGGTTATGGTGAGCGTTGGCTTAAGTGTGACAAGTCTGGACCTTATCAATTTCGAGGGAATTTTGACGTTCCCTCCACGAAGTCATATACGGGGACTAAAAAATGTTGGTGCCCTTTCAAACTCAAGGCGGTTGGACAAGTTGACGGCACATGGAGGTTAGATGTACATAATGGATTTCACAACCACTTCAATGGAGTAAAGGATAATGTTTTGACTGCTGATGCGAAGGAGTTGATTTTGTCCATGATAGCAAGTAAAATTTCGGTGGCTAATATACTAATTGAGTTGAGAAAGAAGGATATAAATGTCACTTCCAAACAAGTGTACAATATTCGTGCAAGAGAGAAAAAAAAATCTAGAGGTGATCGCACAACTGCTGAACAATTGCTTAAACTTGCTAACGATCATGGATATCGAACTTTTCATGACACAATTCCCGGGAAAAAAAAGGTACGAGAGTGCTGACAAATGTTCTATTTATACATCCCGATTCAGTCAAGCTTTTGAAACTTTACCCATTTGTACTTATTGCTGATACTACTTACAACACTAACGTGTGTAAGATGCCATTGCTAGAAGTTATAGGTGTTACACCAGTTGGTAGAAACTTCTCTATGTTCTTTGCACTCTTGAAAAACGAGCAAGAAACATCATATGACTGGGCTCTAAAATGTATGAGGGAAGTAGTAGGATCAGATGACAGTACGGTTTTTTTGACCGATTGTGAGGTAGCTTTGATTAATGCTATCAAGAATAACTTTCCAAATGCTAAGCACTTATTATGTAGACGTCACATAGAGAAAGATGTCGAAGCTTGGGTCAAAAAAGTAGGATAAAAAATTCAGGTTCAGTCGGTGAAACATTTGCAAAAGGGATGTGGACACGAATGGTAAGATCTACAAGTGAGAAACAATTTCTCGAAAATGAGGAGGAGATATACAAGAGGTACAAATTTGTTCCGGGTTTGAAAAAATATTTAAAAAACACATGGATCAACAAATATAAAGAGAATTTTGTATCAGCTTGGACCAACAAAGTATTGCACTTTGGCAATGTTACTACAAACAGGTACGAGTGTTAATTGATTTACTTTATATGCATTTTTAATTGATTTCGTGATTATTGGTACCTTATTTATATTCTTGATGGTGAAAGGGTTGAGGGCGCACATGCGTCACTTAAATGCTTGCTAAGAACTTCTGTTGGTGGACTCGACACTGTATTTGAAACAATTAATTCATCATGCTGTGAACCTTCAATATCACAACATAAAAGAGGAGTTCGCAAGTTCTTTGACTATTCGTCTTCATATTACTCAAGCTATGTCTGTTTATCAAAGATTAACTCATAATGTGACTCACAACGCGATTAAAATTCTTGATGATGCACTAAAAAAGGTAAATTGTAACGATTGTGCATTGAAGACAACTCATGGTCTACCTTGTGCATGCGAGATTATTGATTTAGTCAATACAGGTACGACTGTTAATTGTTATTGTTATTGCTGTTATTGTTGTTGTTGTTGTTGTTGTTGTTGTTGTTAGTAATATTAATATTTACATTTTTTTGTAAATTGGACAGATAAGTGTATTGAACTTGATTCTATTCACCAATTTTGGAAGACTTTTTGCATTGCCACTGAGGATACAAACAATGGAAATGACAAGTATACTAGAGAACTCCAGGAAAAAAAACAGATTACGTAGGCTTGCAGATGATGTCTTATCATCCGGCAACGTAGAATTGATGCGAAAGGTTTCTGAGTTTACGGAAAATTTGTTGCACCCTCCGAATATAGTTGACCCGGAAGTTAAAAAGACAAAAGGGCGCCCGAAAAAGACTTCTGTTTCAAGAAATCCATCACATTGGGAGTATGTTGAGAAGATGTTTCCAAATAAAAGTCGTAAGAAATCAAACATTATGACAACATTTGCCACACCTACTAGTTCTAGGACACCCGCCAACACTCCAATTACTTCTACGGCGCCAGTGAACACTCCTACAACTTCTATGTCATTTTCACAGGTTAATCAAATTTTATTTTTTAAATATGAATTTGTATTTAAACATACTATATAGTTTTGCTTAATTAATACTTTTTCTTTATTAAAATACAGATCGATAAGTCATGTACACTTTTCGTGTATGCAAATGTAATTGCTCATTACTTTTCAAGTTACATAACGGATTGGGTGAATGTCAAAGGCGATGGCCGCTGCGGGTACCGAGCGATTGCTCATGAGATTTATGGAAATGAAAATGAATGGGCGAAGGTTCGACGTGATTTATTGGATGAACTAAATGTTAATAGACAATATTATGCAGATGTATGTGGGGGTGAACGAGAGATTGCCAAATTTGCAAAGATGATATCGTTTTGGGAGCCGTTTGCACTCTCCGAAGATTATTGATTTGAAGTTGGGCTCGGACTTCTTGTATCAAACCGCTATGATGTGATTTTTGTGACTTTGTCTTCAACTTACTGCTGGACATTTTTACCGCTAAAAGTCTTGGGCATAGTACAAAACGGTCAAAAGAAAATCGTAACAATTGTTTTGATTGATTCAGCTAAACATTTTGTATGGGTAAGTAACAATCAATTTAATTTTAATATTATTTTGATAAATTATACGATTAAGAATGGTGTTTATAATAATTTAATTTTTTTGTATAACAGGTGCGTCTTCGAAATGCTCTCCGTTACCGAGCCTTTTCCCTTCTTGTCGAGACATTGAACACGATAGTAGCCAAGTTGCTAACAGAATTACTCTTTATAAGTCCTTGCAGCCACCACAACAGACTGCATTGTCTGCAATAACACTTTCGGACTTGTAATTTTAGTTGTCGAACAACTACTTTTGACATTTTTTTTTTGTCAGAGTGAAAAAGGGCAATTATAGTACCCTAAAAGTTTACAAAACAAGCTATTGGACTAGGTTGCAGTAGAAGCCCGACTAGCAAAACTAGTGCAACAAAGCCTAAACTAAAGATTATATAAACTTTTATTAAAACTAAAAATACAATAAAGCAAAGTAGATTAACGAGGGCAATGAGGGGAGGCTGATGAAGAAAGACTTGAACACGAGCAAAATAGTCGACTCCAACAGCTTTACTAAAAATTCTCAGAGGCCAACGGGACGGACCAGGTGCATTTACGCCAAAAGAGCATAGAAAGAAAAGGGGAAGAACGAGCCGAACAAGCTTGTCTTCAGTGGAGAAGAATCTCCTACACCGTGGTGATCGACCCAAACAGTCCAAAGACCAACAAACAAAAGAACCAAGGAAACTGAGAAATACGACTATAAAGCGCACCCCAATCAATCTCCCAGCGAAGAACCTCGAACGCACCCCAAGACTACCATAAGAACTCCAATAAAAGGAGATTATTAGAACATAAAAAGAATAAAGAAAATTAACTAAAGTTGACATTAGCTGGAGATTGAGACCACCGCATCCGGTCAACCAACAACATTGCCAGACCCCGACTTCACCCTACCCAGCACATCCCAAAATCTCATAAAGAAAAAGCCCAATCAACCATAAACCGAGACACCACCTCTAAACCACCAACCCCGCCCAAATTCCACGCAAGCCACACAAACACCCAAGACTCACCAAACCGAAAAGAAAGACCAGATGACCACCAGGAGGACCAGCAAAGGACCCAAGACCGTCAACAATCACACGAACCAGAGCACCCTAAACTTCAAGCTCCTAAGACTCCAACTGCAACTGACTCAAAACATCAAAAAACACACATGCATGCAACAAAAAAAAGGAGGAGAAGACCCAACAACAAGACCACCAGGCGGATCAAAGACACCAGAAAGACAACCGTTTCACCAGACGACACCTCTCAAGACCACCACTTTACATGCAACCAGAAACAAAGGGACGACACTGACATACACAAATGAAAAAGAAAAGGGACAGTTAGGTGGGGGAAATGGGGGGATCACCATAACGGACCCAAAACACGACTACGACAGGATGAGCTATACTCATCGAGACGACCACAGACAAACCAGGGGTGGGGGGAATGGGGGGGATCACCCCTGGTTTGGAAACAACAACAACGGTGACAGGACAAGGTATTGGAGGGACGGCAACAACAAAAAGACCCAAACCCGGACAAGAAAAAGGCTTTAAAGCCATCACCAAGAACAAAAAACGACTCCACCCAAGTTGCATGCAATGAGACTGATAAAGAGACAGACGGAGAAACAGGGGAGACTGAAAAAGAGAGACCTGATCGCAAGAACCACGAAGAAACGAGTCAAAACAAATCGGTAGAGAAAAGGTGAGAAAATCGGGTAAAGATTTCGACAATAAGAGCGATAAACACGTCACCGGAGATAAGCCAAGACGGTCCCATCTCCGGTGACAAAACAACGGCGAGGAACAAACTCGGCAATGGAGCAGGTAGAGGGAAAAGTGGTGGAGGGAACATAATTGATTATTGGGGAATTCAAAAGACGAGATGTGATGTATCGCCGGAGATAGGCTTAAGGAAGAACCCATCTCCGGCGATAGGGTAGGGGAAGAAGAAGGGAGGCAATGTATGGAGGGTGGAGGCGGTGGAACAAGAGTAGCTGGGTTAGGGGTTTTTGTGTTTTTTAGAGAGAGGGGAGAGGAAAGTTAGAGATAGTTTTTTGGGGACTCTGTCGTTTACTTTTGACATTTTTTGTTGCTGGCATTATTAGCGTCTTGACTTGGTTTTGCACCGAAAAACAAGAAGTCCAATTCTAGTCATTCAAGTGATTGCACCAGTGTCAATTGGTACCTTGTTTAATACATCGAGCACAGAAGGAAGTAGAGAACATCCTCTGGATATGAAAGTCACCATCAACTTCCTTCCAAATACCACGCATACATAGTTAGTTTGTAATGTATATGAAATACACATGAATGTGATCAGTGTAAAAACCAAAAAATCAACCAAAGATTGAACCACTAGAATATATATGAAAGCCTACGCATGACTTGTGAACGAATTTCAACTATTCAAGGTTAGCTTCAAGACAAAAAAAAAATGGATCTGGGAACTTAGATTGAGTCAATGAGAGGCTCAAAATAAATCACTGTCTATGGAAGATCAAAGTGATAACTTCTCAAGGATCTTAGCTTTGTAAATAAATAGCATTACGTTTGTCTCTCAGGCTCACTATGAAAAACTAACTCTTAGTTGAAAGAAAAGAAAAAAGTGAGCAAGCTAAATGACTTGTCCCAGGACGACAGTCACAACACTAACTAAACCTTACTCGCGGGTTGCTTTTTCACAGGTCAAAGCGGAACCTTCTCGTCAATTACTTATTACAGCAAAACAAAATCATCATTGCAAGGAGTCATACGGGTTTGACTATCAAAGTGACAATAGGAAACCGATAATGTGATAAACATGTGACATGAGAAGCTAAGCTAGGAAATAAAATTGATTGTTTATTTGTATAGGCCTCGTTAGCCACAAACATGTTGGCTGTTGAACCTTTCAAATCCAAGGTCACTTTCGGCTCTTTAGGCGCGAATAAATTCACATTTACACACCTTTCCAATTGCATTCCCTGTCAATTGTCCAACCTTCGATAACATAATTCAGCTGATGTAAATGTGCTTGTGCTCGCGATTGTAGAAAAAACAAGAAAACCGTTTCATAGACACAGAGTATAAAATACATTCTTATTGGAAAAAAATGACAGCTTGGTTGGAATTGTGATACATAAAAATCATTCATCGACCTAATACAATTACCGCAAATATTCATATTAATACATTGATGCTAAATAATTTCCTGTTGTTTACGAAGAAATGCTTTCATCTGGGTGCAGTCCCGATAGAAAAGCTAGGTCAATGTTGCGATCTGCTCTGAAATACATGAAGCGAATATTGAAATCTTAGCCTTTGCGAATTACCTTCATCCAAAGCTGATGATATAAGATGACAATGAGCTTCTCTGCTATTTTGACAGGGTTTGTCTTCTCATACTTCTACATAGTCTCCGAGGATTGTTCTATTAGTTGGCCTAGACATAGTTTAAAGTAAACTAACTTTAACATTTGCAAGTATGTCATAGGCCATTTATTTTGGAAACTGTACATCTGTAGATACCTTCTATGTCTCTGATCCATCTATCCAAGCTTCCAAAACCCTTTTACCAACAAAATTGAAATGAAATTAAAGTATGAGACAACGATGGAAGGATTAGTAGTGATTAGTAAAAGAAGAACAAGCATTGAAAACGCGGCTGCCTGATTGAGTTTGCTACAATTACCGGGTTTGGCGTTTTCGCCCAACACTCACACTGCCCAAGTTCGGGTTTGGCGTTTTGGAGAAGATTGAAATACTGTTCTAGCACAACTACAGAACTACTGGAACTGATTCGAACCGAATTGAATAAGCAAATAGAGAACAACAAATAATTCATATACCTAAGAACAACAATAACTGGAATTAAATCGAATCAAATTGATTCGAACCGAATTGAATAAACAAGTGACGAGAAATAGACCTGATTAAGATCATCGTTGGGAGCCGGATGGTGGGTGGCGCAAGGGAGACAACAAGGAGGGTGGTGGACGGTGGCTGCCGAGTGATGTTGGATGGTTGTAATTAGCAGTAAAGAGTAAAAGATGGGACATATTGAAAAGGGTATTAAGATAAAATTATTAAAATAAAAGAGGTATTATTGTCATTTACGTACATGAATGAGTAAAACTTGTACATGAAAATGTCACCCAGCCGGAAATAGAAATGTAATTACAATTTAGTCCCTCCGTTACTATCATTTAAAATACCTCTCGCAAATAAAAAAGGTAAATAAATAAACGAGCAGGAGAAATTATCTTTTAAAAATTAAGACATGCGTATTTAAAATATATATTAATCAATCTCGATTTGAACTTCAAGAATTTTGAGCGAGTTTAAAGTTGGTCATAGTTAATGACATCCCGCGATTTTAAGTAACACAGTAATTATGCTACACCAAAAATAAATTCCTGGGCCCGCCTCTGTTTATCACATTCAATATTTCTCATTTTGCATAAATTTATCTCCGCTCTTTCTATGATAAAGAAATTATTTATTTTTTTTATAATAACTTTAAGATAAAAATTCATTGATTATTTATGATAAAAAGTTGTCGCTAAAAAAATATGTTATTAATAAATATTTATAAAGTAACATCATTAATTTCTCGGCAAAAAAAAATTAAAAAAAACACTCATTTCATGATTTCTTACGATTTAATTTTTTATTTCTCAAATCAAAATACAATGATGAGAAACAAGAAAAATAGATGAATTGTCAATTTAAATTTCACAAATAATACACTGAAAAGTAAAACTCTATAAATATCGTGCATAACTGCATACATTGCACGGGGTCTAATAATTTTATAATGATGTATTAGGAGTAATGGAGCATCCATTACTTTTGAGGTAATGGAGAGAATCCTCACTCGTTTTAGATCATATGGTCTTGTTTCGGAGGTTCATTTTCGTATGAATAGGCGAGTAATATGTGAACCATTTTAAATGATAACATTTACCATAAAAATGGGGAAAAATAGCAAATTGTTTTCAAACGTTTGGGGTTAAGTATACTTTTTTCTTCAAACGTTTTAATATGTACAATTTGCCCCCAAACGTTTGGGATTATGTGCAAATCGACCTTATTTTAAAATTCCGACAATTTTACCTCTACTATCACCCTCACCCAACCACCATCAAACTCAATCCTCCACCCCCAAGTCAAATCCTGCCTCACAATCTTGCGGATTTTAGCAATTTGATCGATATCTAAGAAGTAAAATTTATTATTAATAATAAAAATAAGTGGTTAAATATAGAAAGAATAGCCTCATACTATTAAACAGTTTTATACTTGTATAATTTATAACTCAGAACAAAGATGTACGGATGAGATAATTGGGTGCACGTAAACTTAAATCTTTTGCCAGTAATATAAGCCTCCATGGAAGTCATTTACCACAAACAATAGCAGGTAGGCACAAACAATCATTGTTAGCCGTTGATTTTGTGAACCAATCCAACATCTGTTTATAATAAGAGCAGTAATTTTAAAGAAAGAAATGGGGGAGGATATTAGGATATTACGGCCATTATGATAAAAGATAGAGTAAGATAATTCTGTTATTGATAATATGTCGATCTCACAATATCAATAGACTTGGGTTTATATAGAGATCCATACAAACATGTAAATCTCTAAACCTAATTCTAGAATATTCCACCACAGGGATGAAGCTAGGGTAAAATTATGACCTGGGCCGATTTTCACTTCGTCCAATGTTACCGTCTACACTCATTTATCATAGATTTCGAATCATTATTTTATTATTTTCAATATATATTTAGATTAGATAATTTACGAAACATACAAATTAATATTTACTTTTATGTAGTTAATAAATTATATATTAGTTTTTTCAACCGACATATTCCTTATTTTATATATAGTGCATTTTTTTTTATATTCTACGATGAAACAAATCGAAAACAGAACATAAATGATAAGAAACATATATTAAGACGGTTCTATTATAAATGAAGTAAAGTCGTAAAACAATTGCTAGTGGAATAATAATGGTAATATTGTTAACTAAATTAGGACCATTCCTGATGAGATAAAAATAGTTTTCTACTTTTTAGTCACAAAAATCCTTGTCGACGTTAAAATGTAATAGGTCAAGTCGTTGCAGGACGGAGTATAATCGATGCTAAATAAAAAAAATTGGAAGGAAAAAAGGAAAATTCTAAATAAGAAAATTGTAAGGAAAAAAGGAAAATTCTAAAACTAGGCGCTTGCATGAGTCAAACCAGTGACTTCATGGAAGTACTCCTCTCCTCACTTGCGTTTACCAATTTGCTACTGTTGAATAGTGCTCTAATTATGACCATTTATTACTTATTCTTGAAAGTTCAGCCCGGGCCATGGCCCATTTGGCCCTGACCGAGCTTCGTCTCTGTTCCACCATATATATCAATATCATAACTTATTCTATATGATATAATATAATTATAGGGTTTTTCTATCATATGACCAATGGGCACATGTTAAGAAGTAATTTAAGGAAAGAATTACAACAATATCTCATGAGATTTTGAATTATGATGTGATAATTACCACATTTAGAGGATTAATGGTGTAATTTTTTCTTTAAATGATTCATTAACATGTGCCCATTGGGCACATAATAGAAAAACCCTATAATATATCATATACCTAATAATATTATGTCGATATCTCGACATATCTCCAACAGAGGAGAAAGTTGGGGTGGGATTTGGGGTGGAAGATTGAGATTGATGATGGTTGGGTGGGTAACTTTAAAGGTAAAATTGACGGATTTTTAAAATAGGGTCATTTGCACATAATCTCAAACATTTGAGGGCAAATTGCATATATTGGGGGTGTTTAACCTTGCTTATATCAAATATTTTTTTTCATAAGCTACTTCTCATAAAAATTGTGACTGTTTAGCTAAAGTTTTAGAAAAACTTTTTTTCCATTATTTTGATAACTAGTATTGGTGCCCGGCTTCGCCCGGGCTACCTCTACTTACCATTAATTTTTTTTTTCATTAAATAAAATTACTTAAAGTTGCATAACCCATAAATTTATCACTAATATATTTTTCTGTGACATATCCTAAATTACGATAAAATAAATTTTGAGACAAATCCACTACTCCCGCTATTAATTTTTACTCTTATTAATGAAACAATAGTAATAACATTTCACTACTTTCCCGTAATCATTGTTACTTTCACTACTCCCGCCGTAACTATTGTTACTGTCACTACTGCCGCATTAATATTGATAATTTCACTACTCTCGCCGTAATTATTGTTACTTTCACTATTATCGCATTAATATTGATTATTTCACTACTCCCGTTGTTGTTTCTACCAATTTCACTAATCTCGCTGATAATATTGTTACTTTTACTATTCAAATGAGTGATTACTATCATATAACTATATCCAATGTTACAACAATTCTTTTCTTTACCGACGAAATTACTTTTACTACTTAGGCATGTAATTTTAAGAGGATCATATATATTGCATATTATGGAATCTAACTTGAATTATTTATAACCTACTTATATATTATATTTTTGTATGTTAAATAATTAACATCTCTATACATCTAATAAATTATAAAGTTTAATAAAATTGCATAGATTTTAAATTTAATATATAATTTTATGATGATAATAATTAATACCATAAGTATGCATGTTTATACTAATTAATTATTTTATTTTAAGAAAATTGACCATCTTCTAGTCTTATATAAATATTTAGGAAAATTACCAAGCATCTTCTTTCTTTTAGTCTCCTTGAAATTGACCATCTTAATTAATTATTTTATTTTAAGGAAATTGACCATCTTAATTAATTATTTTATTTTAAGGAAATTAACCATGTTTTAGTCTCTTACAAATGTTTAGGAAAATTACCAAGCTTCTATATAATTTAATCTTAACCCAAACTATATAATATTTGCATTGAGATCCCTTAATCGGGTCCATCACACGGTGCTAGTGATTTAAAACTATATAATATAATTAATTTGTATAACTTTCTTTAATTACATTGAAGTCTCTTGGTTTCTGGATTTAATATATAGTATTGATTGATGCGATATTGATTCTTGCGAAAATAAAATTGTTTTGTATGGATTTTGCGCAAAGCGAAATCAGGTCAGGACAGGGTTAACTAGCTCAAACTTATCTATGAATATGGAGGGCAGGGTACGAAACTAGAAAAGTAAAGTAAGACAAATAAACAATAATAAGACAATGAATTTGTACGTGGAAAACCCTTAAATGGGAAAAAACCACTGGCACCAAGCCAGGAGAGGATTTCACTATAATGTTGAGTATTTAGCACAAATGATTGTAATATAGCTTGAATATTGTATGAGAGAATATTGTATGCTCTTGTATGTGCTACGTTGTGTTGTATTGAGTATGTTGTAAATAATCTTCAAGTGTTCTTTATATAGTCCATGCTGAACGACTGCTGGATCTCCTACATTAATGCTGAATATTCCCCCTTAATTGCTCAGTTTAATGCGCTTTATTGCTCCCTTAATTGCTGTCTTTTATTACCAAATCTTCTCCATTAACGCTCCAATTATTATCCGTATATTGTCAATAATATAGTCATTGAATTGGTCAAATATTGTCCTTATATTTGGTGGGTACGGTTGTGGTCCCCTACTGGCGGCGTGGAATATCTGTTGCGATGGGTATTCTGACACTTTAGTGTGTAGTGAGGTGTGTGTGGAGATATAATGGAGTTGGGAGTTGCGTGTTGTTTGTATATTGTGTATCTTGTTTTATGTAATGAGTAACTGACCCCGTTTTAAATGTTTTGAAAATTGTGGTGATCCATTCGGGGATGGTGAGCAGTTATTGAACATGTATGAGATGACTCGCGCGAGAGATAGCTGGGATAGAGTCATCACATGTGTCACTTGAGTCTTCCGTTGTGTCTTGAACTTAGTTTTCTTTTCAGTTGGTTGGTTTTTGGAACATTTGTTTTTACTTTACAGTTTTGGTTTTGGTTTGTAATCACTTAAACTCATTTACTTAATTAAATGTGTTTCTTTATGGTCTATTTGATATACATTGGCTCGGGTAACCGATATGGTAGCACTTCCATGCATTAGGTGGTCTTGGTAAGGCACTTTGGTGTATGGGGGTATTACATTGGGTGAGACGGTGTGTCGATGGGGCTAAGGTGGGAGAAGAGATGTGAGTTATTAGGTTAGGGTGGATGTGAGGATGACAGGTGTTGAGCTATGTCTAATAGGTTATTTATATAAGTTAATTAGTTCAATTAGTAGAGAATTAAGTGTTTAAACTTAATTGAAACCCATATATGCAGGCTGCAGCTATGTCATTAACTAACGGACCAATTTGACGAAAAATAGTATGAGGGTTATGGTGTGATACCCCCATATACCAAGGAGTCTTGACAAGACCTTCCCTAACATATAAGAACATCACTATCTCGGTTGCCCGAGGAAAGTAATCATCAAAAGTCGATAAAAGAAAATTTATAAATACTTTACAAATGATTAAACCAACACCCAAAATCTAGCATCAGCTGGGGCTCCCATTATACATACACCAGGTTCATTTTATTAGACTCACTACGTTCATTAGGTTCGTGGTTACAGGTTCCAAAATCGTCGCTCTGATACCACTTTGTAACACCCCCATATACCAAGGAGCCTTAATTAGACCTTCCTTAGCATATAAGGGCGTTACCATCTTGGTTGCCCGAGGTAAGTAATCATCAAAAGTCGATAAAAGAACAATTATAGTTATATTACAAGTGTTACAACCAACTAACAAAGTAAAGCTACAACTTGTCAACTACACACTATCTCTAACAGAACTCATGACGAATCATCCTCGCCAGGACTCCAGCTATCAAGCACATCAACACCTGCCAAGACTGACTGCTCACCATAAGGGATCATGGCAGACACATAAACAAACAAGACAACCACACAAGGTCAGTAACTGAGGCAAGACTCAACATAAACCAACAACAATTGTCAACACAATACAGTACAACCAGTCACACACAATAACACCCACTCCAATCAATCTCCGTCACCGACTGTTCACTGGACCAGCCCTGCCAGTGGGGGACCGCAGCCGTTCCCACCTAAGCCCAGCTCATCATACCGAGCGATAACCCTGCCCCATTAATGTGCACATCCCCTCCCGTGGCGGGTTTCACGGAGGGCAAAACTAGGGCGGGAAGCCACTCCCGCAAGTGACTCCACTCAGCCGAGGACGCACCTCGAGAACCAGAGACAACCAAACACAGACAGCTGCAATACAACAACCAACAAACTGCATACACCAACTGATTACCGCATACACTCTTGCCATATAAACACAACAACAACACAACAATCACGACACACCTGTAATACTACGATTTTATGAGTCTCTGGGTACTCTATCGAGTGGGCCTTACTCTGTCGAGTAAGGGTGATTTGGGATTTAAAATAGTTTCTGACCTGTTGGGTACTCGATCGAGTAGCCTTGATACTCGATCGAGTAGGCGGCACTCGATCGAGTACGTCAGTTACTCGATCGAGTAGCCGGTTTACGGGGGGGATGATTTGTCGGGTTTTGTTAATAATGCGAATTAATATTTAAACACTTCTGTCACTTTCATAATACACTTTTACAAACCTAATTACTTTCAAAAGAGAAATCAATCTACGTACTTCGCATTCATCGCATTATTGGCAAATCCCGGAGCTTGGAGGGTCGGAATTCACCTTTCTTTACATCTTTGTGATCCTTGCGTCGAGGGTAAGATCTACGTACTGTTTTTATGGTATTTTGTTAAAGTTAGTTAAACCCTAATTTGGGGATTTGGGGGTTTTGTTGTCTTTCTTGATTGGTAGTAATTGTATGATCGTATGTTAGGAGGAGGATTCGTAGAAGAGGCGAATGTATTGCATTCTAGGTAGGGTTTCCCTACTTAGTATTAGTCCCATAATGTGTTGGTGGTGATTTTTGTTGTTGATTGTTATCATACGAGTATTGTGACGGTTGTTGGTTTTGATTGTTGTTTAGTAGTTGTGATTGTTTGTATCTGTCTGTGTTCTTCGGGGCGCGTCCCTGGCTGAGTGGAGTCACTTGCGAGAGTGGCTTCACGCCCATTATTCGCCTTCTGTGGAACCCGCCACAGAAGGGATGTGCACATTAATGGATTTGGGTTTATCGCTCGACGGAGATGAACGGGGATTAGGTGGGAACGGCTGCGGTCCCCCACTGGCGGCGTGGAGTGACCTGTTGCGATGGGCACTATGGCAGGGCTACATACTTTAGTGTGTAGTCAGTATTGTGGAGTTGGTGATGGAGTTCGGAGTATATCTGTGACGTTTGAGCTGTGTTGTTTGTTGTGTTGTTGGATTATAAGTTGTGTGATTAGTACTGACCCCGTTTATTGTTTTAAAAACTATGGTGATCCATTCGGGGATGGTTAGTAGTTGTTGAGTAGAGATACATGGGCTAGCTGGGATGAGTCATCACTGCAATTAGAAGAGTCTTCCGCTGTTGTCAGACATTATGTTTAGCTTTTAGACATTTGATTTTGGAGAACATGTATTCATATTTTATCAGTTTAGTTTCCGGATTGTAATCTTTCACTTAACTTTATACTATTTAAACACTATTTCGTTATTGTCTTATGATCATCATTGCCTCGGAGAAGCGAGATGGTAACATCTTTATACCTGAGTGGTCCTGGTAAGGCACTTGGAGTATGGGGTGTTACAAAATGGTATCAGAGCGACGATCCTGAAACCTGTACCCAATGAATCTAATGAATATAGGTAGTCAATTAATATGAACCCGGGGTAAAGGTTGTAGGAGCTAATGCAAAGGCTTGGGAGACGTCCTAAAGTCGCGAACTCGCCCTACAATTTTGAACCGGTCACATGGGGGGTATATGTCAAAGTTGTATGTGGTGTTAACTAGTTTGTATGTGAGATGACGATATATGTTATGAATTGTTAGATGTTGGGAGTAGAAGATTGTTATGTGATTAAAAATTTGGTGGGGTGTGTTTGTATGGTGGTTGCATAAAGAAGCATGATTGATGTTTACTATGTGGCATTTGATAACATGAAGTAGTGTAATTTGTCGATCATATGAGGAGTTGTGTAGAATTGCATGCTTAGTTATATTATAATGTTGAGTTTATAAAGTTGCATAGTATGTTGGGTTATGAGAGATAACATGCGGGTAGTATATACGAGTCGGCATGACTCGATCGAGTAGGGGGCACTCGATCGAGTAGGTGAGGTACTCGGTCGAGTGGGTCTGACTCGATCGAGTGGGTATTTTGACGTTTTTACAACCAGAATCGTGTTTTTGGGTACTCGATCAAGTATATAGGGCACTCGATCGAGTAGGGGGTCACTCGATCGAGTGGCTGTGCTACTCGGTCGAGTATGTTAGAGATCAGAAGGTCTGTTTTGGGTCTGAAGTCGGGGCACTCGATCGAGTATGGTGGGCACTCGAACGAGTAGCCTCTACTCAATCGAGTAGGTTTAGGCACTCGATCGAGTGTGTTATGGGCAGCCTGTTTTCGTGTTTTGGGGTTGTAGTACGTATGTTTATATCTACCCTTTTCTTATATAGTTTCAAGATGCCGCCCAAGAAAACCGCCTTGTATGCGAGAGCTGAGAGCATGAACATCGTTGATATAGTTAAGATGTTGGAGCATCAGGATGCTCTTACGGAGGCCCTAAAGAGAGTGGGAAAGGATAAGGAGGTTGATCACTCTAAGATCAGCTTTTATATAACGAGGTTTAGCCCAAAAGAGTACAAGGGGACCGGGGAGCCAATTCTTCTTGACAATTGGCATCGTGAGATGGAGAACATATTGGACCTGGTACACTGTCCTGATGAGATGAAAGTAGAACAAGCTGCGTTCTACTTGAGGGAGGCAGCTGGTGAGTAGTGGGACAAGGTGAAAGCGAGTGCTAGAGAGATGTATACGAAGCAGGGCTTACCTGCTATACCTTGGGAAGAGTTCTAGAGGGCTATGAGAAAAGAGTTTGTACCTGAGCATGTGAGGAGTAAGCTGAGGGAGGAGTTTGATGGGTTTAGGATGACATCTGATATGTCAGTTGTTGAGTACTACAAGCAGTTTAATGAGAAGTCTAGGTATGCTGAGGACATGGGTTTGAGTGAGGAGAACCTAGCGCTGAGATTTGAGAGAGGGTTGACCCCCAAGATCATGGAATAGTTACTCGTGGGAGTCCTTACTGATGTTAAGGAAGCTTATGAGAGGGCTGGGAGAGCTAAGAGGTTGGTGGAGATGGCTCGGGAGAGAGTAGGTGAGAAAAGAAAGGCTGAGAGTGAAGGTGGTGGCCAATCTAACTACAAGAAAGGCAACCACAATCAGGCTAGAGCGTTTTCTTCTGGTTCAGGGTTCAGTGCTGGGGCTTCCTTTGGGCGTGTCCGTGAGAGTGGTAGTGGTAGTTGGGGGATGACCTGCTATGGCTGTGGCGGTGTAGGCCACAAGAGACATGAGTGCACGAGTGTACCTGGAGCTTTTCAGAAATCGGCTCAGGGGAGATATTCTCAGGGGCCGACACAGAGTTATGCGAGCAATAGACCGACTGGGTCATGGTCTAACCGGGGAGGTCAGAGCAACCAGGGTGGAGGTAATCGCAATGACGGTAATTCTTATCAGAAACCAGCTACGAACAACAACAACAATAAGGGGTCGGGTGCTAAGCCGACCACATCAGCCAGTGCTGTCCATGGAGGTGGAAAGAAGACCAGTGGAAAACTGTTCATGATGGACAAGAAAGCAGCTGAGGACGATGCACATGTTATCACTGGTACTTTTCTTGTTAACGGTATTCATACCTTTATTTTGTTTGATTCGGGAGAGTCTCAGTCGTTTGTATCTTCGAGTCATGTTAAACGGTTGGGTTTGAGGGTATATGAGTCTGTAAGTGAGAAAGTTTTTATACCTTCAGGTGAGTCTGTATCATGTGGGAGGTTGTATAGGGATGTCTCTATGATAGTTGAGCAAGTTGATCTACCTGTAGACTTGCTAGAGTTTCCTTTAAACGGTTTTAAGATGATAGTCGGGATGGATTGGTTAGGAAAGTACAAAGCTAAGATAGACTGTCATCAAAAGAAAGTGTCTTTGAGAGGTCCTAAGGGCGTTAGTGTGTCTTATCGTGGGTTTGTGGTCAAACCCAAAGTTAAGTTGATTGCAGCTGTGACCTTGAAGTCCTATCTGAGGAAGGGATGCCCTTTGATCTTGTGCCATGTGAGAGATGACCGGATGGAGAGTCCGACAGTTGATCTGATACCAGTGGTGGGTGAGTTTGCAGATGTCTTTCCATAGGAGATTCCGGGGTTGCCACCGAAGAGGGAGATAGATTTCACGGTTGAGTTGAAACCGGGGACGGGGCCAATCTCTAAGGCACCGTACCGGATGGGTCCTAAGGAGATGGAGGAGCTCAGGAAACAGTTAGATGATATGATAGAGAAGGGATACATTAGACCTGGTGTATCACCGTGGGGAGCACCAGTTCTTTTTGTGAAGAAGAAAGATGAGAGCTTGAGGTTGTGCATAGACTACAGGGAGCTGAACCGAGTGACGGTGAAGAACAAGTATCCTTTGCCAAGGATAGATGACCTGTTTGATAAGTTGAGCGGTGCATCAGTCTTTTCCAAGATTGATTTGAGGTCGGGGTACCATCAGGTGAAGATTAGAGAGGTGGACATACCAAAGACAGCTTTCACGTCGAGGTATGGCCATTATGAGTATGTGGTGATGCCTTTTGGGTTATCTAATGCGCCGGCTGTGTTTATGGACTTGATGAACAGAATCTTCAGACAGTTTTTGGACAAGTTTGTGGTGGTGTTTATCGATGACATCTTAGTCTATTCCAAGACTAAGGAGGAGCATGAGGAGCATCTGAGGATTGTCTTGCAGACCTTAAGGGAGCACGAGTTATATGCTAAGCTGTCCAAGTGTGAGTTCTAGTTAGAGAAAGTTGCTTTTCTGGGGCATGCGATCTCTAATGATGGGGTAGCTGTGGATCCGGCAAAGATTGAGGCAGTGACATTGATAACTCATATTTTAGCGACATTTTACTCATACTTTAACCTTTTATTCGACTTGATTTTGTGTGCTTTTATCGAACTAAAGCTCATTTAATTAACTAATTTATAATTATTAGTCATATTAGTTATATTTAATAATTACTCGGGTTTTCAATAACATTAGTATTAATATTATTTTATTGTTTATAATTTGTAGGCGAGGCGATATAATAAAGTGGAGATTCGAGTAAGAATAAAAGGGAACGGAAATCGAGGAGTGAGACGGGTCATGGGAGCAAAGCATGTGAATCAAATGAAAACAAAAGAAATGGCAAAGTCAACCCCTGCAACACGCATCATCATCAACAACACGCAACAACTCCAACAACACGCAACTTCTCCATTAAACCCGACATCACCATTAACCACCTTCACCATCTGCATAAAAATCCAGCAGCTACCATTCATGCATCACCAATTCATCCACCACCATACCGCCATTTTCGACCTCCCTTCTTCACCAACACCAACTTCATTCAATCACTCCATCATCATCGTTCATCACCATTTTCATCAACTTCACCATCAACCTTTGCCCAAAATCACGCACCAAAGAACTTCATCATCAACCTATGTCAATCCGACCTCCACTCTCCATTAATCCACCATCTTCTTTCCCCCATGTTTCGATTCACCTCACCATGCAACAACTACCCCATCACCATTAATCATCACTCACCATTACCATCAATTACCACGACATCATCCCACCCGCAAACCACCATTCACACGACAAGCAAAGACTGACATTCCCCCGCTCCACCATCAACCACCGTGGCCATCGTTTTCATGTTCAAACACGAGGTCGGAATCGAAACCGAGCAAATTGAAGTTTAGGTTCTCTATGCTGGTGCCCGGCAGCCGACTCCTCAACCGGCAGGAACACACCTAATTTGTTCTCTTTTTGTGAAGACCTCGCTACCGGTATAGGGACCGGCAGCCGTCTAGCCGGCACAACGCACCACAATCAACAATCTCGCATCAACTTTGTCTTCTCTACCGGTGCCCGGCAGCCGGCCCTACCGCATAACGCACACCCATCCTTTTTCTGCTCTTTCTTCAATGGCCTCGCTGCCGCCACAAGCCCCGGCCGCCGGCGTGCCGGCAGGACACCCCTTTTTGCTGCATTTGGTTCACACACGTGTTTCCCTTCCCCTTTTTTCCTTTTTTTTTCCTTTTTCTTTGTTTTTCAATTGATTTGTTGGTGTAATTTGTGTCGATTAGTTTTGTAGTTAGGATTAGAGTTATTATTATTATTATTATTATTATTATTATTATTAGATTAATACTATTATTATTAGGTTGTACTTGTATTAGTGGTAGTATTAGACTAGTATAAAAGACCCAACATTACTACCTCATTACACAATTACTTTACCTTAGACAATAAATTAGATTAGTTAGTTCATCTTTCTCTCAACATTTGTAGAACCCTAAATATTTCCCTCTCAATATTTCTTCAATTAAATTTGTAATCATTCCTTAATTAGTTTAATCAATCTCTTGTTTATCCAAGTTTTTCATTCCATCAATTCAAGTTCCCATGTTATTGGTATAATTCTTTACTCTTATTTCTCTCTTTAATTTCATTTGTTTACATTTTGCTTTTCTCTTAATTCTTGTTTAGTTGTTCATGTTAGAATACTACTTCTTGTTGTTTAATTGATGCTAATCTCTTTCTTGTTCATCTTTTCTTTGTTTTCCATTGTTGTTGCTCTCAAAGATTGAGTCTTTAACTTTCTTGTGTCAAAGATTGAATCTTTGAGTTGCTTGTGTTAAAGGTTGTGTCTTTTAGTTCAATTCTCACCCATCTTCAGTTTAATTTGTCTTTCTTCATAATTTGTGTTGGATATTTGCATGATTAGTAATAGAATTTGTTCTTCCACCATGTTTATGATTAAAGTATCCATCTTTATTGTTTCTCTTGCCTTTAGAAACATGATTAGCGAGTAGTCTTCTACTAGGACTCGGTTTGACCCGACATGAGTAATTTCACTAATTGATTCTCATAAAGGTTAATTGTTTGGGGAAATTGGTAAGGGTAGTCTAGAGGAATGATTTGGCTTATGGATTGATTTTGGGTAGTGTCAATTTGTGACCCTTGTCCACCAACGAGAGTTGGTTAGGTTGTAAATTGGGTACCTAAGTTGGTCTTATCACTAACCTAGGTTGAGACCGAAAGGGAGAACCAAGAGAGGGTACCTCTAGGCTAGCGTTTGAAATCGACCTCCGAGAGGAGGAGTGGGATGACCCGGAATACGATGAGTGCTTAGTGACCTTGACCAATTACTTGACCACCTTGGAAAAATGCATGTTTTTGGGGTAGTTGGGTGTTGAGTTAGGGATTCCGACCTTCGAACCCGAGAGGGGGGTTGGTGGGTAGAGCTAGTGTCCTATTATGAGCCCGAGAGGGAGTTAGTAGGCGAATTAGAGCCATCTCCCCCTTGCTTGTCTACCCGAGAAATTAGCCTAGGGAATCGTGACGTGGAATTATGAATCGTTGTGGGAGAACCGAGTTCTAGGCCCTTTAATCATTTGATTTACAACTTAATCTTTTCTTGCTCATTTTCACTTCTCTTGTTGAATTGTCATTTCTATTACTTGCTTTCTTACTTTAATTGTTTTAGTAGTTATTAATTTAGTTAATTAGTTTAATATCAACCAATTTCTTGATTCACGTAGCTAACTTATAATGTAAGACAAAACTAGTATTCAAACTTGATCTCCCTGTGGTTCGACCTCGACTACCCTACTACATTAGTTGAGTTATTTGTTTGATTGGGGGAGTGCGACAAACCCCACTATCAAAATGGCGCCGTTGCCGGGGAGATCAACGGATTGATATTTGTTGAGTCTTAGATTTGTTAGACTACGTATTTGTTACTTGTTACTTGTGATAAGATGGCTAGTTTTTATTTCCCACAATTTGAGCATGAGCCATTTTATTGTTATTTTGATAGGCTTGGTGAATATGTTGGTCAATTTGGTAATTGTTTTGAAACATGGGAACTTTGCCTTGTTGTGTATTATGGCATGAATCAAGAGTCTTGGACCATAGTCAACTATATGTGTGGTGGACAATTCATTGACACAAATTATTTGGAGAATTGGGAACTTTTTAGAAGGTTGGCTAATGACACATACCAATGGGATTTGAATACCTCGCCTCCTAAATCAAACCTTGAGATCATGATTGAACAATTCATTGAAACAACAAACCAATACATCGACACTCTTACTCATAGTTCAAGTGATTTGAAAAATGTTGAGAACTTTAAGAGTGATGTCTTGAGTGATAATGATAATGGTTTTGTAGAGTCTTGTGAATTTGTTCCTAATGATAATGTGATTGTGTCTCTTGATTCTCCCACCTTTGAACATGAATTGAATGAATCTTCAATGTCTTTGTTGGAAAATGATAACCTGTTTAATGGTGATAATTTTGTGGAGTCTTATGTGATTTCTCATGATGATAATATGTCACCTCTTGATGATTTTAATGTGGTTAATGACTCTTCTTCTTTGGTCCAAGATGATGTTGAGCAATTTGGTGTATGTGAGTTTGAGACCATGTTATTTCATGATGATTATGAGTTGGGTGAGCCGAGTGATACACTTGTTATGGATGAGGTTGAGCAATTTAGCATATGTGAGTATGTGAGTATGTCATTTGAGGTAGATCATGAGATGGTGGAGGAGTTGAGTAAAGAGTGTTTTGAGGAGAGTGGTATTTTCAACGAGTCTTGGGAAAAAGAGAGTCTAAACATGTTTGATGATAGTCTTGAGGTGAAGTGGGATGATGATATTGTGGATATTGTTTCTTTCGGAGAACCCACCTTTGAGAGATTTTTCCAAGAACCCTCGGTGTCTATCCTTTTTATTGAGGTTGATTCTCTTATTCCCATTGATTTTCTTCCTCTTGACTTTCTTACCCCATCTTACGAGCTTATGATTGAGGAGTGTGATAATATTTCCGAAAAGGTTGTCGTGGCTCCTTATTTAGCTCTTGAGGGTTGCTTGAATGAGAAATTTGAGGACAAGGAGAAGGATGAAGTGAAGGGCAAGGAGACTAGTGAAGTCTCCAATGTTGTTGATTGCCCAAGTGGTTTGGAGTTTGATCACCCTCCTCCCACAAGGGAGGATATGTTTTACACCATTGAATTTGAAAGTGAGGTGGAGAATGATCAAACTCTAGATGAAAGGAGGAAGCTTAAAGATGTGAGCTTAAATGATGATGGGAAGGCGAAGAGTGGCATTGCCCATAGATTTTGGGATCCCGGATAGTTTTGGGACCAAGCTTAGGTTTGGCGGTTTCCTTAAAACCGCGCTTCTTGGGAAGCAACTCAAGCTTTTTATGCATTCTTTTTCTTTTTGATAAATTTTTCTAAAAAGCCAAAAACATGTTCTTTTCTTTGAAAAAAAAAAAATTGAAAAACCAAAAACATGTATTTCATTTCCGAATTTCCTCCACACATTTATTTCCATTGGAAATTATGTAAATAAATAAGTGTGGGGAGGAAATTCTATTATTTAAAAATACAAAAATATGTCTTTTATTTTCCTATTTCTTCCCTACATTTCGTTCCATCGAGGACGATGCAAATTTTAAGTGTGGGGAGGAAAATATCCACTTTGTGAATATTGTTTATATTTGTATATACTTGTTAATTTGGAAAAAATGCAAAAATGCATAAAAATTGAAAAAATTCAAAAATTTCAAAAATATTACATTGTTTATATTATATATATTGCATTTGTCCTAACCATTTGATAGGCAACACATGAATCATCGGAGAAGACGCTTGGTAAAATTCTTCCAATCATTTCTCTTTTATCCTTTCTTTTCTTTTTGTATATAAAAGCATGGAGGAGGACGGGATATTTGATGTGGGTGTTCCCTTTGGGAACCGTTTTGAGTATGCTTGTGTTGTTGGTGTGTAGTTAGGACTAGATATTGTTTGCATCTAGAATAGAATTGTATATATGTGTTCACTCTTGCATTCACGTAGATTGTTCATATGTTTAATTGCATTTCATACACGTCACATCTTGTTTGTAAATATTTGCATAGAGGGTCTTAATGTGGAGGGCATATGTTGCCAATGATGATAATTTGTTTTGCCCGTGTCATTTCCCTCTTGATAGCTCGTGCCTTTTGATGACACATGTTAGGGTTTTTGCTTGCAAAAACCCGGAAGTCTAGCTTAACAACCAAGTAACGACCACCTTGTGAGACCGTATTAGGCCCGAGACTTGACCTTGGTCCGATATAGCTACTAAAATGTGAGGATAGAGCCTCCTTATGGCCGGTCCATCAAACCGGTCCCGTTTAGGTTATGAGAGTAGTTCTCCTTACGTGGCATGTCATGTCAAAACGCACAAGTATGATGCTCATTCCTTACCGTAGAAGTGTCGGTGTGCATATTGAGACATATTTGTTCAAATAAAGTAACCTCACAATAGCCAAATAAGCTTTTGTTCTACCCTTGAGTCAATTGTTTCCTTTTGTTAACCCATTTTGAGCCTAAGCCTTATCATTTCTATTGCCAACAAATTAACTACATCCCATAAACAACTCACCTTGGTTGAGTAGTTCGTCATTGTGGTTCTTTTGTGGAGTATATTTGGGTTGAAATTTTGACTCTCCTTGAGGTGTATGATCTTAATGCCACATGAGTGAAATGCAACTTTGGCTACTTTTGTCTAAAAAGAGGTGAACAAGTCGTGAAAAATGCAAGAAAGAAAATCAAATAGAAAAGAAAAAAAAAAGAAGAAGAAAAACAAATAGAAAAAGAGAAAAATGAAATGAAAAAGCAAAAAGAAAAGAATGTACATTTTTGTCTCAAATAAAGGGTTGGTAATTTGCAAATTGAGTTTGTTTTGAAGAGTATTGGATAATTTTTGAAAATGACAATCTTGTCATATTTTGTGAAGGAATTCATTTGCATTGGTTGAGTTTAGTGAATTGGTTAGCTGTGGCGACTACTCGATCCGATAGCCTCACATGTCATAAAACGGTGCTTGCACCGATCCTTTTTCACCTAACCCAAGCCCCATTACAACCCGGTTGTCTCTCTTGTATGTGCATCATTTGACATTTCTCTTGCGGATATTGGATGGAGTACCATATTAGATTGCGGGCATGCTTCGCAAGTCGAGGTAGGAGAGTGATTTCGGTTACTTTTTGTCACAAAAATCACCCCGTTCTTTCATTTGAGTGACTAGTGAAACCCGTGAGAGTCGGTCTTTGGTCTCCTTTTGGTCAAAGGTTTGATATTAGGTCGAATCTTGTGTGTGTCGTGTCATTCTTGGGAGTATAGCTAAGTACTTCCCCTTTCCCGCCAAGAATTTGTTTCTTTGGCATCCCGTGTTGTCAATGTTGGCTACTTGAGCTAGAATTAGGGAGTTGACACCTTGGTAAGACCCGGAGACGACATCCTCCACTAATGACTCTCTTTATTCGACTTTTGAAAGTAAAACGGTCGCTTAGATGAGGAAAGCGGTTTGACTCTTTGTGATGCATCTTATTTGTTGAATCGTGTTTAAATGTTGGATGTGTCAAAATTTTCCGCAAGCCCCCACTTGCCTTGCATCGGAATGCATACCTCATTGTGTTTTGGTGTGAGTTGAAGGGACGGAGAAGGCCCGTTAATTGCCTTTCATCGGATATTAGTAGTTTAGATAATACTTTTATATTACGGGTCTTAGTTTATTTAATGAGCTTACTCGAGGACGAGTAAGGTTTAAGTGTGGGGAGATTTGATAACTCATATTTTAGCGACATTTTACTCATACTTTAACCTTTTATTCGACTTGATTTTGTGTGCTTTTATCGAACTAAAGCTCATTTAATTAACTAATTTATAATTATTAGTCATATTAGTTATATTTAATAATTACTCGGGTTTTCAATAACATTAGTATTAATATTATTTTATTGTTTATAATTTGTAGGCGAGGCGATATAATAAAGTGGAGATTCGAGTAAGAATAAAAGGGAACGGAAATCGAGGAGTGAGACGGGTCATGGGAGCAAAGCATGTGAATCAAATGAAAACAAAAGAAATGGCAAAGTCAACCCCTGCAACACGCATCATCATCAACAACACGCAACAACTCCAACAACACGCAACTTCTCCATTAAACCCGACATCACCATTAACCACCTTCACCATCTGCATAAAAATCCAGCAGCTACCATTCATGCATCACCAATTCATCCACCACCATACCGCCATTTTCGACCTCCCTTCTTCACCAACACCAACTTCATTCAATCACTCCATCATCATCGTTCATCACCATTTTCATCAACTTCACCATCAACCTGCCCAAAATCACGCACCAAAGAACTTCATCATCAACCTATGTCAATCCGACCTCCACTCTCCATTAATCCACCATCTTCTTTCCCCATGTTTCGATTCACCTCACCAAACAGCTACCCCATCACCATTAATCATCACTCACCATTACCATCAATTACCACGACATCATCCCACCCGCAAACCACCATTCACACGACAAGCAAAGCACTGACATTCCCCCGCTCCACCATCAACCACCGTGGCCATCGTTTTCATGTTCAAACACGAGGTCGGAATCGAAACCGAGCAAATTGAAGTTTAGGTTCTCTATGCCGGTGCCCCGGCAGCCGACTCCTCAACCGGCAGGAACACACCTAATTTGTTCTCTTTTTGTGAAGACCTCGCTACCGGTATAGGGACCGGCAGCCGTCTAGCCGGCACAACGCACCACAATCAACAATCTCGCATCAACTTTGTCTTCTCTACCGGTGCCCCGGCAGCCGGCCTACCGGCATAACGCACACCCATCCTTTTTCTGCTCTTTCTTCAATGGCCTCGCTGCCGCCACAAGCCCCGGCCGCCGGCGTGCCGGCAGGACACCCCTTTTTGCTGCATTTGGTTCACACACGTGTTTCCCTTCCCCTTTTTTCCTTTTTTTTTCCTTTTTCTTTGTTTTTCAATTGATTTGTTGGTGTAATTTGTGTCGATTAGTTTTGTAGTTAGGATTAGAGTTATTATTATTATTATTATTATTATTATTATTAGATTAATACTATTATTATTAGGTTGTACTTGTATTAGTGGTAGTATTAGACTAGTATAAAAGACCCAACATTACTACCTCATTACACAATTACTTTACCTTAGACAATAAATTAGATTAGTTAGTTCATCTTTCTCTCAACATTTGTAGAACCCTAAATATTTCCCTCTCAATATTTCTTCAATTAAATTTGTAATCATTCATTAATTAGTTTAATCAATCTCTTGTTTATCCAAGTTTTTCATTCCATCAATTCAAGTTCCCATGTTATTGGTATAATTCTTTACTCTTATTTCTCTCTTTAATTTCATTTGTTTACATTTTGCTTTTCTCTTAATTCTTGTTTAGTTGTTCATGTTAGAATACTACTTCTTGTTGTTTAATTGATGCTAATCTCTTTCTTGTTCATCTTTTCTTTGTTTTCCATTGTTGTTGCTCTCAAAGATTGAGTCTTTAACTTTCTTGTGTCAAAGATTGAATCTTTGAGTTGCTTGTGTTAAAGGTTGTGTCTTTTAGTTCAATTCTCACCCATCTTCAGTTTAATTTGTCTTTCTTCATAATTTGTGTTGGATATTTGCATGATTAGTAATAGAATTTGTTCTTCCACCATGTTTATGATTAAAGTATCCATCTTTATTGTTTCTCTTGCCTTTAGAAACATGATTAGCGAGTAGTCTTCTACTAGGACTCGGTTTGACCCGACATGAGTAATTTCACTAATTGATTCTCATAAAGGTTAATTGTTTGGGGAAATTGGTAAGGGTAGTCTAGAGGAATGATTTGGCTTATGGATTGATTTTGGGTAGTGTCAATTTGTGACCCTTGTCCACCAACGAGAGTTGGTTAGGTTGTAAATTGGGTACCGGAAGTTGGTCTTATCACTAACCTAGGTTGAGACCGAAAGGGAGAACCAAGAGAGGGTACCTCTAGGCTAGCGTTTGAAATCGACCTCCGAGAGGAGGAGTGGGATGACCCGGAATACGATGAGTGCTTAGTGACCTTGACCAATTACTTGACCACCTTGGAAAAATGCATGTTTTTGGGGTAGTTGGGTGTTGAGTTAGGGATTCCGACCTTCGAACCCGAGAGGGGGGTTGGTGGGTAGAGCTAGTGTCCTATTATGAGCCCGAGAGGGAGTTAGTAGGCGAATTAGAGCCATCTCCCCCTTGCTTGTCTACCCGAGAAATTAGCCTAGGGAATCGTGACGTGGAATTATGAATCGTTGTGGGAGAACCGAGTTCTAGGCCCTTTAATCATTTGATTTACAACTTAATCTTTTCTTGCTCATTTTCACTTCTCTTGTTGAATTGTCATTTCTATTACTTGCTTTCTTACTTTAATTGTTTTAGTAGTTATTAATTTAGTTAATTAGTTTAATATCAACCAATTTCTTGATTCACGTAGCTAACTTATAATGTAAGACAAAACTAGTATTCAAACTTGATCTCCCTGTGGTTCGACCTCGACTACCCTACTACATTAGTTGAGTTATTTGTTTGATTGGGGGAGTGCGACAAACCCCACTATCAGACATAGTGGGAAGCACCAAAGAATGTTGCTGAGATCAGGAGTTTCTTGGGTTTAGCTGGATACTACAGACGGTTCGTGAAGGATTTCTCCAAGATTGCTAGACCTATGACAGCTTTGATGAGGAAAGAGAACATGTTTCGTTGGGATAAGAGTTGTGAGACGACGTTCCAAACATTAAAGGAGCGTTTGACCACATCTCCTATCTTAGCATTTGCCTGAAGGGATCGAGAACTTTGAGGTTTATACAGATGCCTCAAAGAATGGGTTGGGATGTGTGTTGATGCAAAGTGGTAAAGTGATTGCCTATGCTTCTAGGGAATTGAAGCCTTATGAGGAGAACTATCCTACACACGATCTAGAGTTGGGTGTTGTGGTGTTTGCTCTCAAGATATGGAGACATTACCTTTATGGGGCGACCTTTAAGGTATTTTTTGATCACAAGAGCCTCAAGTACATCTTCACTCAAAAGGAGTTGAACATGAGACAGAGGAGGTGGATGGAGCTGATTGGCGATTATGACATGGATATTATCTACCATGAAGGGAAAGCCAATGTTGTTGCAGATGCTTTGAGTAGGAAGAGTGTACATTCTTTGTGTACAACTTTATCTTTGATGATGTTGAGAGATGAGGTAGGGAAGTTTGGGATACATATGATGTCGAGAGGGAATGCCATGGGAGATTTGACAGTGCAGCCTGATCTTTATTATGATATTCGAGGTAAACAGGTGTTGGATCCTAAGATAGTTGAGTGGAGAGCTGGAGTAGAGAAAGGGACAGTGTCTCGATTCTCTATTCATTCAGATGGTAGTTTGAGGTTTGATGGTAGGTGGTGTGTCCCTAATGATGAGGAGCTGAAAAAGACAATCATGACAGAGGCACATTGTACACCATATTCAGTACATCCTGGTGGTGACAAGCTATACAAGGATTTAAAGAACAAGTTCTGGTGGCCTGGGATGAAGAAAGAAACAGCTGAGTTTGTGGCCCGTTGTTTGACATGCCAGAGAGTTAAAAGGGAACAACGACGACCACAAGGTAAGATTCAGTCTTTAGAGGTACCTGAGTAGAAGTGGGAATCCATTTCCATGGATTTTATTGTGGGTTTGCCGAAGAGTCAACAGGGTAACAACATGATATGGGTAATAGTGGATCGACTGACCAAGTCAGCTCACTTTGTGCCAATGAAAGATACATGGACTAAGGCACAATTAGCTATGGCTTATCGGAAGAATGTGCTAAAGTTGCATGGAGTCCCTAAGGACATAATATCTGATAGAGATGCGAGATTTATCTCAAAGTTTTGGAAAGAGTTGCAGGAATCTTTGGGAACGACTTTGAAGATGAGTACAACATTTCATCCTGCGACAGACGGTCAGACTGAGAGAACGATCAAGACTCTTGAGGATATGTTACGAGCTTGTGTGATGGACTTTGGTGGTAGCTGGGAACAGAGGTTGGATTTGATAGAGTTTTCTTACAACAACAACTATCACACTAGTATTGGCATGGCACCGTTTGAGGCCTTATATGGGAGGAGATGTAGGAGTCCGATTTGTTGGGACGACAGTGCTGAGGCAGTGGTTCTAGGACCAGAGATGGTACATGAGATGGTTGAACAAATTAAGATGATCAGGGAAAGGATGAGAGCGGCTCAGGATAGGCAAAAGAGTTATGCAGATCTACATCACCGGGATATAGAGTTTCAGGTTGGGGACAAGGTTCTTCTGAAAGTGTCTCCTATGCGTGGGGTTATGAGATTTGGGAAGAAAGGCAAGCTGAGTCAGAAGTTCATAGGGCCTTATGAGATCTTAGAGCGGGTTGGAGAGGTTGCATATCGTTTGGCTTTACCAGCTGCGTTAGAGAGGGTGCATAATGTGTTTTATGTATCTCAGCTGCGGAAGTATGCGAGTGATCCGTCACATGTGTTAGAGGCAGAGAGCTTAGAGCTAGACGAGTCCTTGTCATACCTTGAGGTGCCTAAGCAGATTCTTGACCGGAAGGTTAGGAAGACTAGGAGTGGAGAGACAGTTTTGCTCAAAATCCTTTGGTCTAACCACGAGACTGAGGAAGCTACATGGGAGGCAGATGAGGCTATGAGAGAGCGTTACCCTTTTCTTTTTGATCAGGTATGTATGGTTACGGGGACGTAACCTTGTTTCTTTTAGGAGGGTAGGAGATGATCGCAAAGAGTTTTTAAGAGCTTTTATACCCTTTTTGTGTTGTGTCGGTATGTTTATTGTGGTTGAGTCGGGTTGAGTTTGGGTTAGTAACATGTTTTTTTATGTTGAGTTTTGTTTTGGTTGTTGTGTCGGGAGTGTAGTAGTATGTCTTTGTTTTGTTGTGGCTTGAACTTCGGGGACGAAGTTCTTTTTAAGGAGGGAAGACTGTAATACTACGGTTTTATGAGTCTCTGGGTACTCTATCGAGTGGGCCTTACTCTGTCGAGTAAGAGTGATTTGCGATTTAACATAGTTTCTGACCTGTTGGGTACTCGATCGAGTAGCCTTGATACTCGATCGAGTAGGCGGCACTCGATCGAGTACGTCAGTTACTCGATCGAGTAGCCAGTTTACGGGGGGATGATTTGTCGGGTTTTGTTAATAATGCGAATTAATATTTAAACACTTCCGTCACTTTCATAATACACTTTTACAAACCTAATTACTTTCAAAAGAGAAATCAATCTACGTACTTCGCATTCATCGCATTATTGGCAAATCCCGGAGCTTGGAGGGTCGGAATTCACCTTTATTTACATCTTTGTGATCCTTGCGTCGAGGGTAAGATCTACGTACTGTTTTTATGGTATTTTGTTAAAGTTAGTTAAACTCTAATTTGGGGATTTGGAGGTTTTGTTGTCTTTCTTGATTGGTAGTAATTGTATGATCGTATGTTAGGAGGAGGATTCGTAGAAGAGGCGACTGTATTGCATTCTAGGTAGGGTTTCCCTACTCAGTATTAGTCCCATAATGTGTTGGTGGTGATTTGTGTTTGTTGATTGTTATCATACGAGTATTGTGACGGTTGTTGGTTTTGATTGCTGTTTAGTAGTTGTGATTGTTTGTATCTGTCTGTGTTCTTCGGGGCGCGTCCCTGGCTGAGTGGAGTCAATTGCGGGAGAGGCTTCACGCCCATTATTCGCCTTCTATGGAACCCGCCACAGAAGAGATGTGTACATTAATGGATTTGGGTTTATCGCTCGACGGAGATGAGCGGGGATTAGGTGGGAACAGCTGCGGTCCCCCACTGGCGGCGTGGAGTGACCTGTTGCGATGGGCACTCTGGTAGGGCTACACACTTTAGTGTGTAGTCAGTATTGTGGAGTTGGTGATGGAGTTCGGAGTATATCTGTGACGTTTGAGCTGTGTTGTTTGTTGTGTTGTTGGATTATAAATTGTGTGATTAGTACTGACCCCGTTTATTGTTTTAAACACTGTGGTGATCCATTCGGGGATGGTGAGCAATTGTTGAGCAGGTATGAGTAGAGATACATGGGCTAGCTGGGATGAGTCATCACTGTTGTTAGAAGAGTCTTCCGCTGTTGTCAGACATTATGTTTAGCTTTTAGACATTTGATTTTGGAGAACATGTATTCATATTTTATCAGTTTGGTTTCCGGATTGTAATCTTTCACTTGACTTTATACTATTTAAGCATTGTTTCGTTATTGTCTTATTATCATCATTGCCTCGGGGAACCGAGATGGTAACATCTTTATACCTGAGTGGTCCTGGTAAGGCACTTGGAGTATGGGGGTGTTACAACACCAACTACGACACAACAACCGACACACTAGACCATCCACAGAAACTGAGTAGGCGAACCTACCTTTAAGCGACTGTAACGATTCCATGCCCACACACGCAATATCCAGCAATCAAGCAATACCTATATACACAACACAATCATCTATCACTACCAAACTAACCCTAACTGCAAAGACAAAGATATGGATGATGATGACGACATACCTACATGAGGAAATATCGCAAGGGACCGCTACCCGACTCAAGCTATACACTCCTAAAGCCCAAGGACCTTCAAAGGCTCCCATGGAAGGTATATGGTTAAGGGAAGGGAAAGAGGCGACCTAGAGATCTGAAGAAATGAAGCGGAAATGATTTGCGGTTTTAACAAAATACGATTATAAACCCTCGCTGAAAACACGATACTCGATCGAGTGACCCACCCACTCGATCTAGTGGCCCTTACTCGATCGAGTACCCAAGCTACTCGATCGAGTATTCTCTACTCTATCGAGTACCACTCATAACTCAAAGCACAAGATAACTTTGGTACGCACTTCTAAGGACTATTACTGCTTCCAAGGTCGGTCAAAGCTGGTCAACGGGTCTCTAAAAGGGCGGGTATTACATGAACCCTTGTCCCCCTGTCAAGATACAGCTCACCCAATGATAAAAGGCACATGTGAGTATCCCACATTGGAAAAAGAGGAGAGAGTTGTCTATCATATAAACTTAGGAGTTACTCCACCCATTGCCAATTGGTTTTGGGATAGAACCTCCTTGGACTTATAAGTTGGGCTCTCTCTCTTTCATGCAGGTGCGGCCCAGGCCCGATAACGGAACTTATCATGGTATCAAAGCCCATGGTCGAAAAAACTAAAACAAAGACCTGGGCATGAAAAATAGAAAAAGAAAAAACTGGGCCAGAAAAATTGCAGTTGGACAAAAGACTTAAAAAAAGGATCCAATCTGCCGGAACAGGGACCTCACATGTGAGGGGGAGTGTCAAGATACAGCTCACCCAATGATAAAAGGCACATGTGAGTATCCCACATTGGAAAAAGAGGAACCAAGGAGTTACTCCACCCATTGCCAATTGGCTTTGGAACTCGTCTCAAAACGTTATTGTAATTGGTTGCAAGTAGATATTTCGCCTTAAATACAACTCTGAAGGTTAACAAGCTCATCTTGCTGCTAAAGGGCTTCATCAACGCCCTTGCTGCTAAAGGGCTTCATCAACGCCCTGGAATTGGCTACTCCGAGAACCATTCGCCTTGTCCTCTCCCTGCCTAGTCGTGACACATGATTGCTCTCTCCGTCAGCTTCACATAAACAATGCATTTATTCAAGATAGACTTTCCGATTGATGTTTTTATGGTACAAGTTACAACCGCCTGATTTTATTAATTCCACAACTTCGTCTTATGTTTACATGTTAAATAAAACTATTTACGGCCTCAAACAAACGCCACGTGCTTGGTACATCGAGCCCCGTAATTACTTGTTACAATTTGGTTCTCGCAACTCTATATCCGACTCCTCATTATTCATTTTTAATAAAAATAAGGGGTTTTTTTTTGCGAAGGAATTCATCACCGAAGAGCTTAAATAAGACAAATATATTGTCTTAATTTTGAAGAAGAAAGCGCTGGATAATGAAATTTTAGACCAATTAGCCTTTGCAATGTGGCGTATAAGCCTGTCTCTAAAGTTTTAGCTAACCGACTCAAGCTGTTTCTGAGTGAGATTGTGTCGGAGAATCAAAGTGTCTTTACGCCGGGGAGAGATTTTGGATAATATTCTGGTCGCTTTCGAAATGTTCATCATATGAAAAACTTGAGGAGCTCGGAGGGGTATATGGCGATCAAGCTGGACATGGCAAAGGCTTATGATAGGATTGAGTGGGAATTTCTGAGACGGGTTCTTGTGACGGTGGGGTTTGATGGGGGGTGGATACAACTGGTCATGGCATGCATATTCACGGTGACCTTCTCAGTTCTTATTAATGGGATTCCCTCGGAGGAGTTTTGACCGTCTAGAGGCCTAAGGCAGGGTAACCCGCTTTCTCCATATTTATTCATTATTTGTGCGGAAGATTTGTCTAATTTTTAAGGAGGGCTGTCAAGAATCATTCTTTACATGGTATTCGTGTTGCGAATAATGCCCAGTCTATCTCCAATCTCTTATTTGCGGATGATAGTATTTTCTTTGTCCGGGCAACTTTGGGGGAAGCGGAGGTGGTGAATAATATTTTGCGCGATTATGAGGCGGCTTCGGGACAACTTGTGAACCTCGATAAGACTACGGTTACCTTTAGTAAAGGAGTGTTGTAGGCCTGGAGAAGGTGTGTGGTCGAAAGGCTGGGTGTCGTTGAAGTGGATGAACAAACACGGTACTTGGGGCTACCTACTATCATTGGTCGCTCAAAAAAGGTAATTACTGATATTCTTCTTGATAAGCTATGCAGAAGGTTACAAGGATGGCGCGGGAAATTGTTGTCTACAGCGGGTAAGGAGGTTCTTATATATAAAGGCCGTGGCCAATTCACTCCCTACCTATGTGATGAGTGTGTTTAAAATCCCGGCGAACTTTTGTGACGAACTTAGATCAATGGTATCTCGCTTTTGGTGAGGCCATGGCGATGACAAGAAGGGTATGGCATGGGTGGCATGAAGGAAATTGACTCGGGCAAAGAGGGATGGGGGATTGGGCTTTCGTGATTTCCAACTGTTCAACCTTGCATTACTAGGTAAACAAGCATGGAGGCTGGTCTCGTATCCGGAAATTTTATGGGCTTGAATCATGAAGGCACGGTATTACTCACAGGGCGATTTTATGGGGGCTACTATGGGACATAACCCCATCTATACATGGAGGGGCATCTTGGAGGTGAGGGTGGTGCTTGAGAAAGGGTTGAGGATAAGGATAGGCGATGGAAGGGATACGTTGGTGTGGGGAGATGCTTGGATCCCGAAAACTCAGACGGGGAAGGTTATCTCTTCGTGTGGTACGAGTCACGAAAATATGAAGATGGCGGAGCTTATGCAACCGAATGGGGATGAGTGGGATATGGCAAAAATTAACAACTTATTCTTGCCATTTGAGAGGGAAAGAATCACTAATATTCGGATTAGTCCGAATGAATCAAATGACTTGTGGTATTGGGGGATGGAAAATGATGGCTTATATACGGTGAAATAATCGACATACATGATGTTGGTAGCCGGAGCGATTGATATGGCAGAAGTGTCGACATGGGAGAGGGAAAGGTGGTTGTGGAATAAGTTGTGGCAAGTTTCGGTTTAACCCCGTGTTAAGCTCTTCTTCTGACAGCTGTATAGTGAAGCACTAATAACTAAAGCAAACATCGCTGCTCAAATCGGAGGTGAGTCTTCTTGTTGTCCTTTTTGTCAAATTTATCATGAGTCGAGTCTTCATCGTTTTCATGAGTGTCGAGTTGCAGGTTGGGTTTGGGAGGGTTTAGGACTTTTAGGCGAGGATGAGGGTGTGTCGGATGGAGTTAGAGGGTGGATATAGATCCGGTGGAAGGAGATGGAGAAAACGGATTATGGTATGTTTATGATTGGATGTTGGGCTATTTGAGAGAATCAAAACAAGGTGATTTTTTAGGGAGCGGAGGTAGACCCCGAGAAGATTATTAAGAGGGTGCGTGAAGTGGCATGTGAGGATGCGGAGTGGAGGGCTGTTGCTGTGAATGACCGGGTAGAGATGGGGAGACGGGAAGGGGAAGGGGAAGGGGGAATCAATGGGTGGAAACCTGCGCCGGATGGCTTTGTGAAGGTGAATGTCGATGCAGGGGCGAAGGAGGGAGAAGGGGTTAGTATGGGGGAGGTGTGTAGGAATCGAAGTGGAGAGGTGGTTTGGGGTATGGCGGTGGTTCGTGAGCAGAGCTGGGATCCTCATAATGCGGAGGCGGTGGTAGTTCTAGACGGTCTTCAAGAAGCTGTAGAACATGGCATTTGAGATGTAGTTTTAGAAAGTGATTGCTTGCAGGTTATTGAGGCTTTGGAAGGAAGACGACATGGAAGAAGCGATTTTTCCTTAGTTATTGATGACATTCTTGCTTTATGTAGTTCTTTTAATTCGGTTATTTGGCGCATACAAGTAGAATTAATAACTGTGTGGCCCATTCTCTAGCTCATGTTTTTCCTAAAATTATTGGTAAGACGGTCTGGATGAACAATTTACCACCGATCGTAAACAATAGTTAGTAGCTTTTGATCTTTCTTTATTATATTGATACCCCTGTGGCCTGTGGGTGTTTTCCTAAAAAAGGGTTTTTTTTATCATAATATATGATATGGTGATATTATATGACATTATTATAATATATGATATTTAACATCTCAATTCTTGCTCTTATATTAGCGATTTTACATAAAATCATACGTTATAATATAATATGAACATCCAAAAATTACAATTTCCTAATACATTATGCACATCCAAAAATAAAAAAATGCTACAAATAATCATTTAAAAACATCAAATTATAGATTCCTCATCAAACTCATGTGTATTCCAGAATTTAACTTCAAGCTTCTTTCACAACCGTATTATATGGGGCCTCTCAATAACATTTTGAACAGGGCCTCCAAATATCATTGACCGCCTTTGAGGGAAGTGTAAGGTACGTCATAGTTACGTTGTTTATGGTGGTGGTTCGTTGCAAGTAGTGGTTCGAGGGGAGTGAATTGACCCACGATAAAATCCTACTTTGACTTACATCAACCCTCTATGCCCAAACTTACTTTAAACACCAATCTACCCCACAAAAAAACCACCATTGACCACCGTATTGACAACCGCTGGAAAACCTGTAATCTTACTTGTGCAATGAGTCCAAGAACACCTCAAACCGCTTCAATTGCTATTTCAAACGTCGACTAGAAGTCACCCCAGTGCAAGTGGTCAAACCATGTCGCGTTTGACAGAAAAAAAATTATTAAAGTTTATGAAACACAAACATCTTTTTAAAGGCTGTATTTGACGAAAAAAAAACCTTAAAATAATATTCATATATACGCTTATTTATGTCGACGTCTTAGGCGTCACCGGACCGAATCCGACCGACCACTTGCACAGTTGCACTTTATTCAAAGCCTTGTTGCACGTTTTTCACTAAAGGACCTAGGATCATTGTCCTATTTTCATGGCGTTGAACGAAGTTATCCCCACACCTCATGGCCTAAACCTGAATCAAACGAAATATCTTGCTGATCTCTTACAACGGCATAACATGCTTGATAATCGTGACGAGATACGTATTACTAATTACTAACAGAAATTGTTAGTATATACGACCATCTTACTATGACACTAAGGAAGATAAAGAATTAACAAGGGCAGCATTGACGTGTGTTCAAGTCCAAGTTAATAATGTAAAGATGTGAGATTAATTAGCGTTTAGTAATTTAATGGTAAATAATATTACATGATAATTAATCGCATGCTTAATTCAAAACCAATAGTCGATTAGAAGTTAGAAAATTCAAGAAACGACTAGTTGAACGGTGGGAGCTAGGGTTGTTCATCTCATTTTCGCGTCAGTATCTCACCTATCTAGTCAGGGGCGTCTTAAAATAAATGAAGATCCGGTGCAGCGAGAAAAAATGAGGCCCCAAATATGAATGCACAAGGGTACTATAATTTGATTTTTGTATTGAATGTAATCAATAAGGCCTATAAATTCGGTGTTAAAAACCAGAGGTCCGGTTACTCCGCCCGTGGTTACACGGGGTGTTAAACGCCCCTGTATCTGGTGTTTCATTTTTATTTGGTGGAGTATTCCTTTATCTCCGTCATTTTTATTTGTCCTTTTATATTATTAGTAATGAGTACTCCCTATTATTCTTAATAACCCTCTTCTTTTATGGAGAGCACGGGAATTAAGAGAGGACTGAGGAGAGTATATATGGTAAAATATTGTACTGGGGTAGGAGATTGAAGAGAGGGAAGATATTGTGGGATTAAAATAAGTATTGTTGTGGGGTAAGGTGATTAAAATAAGTATTATTGTTGGGTAAAGTGATTAAAATAAGATAAAGTATGCGTATTGTGGGGTATTGTTGTAGGGTGAGGTGATTAAAATAAGTATAGAAGTTTGCCAAATAAGGAAATAAGGAGAGTATTGTGAATAGACGAAAAAGGAAATAAAGAGAGTTATTTAGAATAGAAGGAACGAAGTATTTTAATTAAAGTTAAATAAATGTATAGGATCCACGGATCGAATATCGTGTTGCATGGACCCAATTATTCTTTCAATCACTTAACGGGTATATATTCTAGGCACATCTACTATCTATTTTTTTTAACATAACAATTAACAACCAGCTTCCAATAATTTCTAAGAGATGCTAAGAAAACAACATTAAAGACCAAAATATAACAACTAAAACAAGTGTAGAGTAGTGAAAAGTTGAGCACAAATGGAGGTTGATAAATCTACAAGTCCTAGAGTTAACAATGTTACAACTTCCAAAACTTCAGCAATTTCAGACAAGGCAAAGGCTCTGGCTCAAGCTGGTGTACCAGTCATTAGCCTCTGTGCCGGGGAGCCTGACTTCGATACCCCATCCGTCATTACTCAGGTATTTCATCTTGTGATGCGGTTTTACTCAAGAATTTGTATTTTATGTTTTACTCGTATAATGTATAACACGAGACATTTTCGTACAGGGAGGTGTAAAAGCAATAATGGAAGGTCGTACAAGGTACACAGCGAATGCTGGTACTCTACAACTACGGACTGCTATCTGTCACAAACTCAAAGGTAAATTGCAAAACTCCTTTGTTCAAATTTTATCAAAAATCGACACTAAATATTATGTTATTTTAAAAATAAATAAAATGATATTTCCGTATGGTTTTGTTGATGCAGAGGAGAATGAAATAGTTTATAGTACTGATGAGGTTTTAGTGAGTAATGGAGCAAAGCAGTCCATCTTTCAAGCCATGTTAGCGGTCTGTTCCCCTGGCGATGAGGTAACCATATACACAATCAATCAAAATATCACAGATTCTTTGTTAAGACCGTCCTAAGTTAAAATGACACTCTCAATTGATTAAAATAAGGCAAAAGTAAAAGGAAGCTAGATTATGATAAGTATTAACTTAAGACGGTTTTAAGCAATAATTTTATTACTCGGCCTGTTACATGAATTTTATTACTCAGACTGTATGGCCGTATGGGTATTACTCGGCCTGTTACATGAATTTTATTACTCAGACTGTATGGCCGTATGGGTATTACTCGGCGTGTTACATGAATTTTATTCTAAGGTCTGACTAAGCAAGATGATGTATCGAAATACAGGTCCTAATACCGGCACCATATTGGGTGAGTTACCCGGAAATGGCCAAGTTGGCGGATGCAACTCCTGTTATTCTTCCGTCTCAGATGTCCGATAACTTCTTATTAAAACCTGATGTTCTCAAGTCAAAGCTGAGTGCAAAGTCTAGGTTGTTGATTTTGTGCTCTCCTTCCAATCCTACCGGTTCTGTTTATCCTCGAGAGCTTCTCACTCAGATCGCTAAAATCGTTGCAAGCCATCCTCGACTCCTGGTACTACTACTACTACTTACTACTACTATTATTAGTAAAAATGTAAAAACATACCTCCCTCTATACGGGGCTTCCATAACATTTTACTCCCTCTGTCTCAGTCATTTGTTTATTTTTGATTTAATTATTCTTTACGAGTGTATTTTAATCATACAAATAAACAAATTTGTTTATTTTGTTTTAACGTGGAGGATTATAGGTATTGTCTGATGAAATTTATGAGCATATAATATATGCACCAGCGATGCATACTAGCTTTGCCTCATTACCGGACATGCGGGAAAGGACTTTGACGGTCAATGGCTTTTCCAAGGTAAAATATTATTAACAAAATTAATGACTGAATTTGTCTTACTAATTAAGTAGAGAAATTACGGTATACGACGGTTTATATATTTTACCAGTCGTAATAATATGTCCCTGTAACTCAAATGTGGCACACAATAACATTTTACCAAGCCATTAATAATTTTACGGTTTTTTCCCAAAAGCATGACTCTCGAACTTTCTTGTATATTCTGCATGACCCTCATTTTAAGTTTCTACATACTGACTTCTGTATTTACCTTTTTCCTTCCCAGAATACCCTTTACCAAAATTCCGTCATCACTCCGTTACTTATTTGACCAATCACCCATTTTTTTGTTATTTAATACACTAATCCCTCAAATTACTCTATAAACTAACTTTAATATCTAATTCCCAAAATCACCCATTATCACCAACTTCTTCCTAACTGCCGCCACATGCCCCGCCGGCGCCACCACCACGCCGACGCCACCATGTCGATGTTGCCAAACCAGTCCACAACCCACCAGTGCCGTCTGTTTCCTATTTCCCTCCCACCAATCCGTTAAACAAATAAAAGCAGCCACCATAAAAACCACCACCCTTATCAACCCTAAATCCCCAAATCAATTACAATCATCTTCAATCAACATTCATCAATGGTGAAGTGCGAGGTATCACCGGACCTTATTAATCGACTCCAAATCGCACTTCGCAAAGAATCCAACATTTCTTCCTTCAATCCCTCTGATCATCTCCCACCATCATCGTCACCGTTGACTCTTCAAGACGCCAATGTTGCCGTCTGATTATGGCGTGAAATCGATTATAAAGTTGATGTTTGCATATAAGAAGGGTCTAATGACATCCTATTTTGTTTTTGGTGGAGGTGGAGGATGATTATGATGGTGGGAGAAAAGTAAGAGGATGATGGTGGCTCGTATGGTGCTGGCCGGGCAGAACACAGGGATGCGCGCATGACCTCAGCCGGAGCTCCGGTGTCGACAACGATTGGTGGCCGTCGGTGGAGCTGGTGGAGAAAGGGTGATGTCGCCGCCTTTTTACTTTTTTTGGTGAGCTTTTTTTCAGATTGATTTTTTTTTTGAGTAGTATTGGTGGTGGTTGTTGTTGTTGAGTTGATGTTATTGTTGGCGGTTGGTGGTGGTTGTCGTTGGTGTGGGCAGTGGTGGTCGAAAATGATGGTGGTGGTGGGTGAAAGTGGAGACTTTTTGGGATGATTTTGAAGATGATGATTGAAGAAGATGATGGTTAAAATTACCTGAGCCATGTCAAGCAGGTAACCACATAGAGATTCTGAACTATTTATCAATCCGAACCCTTCAGCTTCAACACCATAGTAATAGCTGAAATCGAGAAATAGGTAGAATGCGCCCTACAACACAAATAATAACCTCTTATACTTGTAACATTTTTAAGACGTCATAAGCTTGTCACGCCTCACAAATGAGAATTTGTGTATTCAGAACTTGGTATGTACATGTTTGATTAAGGATAGACCTGACCAAAACAACCCGATCCGAAGTGACCCAAACTACATCACCCGAATGTGACCTGAAACCCGAAGTGACCCGACCCGACCCGAACATGACCCGAAAGCGACCCGATCCAAAACCACCAAACTCGAAAATGACCCGACAAAATATAACTCTAATTGAACCGAAAAGACTTGAAATAACAATCTCTCTATTATTCATTGACCCGAAATGACCCCCGACCCGAAACAACCCGACCCGCTTGACCCGGAACTGACCCGACAAACAAACCCGAAACACGAAATGACCCGTCCCGTCCCGAGTTAACCCGAAATCAATGACAAACCCGACCCGAACCCGACCCATTGGCCCGTTTTGCCACGTCTAGCTAAGGACGTACCTGAGCATTAGAGACCTTGACACCTTGTAAATCATTGAAAAATTGAACCAAGAAATCACGGCGTTCCTTGTAAGCAGTGACCATAGTTGCAACTACTCCTCCCCCAGCTTTGCCCATTCCTAATGCACTCTCTGCTGCACTTTGAGATATGCTATTCGCGCATGAGCTCAACTACAAGCAAATAGCGGTAAAGTCAGGATTTAAAGTTAGAGCGCACCTGTGCAGGTCAATACTACATTGTAGGCAACAAAACTCGAAAATCACAATACTATTAAAGTAGCCTCAAGATTATTATTCTTAAAAGTACCTGACTCTGAATTTTTGCACATGCCGTAACAAAGTGTTTAGGTCCTGCTAGATAGCCCAATCTCCAACCCGTCATAGCGAAGGCCTACAAGAATAATGTGTAAAACCGTTGTATGCTGAATAATAGTTAAAATTATCGGATATTTCCCATTGAGACTCGAAACTTTGGCGATTACACACAGTGCACTTCATTTTAAGTTTCTACATATGAGTGACTTGTGTTTTACCTTTTTCTTTCCCAAAATGCCCTTTACCAAATTCCGTCATCACTCCGTTAGTCCTCTCACTATTGACCCTTTATTTTTGTTAATTAATACACTAATAATACATAAAATCCTTATTAACCATCATCTTCTTCAATCATCATCTTCAAAATCATCCCAAAAAGTCTCCACTTTCACCCACCACCACCATCATTTTCGACCACCACTGCCCACACCAACGACAACCACCACCAACCGCCAACAATAACATCAACTCAACAACAACAACCACCACCAATACTACTCAAAAAAAAAATCAATCTGAAAAAAAGCTCACCAAAAAAAGTAAAAAGGCGGCGACATCACCCTTTCTCCACCAGCTCCACCGACGGCCACCAATCGTTGTCGACACCGGAGCTCCGGCTGAGGTCATGCGCGCATCCCTGTGTTCTGCCCGGCCAGCACCATACGAGCCACCATCATCCTCTTACTTTTCTCCCACCATCATAATCATCCTCCACCTCCACCAAAAACAAAATAGGATGTCATTAGACCCTTCTTATATGCAAACATCAACTTTATAATCGATTTCACGCCATAATCAGACGGCAACATTGGCGTCTTGAAGAGTCAACGGTGACGATGATGGTGGGAGATGATCAGAGGGATTGAAGGAAGAAATGTTGGATTCTTTGCGAAGTGCGATTTGGAGTCGATTAATAAGGTCCGGTGATACCTCGCACTTCACCATTGATGAATGTTGATTGAAGATGATTGTAATTGATTTGGGGATTTAGGGTTGATAAGGGTGGTGGTTTTTATGGTGGCTGCTTTTATTTGTTTAACGGATTGGTGGGAGGGAAATAGGAAACAGACGGCACTGGTGGGTTGTGGACTGGTTTGGCAACATCGACATGGTGGCGTCGGCGTGGTGGTGGCGCCGGCGGGGCATGTGGCGGCAGTTAGGAAGAAGTTGGTGATAATGGGTGATTTTGGGAATTAGATATTAAAGTTAGTTTATAGAGTAATTTGAGGGATTAGTGTATTAAATAACAAAAAAATGGGTGATTGGTCAAATAAGTAACGGAGTGATGACGGAATTTTGGTAAAGGGTATTCTGGGAAGGAAAAAGGTAAATACAGGGGTACCATATGTAGAAACTTAAAATGAGGGGTACCATGTGTAATACGGCAAAGTTCGAGGGTACCATGGGAAAAAACCGTTAATAATAATATATGGAAGATTTTGATTTTGATTTTGATTTTGATTATGATTTTGATTTTGGTGAAGGAGGGGCATTTCCAGAAATTCTTATGGCTCAGTATCCATTAGAGATGGGAAAGAAAAACTCGAAATCGGGTGCGAATATATTGGCATTGAGGGTTGATAGTGAGGGTAATGTTGGGTTTGATGCTGTAGTCAGACAGCAGGGTAATGCAACTAAGATTGTGTATTCTCAGCCTAAGGATTTAGAACCGGGGGTTACGAAAGACGGGTTTGATGAGACGGATGTTGACGAGGAGGACCGTCAGAGGGAGATTGAGAATACCATGGTAGCTACTAAAGCTGTTCTTGACGAGATTGTTAATGCTAATGTAACTCGGCCTGAAAACGTGTCGAAATTTGGGACCGACAAGGCATTCACAGGCACTTCAGAAAAAGACCCATTTGAGCTGGATCAGTTCATTCAGCCAATGATCGAAGTGAAGAAGAATGAGGAAAACATGGATAAGGTTGCTGATGGAGGTACAATGAGAGCATCTAAGAGAAGACGAATCAGTTTCCAAAGGTGAAACTAAGTCCTCCATTTTTCCTTCTGTTTTTTTTACGTTTGCTTAGCATTGAATTGGAGTTGATTGTATGATACTAATTGTAGCTTTGCAATGAAAACTGTTGTCTTTTTCATATTGTGTACAGCTGAAGCACTGTTTCTCTTCGGATTATATTAATTTCACAGTTGAGATTAACAATGCTGTGACATATTTTGCGTTTAGCTGTCTTAGTAACAAACTAAACCAGTAATCTCATAAGAAACAAACAGAAACAATCTACAGAAATCGAGTCCATCATCACTTTTATTCGCATTCAGTCGTCTTTTGCTCAATTGTTGCTTCAAATTAGTGACATTCGGTAAAAAAAAAAAAAAAATCGCTAAATGTTCGGAATCTCAAATCAGCGGAGGGAGACAAGTAAGCAGCGACTCGCAATAATCTGACATATGAACGATGTTGAAATAGAACGAAACGTCTTACAAAATGTCTGTACTTTCTCTCTAATGTTCACTTGTAATCTTAAAATTGTCTCTCCTTTCTCTTAGACATTGGCAGCACCAGCCCACAAGCGTGAAAATAATGTTGACGGGATTTGATCACGGGTCCCGAGTACCACCCCTCATGACTTACCAGCTAAGCTAGCTAACATCTGCCATGATCGGCCTTGCCATGTAATCTTTTACGGAGTATTAATAATTACACAAGCATTTCAGTGCACCATTTCGAATTCTGACAGGTAAGCAACATTATTATATTTTTTTTGATGTCGGAGGGAGAGAATTCAAACACGAGAAACTATTAACAGTACTTAAGTCTAGACATCGACCTCGTTGAAACGAGTAAGCAATATAGTGAAGTCAGTAATAGTGCACTTGGTTAATTCCTACAGAGTGGTCATCTGGTTGCCTATGAAATTCGAAGCATGCCAGTTACAACAGCAGTTCTTCAAAATTGAAACAAATAATGTTACAATCCTCTCAGCATTGTCACCAAACAAATAATACGCCGTATATCTCAAAAAAGACGGTGCCTATGTCATGCTCATGGCATCGAGACTTAACACGAGCTCACATAATAAAGTTAATTAAGAATGTTACAAAACCGTGTGTTACAAGATCGAACTTTTAATTAACATCTCCAGGAAATGAAGATGAAAATAATTTATCACAAGCTAACAGAGAACAATGACGAACCAATTACTTGCATCACACGCTACCAAATGAACATAATCTTTTGGTACCTCAATTTTGAAAGATCTGCAAGTTTGCCCTCAAATACACCATTTATCTGGAACTTCTTCATTTTGAGGATTTCAGTCGAGGTTAACGCTTTTAATGATCAGCTCTATTTAGGCGAAAACTTGAGAGTCAATTTGCTGGATGTTTGGGAAGATTTCTCTCAAAGTAGCAGTGTAGGATGGCGATTTTGCCTGAGAAATAGTAAGACGAAGATCAGTAAAGCAATCAGTGCTATCACTAAATGGCACAAATAACCTTGAACAGAGGTTCTAAATGTAACGTTGAATATCAAATGGGTCCGTAATTCATAGCTAACCCTAGCAAATACCCACTTGTGGCGGACCTAGAAAAAAAAAAAAAAAAAAAAAAGACGCAGAAAAAAAAGAAAAAAAATTCTAGTGCCCTGGGTCCCATAACATAGATCCGTCCCATGGTCCTCACAGGTTCACTTGATAACAATTTATAGTACATAATTCCTTCCTAATACAGAAATACTCAACCTTCAAGAATGCATAGTTTTACTTTTCAACAGAAAACCATCTCTAAGGAAGCAAGGATTGAAGACAAAGCAAATGTAATGTACATGAGAATGCGGCAGGAAAAAAAAAAGTTGTGACAACTAATTTAACTGACTATAAAAGGGATCTGATTGATGTATAATTCCACGGCGTATTCGACTGCCACACAAGAAGAAGTTTATATAGTCGTGAGTTCTATCTAATAGCCTTTGACCCTCTCACAAAAACTTGTACTTCTTCGACTACTTTGAGGTTTTACAAAAACAATTGCAGGACTCCTGGTAGTCCCGAAAGAAAGAACACAATAGATCTGAAACTACAAGGAAAGTTTTCAAGAGATGTTTAAAACTCATTGGCATCTAGTCTAACAATTTGGAGCCTCAAATCACTAGCCAGTAGCCTCTTTCTCACCATGCAAAAAGATATCCATGCGTGAAAACAAGAGCGATTTAATAGGCCTGAATGCACTATGCAGCAAAGTTCTACCATCCAAAAGTACAAACCAATACGCGTAAAGATAAAGAGCACTTACACATGGGTTATGCTCCAGATAGAGAGTGGTAAGCTTCTCCCTTGAGCCAGAAACCTTCTCAGCCATACTCTCAAGAGAAGCAATTTGGTTATCATTAAGCCACAGATCTTCCAATCTAAAAAAGGTCAGAAAACAGATAACGACAACACAATTAACCAAAAGATGCAGATGCAATGTGATTGAAGGTATTGGTTATTTGGTTATATGCCAGCATCATACCTTGTCAGTTTCTCAATATCATCAATTGAAGTCAGCTTATTTGATGACACATCCAAGACACGGAGATTTACCAATCCTGATAGCCCTTCCATTTTTGAAATGCCGTTGTGGCTCAGGTAAAGTTCTTCAAGGGCCACGCATTCCTGCAATTTTGGAGCCAATAATACAGGTTCTATCACAAAGAACAATAGCCTCAGAATAAAACGCATCGACTGTACAACCACATACCTCAAATCCTTTCATACATGTCAATCGATTGCTCTGCAAACTTAATTTCTTAATGCATTGCAAGCCACATAAGTTCACAGTTTTAATTCGATTACGACCAAGCCACAACTCTTGCAAGTTAACTAAGGTTTCCAGGTTCTCCATCACCTGAAATAGGGACAGTAAATAAATAAAATATTTCAGAAGAATTCATTTAAGTATTTAACCATGAAGGAAGAAGGGAGGGGTGATTTCAATATCATAGCAACAGGTAATCTTTTAATCTGCAAGTGGACCAGAATACAAACCCGTAGCTTATTGGAACCAAGTTCAAGAATTTGCAGCTCATGAAGATGCTCAATTTCTTCTATTTTGGTGATTTCATTTTTGGACACATATAGCTCTTTAAGCTTGTTGCAGAGTTTTGACAATCCACTTGCAGATGATATCTCATTAAAAGATACATCAAATACAAAAAGACTCTTGAATATGCTGACATCGGGGATATTTGCTAGCTTATTATCTCTTAGTATCAGCTCCTGCAGATAAATACACAGTACACACCATTTGTCTCAATAGGTAATGTTAAATAGACTCACATATCTCAGGTAATTTTATAGACAGAATCACACAAAAATGACATGTCAAGAGACGTGGCATATGTATGGTAAGCACTATTATGGTAGTCACATAGTGTGCGTGTACAGTGTGTGGCTCACATACTAGTATAGTAGTATGTGTAGTATCAAGTCCGTGTCTTTGCAATCTCCACCTTCTCCATTATAAACACAACACACACAAAAGCTAAAAGACCATGGGATTCACTATATGTGCAAAGATGTGTACATATTCGGTATTCCTATATATTATGCTTCCTCACATAGGTAATGTAATTCTTAGTTATGTATAAATCTGAAAACCAGCGACTTGTCTAGGCTCAAAATCAAGAGGTGCAGAAAGAAGGACACGTAGAGAATAAACACCCAAGAGTTCATGCAGAAGGTCATTAAGTTTCATTCTTTTAAAATTTTTGTAGAGGGGGATTCCAAGTTGCCAACGAGTCTCGTAGAAGACAGGGTGAAATTAGCAAAGGAAAACTTCAAAGATGATATTATGCCTTGCTCTCTGTAGTCTTGTAATCAGTGCTTGAAAGGCCTCCAATGTTATTTTATAATTGGTGGTCTATATTCTCCTTCACAATAACCCAGCTAAAAAAGAAGATATTAATGTATCAAAAGGGATCTTCTACTGCAGGGCAATGAGCCAAACACGTCGTCTCCTTTTACCTATGTTGCTCACACTCAGCTATGGATGTTGGATACAGGATTACAGGTCCAATTTTTAGTACAGACTTGCCATGGCTCCAATGGCTTGAATTTTGAATAAAGTCCTTTGAGATGACAACACACATGGATACTATGTGATGGGACGTGTCTTTGAAACAAAACGAAAAAAAATAATCATAAATTTGAATCATTTAGAGATTTTAAACGACATAGAAAGATGTTCTAGAAGTTTCACGTACTAGTCTCTTCGTTTAATGCTAGATGGCATGTTAGTATTTACCCTTTCCCTAATGCTCTCAAAACCACTTGATAAGCCATTAAATATGTTGACATATCATCGTTCTAAATCAACTTAAATAATGACCATATTCATGTGCGTAACCTATAGCCAACAAGCTCCTATGCCCTATAATTTCATTAATGCAAGTAACGCAAATCGATTCAAGGCGATTCTATCTATCATGTCGTTCACCTGAATTCTATATATATCTGATACTCAACAAGAGCGTATCACCATTCAAATATGGAACACAAAAGCGTGTTACTGTGCATATATGGTATATATTCACAACAAATTAGGCAACCTTGCCGAAACCTACCACACAAACAAAGATATAACAAATGAGCAAAACATTCACAAAAAACAACATTCAAGCGCGTAATTAAACAAAAGGAAGCGATATCAAAACCACACTTTATACAAAACATACACACACACACACATAAACACCTCCAGCTCAATAATAATCAACAGCATCACATCAAACACTACATGTTCACACCAAAAAATAAATAAATAAAATCAATAACAGCATTTTAACACTTAATTAAAAAAACATTTATACAAAAACACACAAGAAACACCTCCTTATCAATAATCATCAACAAAATCACATACAAGACTACAAATTTACGCGAAAAAAACAAAAAGAAATAAAAGTGAAAATCGATAACAAACAGTTTAACACGAAATTAAACAACAATTATACAGAAACATAAACACTTCCTGAACAACAATCATCAACAATATCGCAACAAACACAATAAATTCTACCAAAAAGAAACAAAACAAATCAATAACCACATTTTAACTCGTAATTAAACAAGATTCATACAAAAAACATACATAAACACCTCCAGATCATCAATCATCGATTATAACACATCAAATCACTACAAATTCACAACATTTTATCACGAAATTAACAACATTATACCAAAAACATACTGAAACTTCTCCAAATCAACAATCATTAACAAAATCACATAAAACAATGTAAATTTACACACACAAAAAAATAAGCCTAAATCAACAACAATACCTCAAGGCCAGAAAGATTATCCCAATGACAAAGCGGTTCAACACCGGAATCATCGAACAAATTTTGACGAAGAGAAAGCTTCTTCAATTGCGTTAGAAGACTAATTCGTTGATCCAATTTTGAGAGACGATTCGCGGTTAAGTCTAACTCAGTGAGACTCGACGGCAGCTCGACCGAGTCAAGGTCGTGTAGCTGATAACTCGTTAGATCGAGCGCTGTGACAACCACCGAGGCGTCGTCGTTTTGCGGTGGTTGTTGTTCTAGGGTTTTCTCGCCGGTTTCCATGGATGTTCGATGGTTTGATGTTGAAAGTTGGAATTCGATTGGTGTCTTTTACTTGTTCTTTTTCCTCTTTTTTCAAAGGGGTAAAGTAGTCTTTTTGCGCCCGTAAAAATAATGTAATCGGAAAATTCGTACGGTACCCCGTATAACCGTGACATTTTGCACGAAATACTCAATTTTTTTACGATTTCGAAAACAGATGATTAATTTTTAAAAATAGATCATTTTTCCGAGAACTATGACTTAACAAAAAATTGTCGTATTTTTCCGTATGTTAAAGTTTTTGTATGTCAAATTTTTTTTTATACTTTCTTTTTTCATAGAGGAATTATGTTTTTTATAATAGTCATGTTGGATTTATAGTAACCAAATGTGTTTGGTGTGGTGGTTGTTCACCTCATCCCTTAACCATGAGGTTAGGGGTTCGATCCCTGCCCATGGAAATGGAGCAAACTCTTTGGCCAGCCGTTTACCTCTTCGTGAGAGCACGCGCGGCGAGGGGATTATACACTGTTGTCGACGGTGGACACCCCGGTTTACACCAAAAAATGATTATACACTATTGTCGACGGTGGACACCCCGGTTTACACCAAAAAATGTTGGATTTATAGTAACAGCGGATTAATTAAATATGTACATAATTTAATTTAAAAGGTTATTTATTTACATAATTAGAAGGTAGCATGATATATTGATATTACAACTAATGTAAAATAGTTAAAGTAAAAGTTTATTTATATTTTGAAGAAGATCCGGTTCGCAAAGCAATCATCGGTATGATCTCCCCGACTACCACCATCATCATCTATTCACTAACTATGTTGTCATCATCTTTCCCTCGACTCATCAAAAGTCGGATTAACTTCAAAAGTAATTAAAAGGAATTTATTTGGTGATAAATTTCATTTCTTTTCTTTCTATATTTCCTCCGCAAGCCCTTTAGTTGTGTGCATAAATTTCGCACCATAGATGTTGTTAGAATGTGATTTGAACCATATATTAAATTTAAATGGAGAGGATGTTCTCGGTAATATTAGTTTACTCTTGAAGAACAAATGAGTTACTTTCGAAGGTTGATTTTATACCCAAAAGGCAATAATCTCACCCTAAACATGCTCGAAAGGTGGTGGTGGTGGTGGTAGTGGTGGTGATAGTAGTAGAGTGGCGTTTGGCAAGTTTTGGTGTTATCTAAAAATGGATATGAAAGGTTGGTCTCTCAATAATTTAGTAAGAGACTGTCTCTCACAAGTTTTGGTATTGTCTAAAAATAAGATTGATTATAAAACGCAAATCGATTAATCTTTTAGTCATAAATAAAAGTTATTGAATCAACCCTTCAAAAAAAAAAGTTATTGAATCAAGGTATTTAGGTATGTATACGACTATTAGTTACTCATACTCATACCAACTTAATGTTAAGTCGCCCTCAACAAGTTCTTCTATACAACTACTAAGTGAGTGAATTTGAAAGACCAAATAATCTAAGCCAGACAAATAGTCCTACATTCAACATACAAGTAGTCCTATGATAATGAGAGGTATCATATTATTAATATAGACCCGAGTTATCCCGACTCTCCAACACGGGTACCGTGTCTGATATGCGTCGGATACGGCTATTATATGCAAATTTTTCAATTTTTCGTTTAAAGTGAAGTGTTGAAGTGTCGTATCATGATTCATGTTGGATACCGGATATGATAGGTGTCGGACACGCAACACATCAGCTAAGTGAAATGTCGGAGTAACATATATAGATATAGACATATCATGAAACATTATTATTCTTCTATGACGAGTTGAACAATTAAATTAAGATGGTGACTAAACTGAGGGAGAATGTATTTAATGAATTCTCTTGGGGTAGGTAAAGGTTATTACAAGGCAAGTTGTATGATTAACATATGGAGTATTTATATATGGAATATTAATGTTGTGATGGTAATGTCTTAACGTACTACACACGACGCATTTGGATCAAGTACGTAATTCAACAACATTACTAGATAGGCCACAAATGTCGACCTACTACTACAAGTTTTAGTTACCCGTACTCCGGTCATGATCATATTAAGCTCCACATCGCGTAACCAGATTGGTTTACGGTGCAAATCAATTAATCGTCTTTTGCTCGTAAGAATTATCGAAATTAAAAACGAGGTACACGTACTAGGGGTTTGAGACTTTCGTCGACATAAAAACCGTATGTTTTTGTAGCTCTCTTTACATCAGATTTTAAATGAATAGTAGATGGTGAAGTAATTGGAAACGACAATATGCAAGTCGTGATTATCTACCAGATAATCGTCATTATTGAGATGCTTAACATAAGATGAAGTTATAATACGAATATGCAACTGTCATATTCGAGTTTATAAACTATTGCATTTTTAAAATGGAGCTCTAAACGAACGAGTTATACATAAACTAGTCAAAAAGTTAATTTACGGCTTATTTAATCTCTTTGAATTTATATTGGAAGTTTTAATTTTAAAATTAGTTATTCATCTCTAGCAATACTACTAAGTTGATTATAAGCTAGTTTAGATCCCGCGCAGTAAATGTGCGGTATTTATACACTTAGTAATATAGATCCCGTGTAATATATGCACAGTATTTAGGGGGTGTTTGGTTCAACTCATAAATGTATTAGGTATGAGTTTGGAATGAGTCAAACTCATACCAAGTGTTTGTTTGGCAAAAATAGGGGTTTCATACACATACCTCAAACCCATGAGGTATGAGTTTCTCATACCCAAGGGGGGAGGTGGGTATGAGATTGATACCCATGGGTATCAAGTAATAAAACCAAAAAACATGAAAAAAACTTAAATGCAACATTTAAAATGAATTTTTTTTTACATTTATTTGATTAACTCTTCATTTTCATGATTTTTTAGTATCAAAAATAATTATTTTTAATGTTGTATTTTAGATTTTTTTAACTTTGATGAAGTTCGATCCCATTCCACCCGAAATTGAAACAAACACATGTATGGTATGAGGAATCAAGTTCCAAACCCATACCACCCGGGTATGATTCCTGATTCCAAACCCATACCCACGCGCGTACCAAACACCCCCTTATAGAGTTTTATTTTGTAGTGTATTATTTATAGAATTTAAATCGACAATTCACTTATTTTCCATGTGTCTCTTTAATGTATTTTTATTGGAGAAATAAATAAAAATTTAGATCGTAAGAAGTAGTAAAATGAGTATTTTTTTTTTTGTTTTTTTTTTTTTTACCGAGAAATTAATGATATTAATTTATAAATATTAATTTTTTTTAGCTGCAAATTTTTATTATAAAAAGTCAATAATTTTATCTTTAAGTTCTTTAAAAAAAGAATTTTCTTATCCTAAAAAGATCGGAGATAATTTTGTTCAGAATGCGAAATATTAAATGATATAAATATTTAAATACAAAAGATTGTGTCCATTTATAACTTATCATGTTCACACCTATATTATATGTTAAAAATACCACGCACTATTCTAGGAAACATCTTTTAGGCAGGAAAAGTGGGAGTTTCACATATTCATTTAAATAGAGGATTTAATTGACCTAGTCTTGTATAAAACGATTTTACAGTTATACTTATAAAACGGATCAAAACACAACTCTACACTAATACAGATATAGGGTATAACAACGGTTAAAGACCGTTGTTATATAAAAAAGCTGACGTTGTTAAAGCATCCGTTGTTAAAGGTTTTATAAACGATTGATTTTTTAAGAAACCCGTTGTGAAAACTATTAACAACGGTTAAAAACCGTTGTCGTTACGAGTCATTCGTTGTGGAAAGTGTGACTAATTTTTGGTGGGAAAGTTATAACAACAGTTACAATAGAAAAAACCATTGTTATAACTAAAGACAACGAGTTTTTTTTAAATAACCGTTGTTATTGTTTAAAAAAAAAATACAAAGCATTACTGCCAAAATCCCTCTTGCATCAATTAATTATATATTACTAGATGCATTATTACTGCCAAAATCCCTGCATGAAATGACACAATATATGGAGTGCGAAGGGTTATAAGATTTGAAGCAAAGATATATGGCACAACTTTCTAAACAAAAATATAATTCGTATTAATTTAAGCATCAAACCCTAAACATATTAATTAAAAAACAACTCAAACGACACATATACTAATTATAAATTCATTTCACTATCTCAATAACCAATCCATTATATCATTATCTCCACCCTAAACTCCAAACCCTAAATCTTTAAAACCTAATAAACTCCAAACTTCCTTCAATAATGAATGATACCATTCGTTTAACATGCATTATGACCGAGTACAACAAACGTTTCATACGCTGCTTGCACGAAATCGACTGAAGAATGATGGATCAAACTTCGCGGACTGGAAGCGGCATTACGGAATGCTGCCGCTGCTGACGGGAAGCTCAAATATCTGACAGAGCCCATCCCGTCAAACCCAGGCCCCACGGCTGGAGCTAACGAGATCGCCAAGTATAACGATTTCGTCATGGAAGCGGGTGCGATTAAAAACGTACTCATTTTTGCAATGGAATCCAATTTGCAGAAACGCTTCATAGCCCAAGGTGCAAACAAGATTTTCACCACGCTCACTAAGAAATTCTCGAAAGCACCGAGAATCGTGACCTATGAGCATACCACTCGCTTCTTTGATGCGAAACTCCAGAAGGGCCAACCGGTTAGCCCACACATTCTCAGCATGATTGAGAATGTCGAGAAACTGGAGGCGCTTGATTGTAAAGTCAGCGAGAACATCGTGATTGACCGCATGCTTCATTCACTCCACGATGGTTTTGCGCTCTTTAGAGCGAATTACTATATGAATGATTTGAAGAAAAGTCCTCATGAACTACACTCCCTACTCGTACAGACCGAGAAGTGAACTGAACAAACATCATATTTTTGGTCCTTAATTGCCCACGTGAGCTGATAACTCTGGCAATTATTTTGTGACGTTGGTTGATGGTGGGTTCAACGAGCCATAAGTCAAACGGTTGACTGACCAATCACAGAGGCGAGTTATACGGATATCTCGTAGGACACAATTGTGACAACGACGTGGAGTCCTAAAAATTTTATAACATTCGGTGTCAGGTCGTGGATAGGACCTCCATGGTGATCCTAAGAGTCGATTCTTTTGACTATCGACTGTCTCTTGAGACTAAGGCAGATTTTGGGTGACTTTGGTTTCTTTCTTACGGTCATCCGTAACATGGGGCCAAGTAGATTGTTTCTGGGTCATTTCATGCTGTGCTTAGATCGGCAGGAGTCGAGTTGAAGGAAATATTCAGCTTTTATCAGGTACTCGATATTTCTCAGGGCCACTCGAGGAGTCAGAATCGAAATGCATGGCCATGCTCGAATACGAATTCGTTTTATCAGTTAAGTTACTCTCTAGTCGGGAAAACCACTCTTGATACAGATCGATTGTAAAATACGACCTTTGCGGATGCGGATCTGCAAATTGTTTTACATTGAGTGGGAGAAATTTTAAATGGATATGAGAATCGGTTATCGCACATACACTTGTACGGACAAGTGGAAGTTTGTTGGAGCCGGTGTCCTCCAGTTAGTGCGGATAACGTTATTGCACGTACACTTGTACGGACAAGTGGGAGCTTGTTGAAATTTGGTGTCCTCTACAATTAGTGCAATGACATATAAATCTCTAAAAGGATCAAAGGGTATACTTTTGTATTATTATCAGTTGGTCCACGTTTATCAATAACGGTTGGCTTGCTAGATAAGTTTGACGTTATTGTCATACTGATGGCGGTGATCAACTGGTCCCTAAAAGTCACACCTATAGGATACGTTTGAGAGATGTGACGGTATGAAAATACATCATGTTGATGCCTAATATGACTAAGCGATTAGTCGGTTATTGACTAATAATTAGTCAAACGCGATGTTGAGATAATTATTTAATACGGATTAAATAATAATGGCTAAGACGAATTAAGCGGTTAATTCGTAAATTGAATATAAACGATTATATTTAATTGATGTATATTGAATTAATTATACAATATTGTCTTTGTCGGACAAGTATTAATATGTCGACTAATCCATGTTACTAGTCGATATTTTAATAACCGATAACCGATGACGATTTATAATAAAATCCCGTCATATACATTTTAGCATTTTTGAGTCGGACCACGAGTTAAAAATAAGGAGAAAGTGAAAGCCCACTTCCCCATGAAGCTCACGGTTTTGGCCGAAATAAACAAAAGGAGAGCTTTCTCTCCTTTTGACCTAAGCATATTCATTTGCACAAAAATTAGGTTTTTGGAGGCATTCTCTCTGAAACCTAGATCTCACATCGAAAACCTCACAAAAACTCTCTCAATATTGCAAGGCAATTAGAGAGTACTTTCTAGCACAAGGGGCATAGTCTCAGACGGTCTTGGGTGCAACGATTAGGAGGAAATCTATATTGATTTCTGTTCTTAGGCCGTATTTACAAAGGACCCGAGGTTGATTCTTGTTCTTTATCGTTTCTCTCTTGTTTTTGTTTATGACCATAAATCGCATGTTAAACTTACGTTATAGTCCTAAAATTTAAGGAAATTTTACGGATATTTCCCTACAAGTGGTATCAGAGCGAGGCCACGTATATTTTTCATGTTGATTTTCATTAAACGAATTGAATCGGTAAATTTTTGCTTAAAAAAAAACGTGCGGCCGAATTGATTTTACACGGCTGTTTTTATTTTTTTTGCATTGGAAGCCGTGCCACACGGCTTACTGCTGATCAGTCTCAATCGTCTGATTTTGTTTTTCGATTTGTTCTTTGTATATTGTTATTTTAAACGATAATCATAGCAATATGTTAAAGATTTGTCAATTGTAATTTTGTTTTAATACGGATTATGTTCAAATTGCAATTGGTGTTTTTGTTCAATTGTTGTTTTTGGTTTTGGCCGAGCTATAAAAATTGAGCCGCTGAAATTTTTTTTTTGCTCTCTCTTTGCTCTCGGCAAACAGCTGCTGAAAATAAAAAAAAAAAAAAAAAAAAATTCGTGTTTTTATTTTCTTTTCGGCCAAATTTGCATACAATACGGATTTTATGCACTCGCTTGATAGTGAAACGGTTCACTCACGTACCATTTAGTTATTTTAAAGCGATTTAAAGTAACGGATTATCATGAATTAAAATTAAGTTGATAGAAGCGGTTTTGTCACATAATTTTAATTGTTAAAAGGTGGTTTGGGTAAACTTAACATAATTATAGAATTATGTCACGAATAAATTTTGTTTTAGTTGATGTATTTTTATTTATTTATCGTTACTTTTTGAATGCCATGAATGATTTTTTTTTATTACGTATTTAATTTTACAAACGGTTGTAACTTAGTGTGGCCTTAGTAGAACGTGTTACCGTAATGATGGAACACGGTCTTGGTTGTATTTTGAGATCTCGCATCTCCGTTTTGATTTTTCCTTGTAATTACAGTTTTAATTTAGAATGTAAATAAGTTTATATTTGTAAATTTTAAATTGTAATTTTGAGAAGATCAAAGATGGAGATCGGATGCTCACTCCCGCTGCATGGACGAAGATGGAACATCAAGACAAGCTTCTCGGGTCCAACGGTGGATTCCAAAGTTGTATTGTGTTCTTTTTACTAGGATAGGCCACACTAGGACTTTTATTTACGTATTGCTTTTTTATTTATGTTTTCATCGTAACGATAGTTTGCATCATTTTCCGCCTAAAACCAAACCACCTAATATTTGCATGAAAACTGACTCATATAGAGGTTACGCGTTAGTTTTCTATGATATACAGATATCACACGTTTTTTATAAGCCATCACCTAAATTAATTCATTCACGCAATGCTAGTTTTTCGTTCACTTAAAATGAATTAAAACTAAGTTGATGGGATCTTCCTCGTATAAACAAAAATTGAGAATAGTCTTTATAGGTCAAACTCCAATGAATCCCTTCTTCGTCGGTAGGCATAATATGACCCCTTCTACGTCGGGTAAGTTGGAACTGATTGACCTATTTTATCTCAACACTATGGTCACTCGTACGATCCTGTGATTATGGTGGACTATAGATAGGATTTACGGAAATCTATCGACCAAGAGTTTTAACGATAGAACTAGCTAAACAGTTGGCTTATCAATTTACGGAAATTGAGTCTTGGGATCATTTGTATAATTCTTGAGGTAGATCGATTATACAAGTGCAATGAGTCTACACGTTAAAATAAATTTTAAATAGACTTAAATCACCTCGATGAGTTGCTTATTTCGTTTTGTTTTTCCTTTCTTTTTTAGTGTAGATCACGATCACTTAAACTGCTAATAACAAAATGGTTGGCCGTGCTGACGACCCAATGCCAAGTGCCACATTGGACCGTGAGTCCTGGCTTCGGATCTTCATGAATCGGATGAATCGGTCTACTCGATCAAGAATGATGGATCAAACTTCGCGGACCGGGAGGCGGCATTACGGAATGCTGCCGCTGACGGAAGCTCAAATATCCGACGAGCCCATCCCGTCAAACCCAGGCCCCACGGCTGGAGCTAACGAGATCGCCAAGTATAACGATTTCGTCATGGAAGCGGGTGCGATTAAAAACGTACTCATTTTTGCAATGGAATCCAATTTGCAGAAACGCTTCATAGCCCAAGGTGCAAACAAGATTTTCACCACGCTCACTAAGAAATTCTCGAAAGCACCGAGAATCGTGACCTATGAGCATACCACTCGCTTCTTTGATGCGAAACTCGAGAAGGGCCAACCGGTTAGCCCACACATTCTCGGATGATTGAGAATGTCGAGAAACTGGAGGCGCGATTGTAAAGTCGGAGAACATCGTGATTGACCGCATGCTTCATTCACTCCACGATGGTTTTGCGCTCTTTAGAGCGAATTACTATATGAATGATTTGAAGAAAAGTCCTCATGAACCACACTCCCTACTCGTACAGACCGAGAAGTGAACTGAACAAACATCATATTTTTGGTCCTTAATTGCCCACGTGAGCTGATAACTCTGGCAATTATTTTGTGACGTTGGTTGATGGTGGGTTCAACGAGCCATAAGTCAAACGGTTGACTGACCAATCACGAGAGCGAGTTATACGGATATCTCGTAGGACACAATTGTGACAACGACGTGGAGTCCTAAAAATTTTATAACATTCGGTGTCAGGTCGTGGATAGGACCTCCATGGTGATCCTAAGAGTCGATTCTTTTGACTATCGACTGTCTCTTGAGACTAAGGCAGATTTTGGGTGACTTTGGTTTCTTTCTTACGGTCATCCGTAACATGGGGCCAAGTAGATTGTTTCTGGGTCATTTCATGCTGTGCTTAGATCGGCAGGAGTCGAGTTGAAGGAAATATTCAGCTTTTATCAGGTACTCGATATTTCTCAGGGCCACTCGAGGAGTCAGAATCGAAATGCATGGCCATGCTCGAATACGAATCGTTTTATCGCTTAAGTTACTCTCTAGTCGGGGAAACCACTCTTGATACAGATCGATTGTAAAATACGACCTTTGCGGATGCGGATCTGCAAATTGTTTTACATTGAGTGGGAGAAATTTTAAATGGATATGAGAATCGGTTATCGCACATACACTTGTACGGACAAGTGGAAGTTTGTTGGAGCCGGTGTCCTCCAGTTAGTGCGGATAACGTTATTGCACGTACACTTGTACGGACAAGTGGGAGCTTGTTGGGGCTGGTGTCCTCTACAATTAGTGCAATGACATATAAATCTCTAAAAGGATCAAAGGGTATACTTTTGTATTATTATCAGTTGGTCCACGTTTATCAATAACGGTTGGCTTGCTAGATAAGTTTGACGTTATTGTCATACTGATGGCGGTGATCAACTGGTCCCTAAAAGTCACACCTATAGGATACGTTTGAGAGATGTGACGGTATGAAAATACAGTCATGTTGATGCCTAATATGACTAAGCAGTTAGTCGAAGTTATTGACTAATAATTAGTCAAACGCGATGTTGAGATAATTATTTAATACGGATTAAATAATAATGGCTAAGACGAATTAAGCGGTTAATTCGTAAATTGAATATAAACGATTATATTTAATTGATGTATATTGAATTAATTATACAATATTGTCTTTGTCGGACAAGTATTAATATGTCGACTAATCCATGTTACTAGTCGATATTTTAATAACCGATAACCGATGACGATTTATAATAAAATCCCGTCATATACATTTTAGCATTTTTGAGTCGGACCACGAGTTAAAAATAAGGAGAAAGTGAAAGCCCACTTCCCCATGAAGCTCACGGTTTTGGCCGAAATAAACAAAAGGAGAGCTTTCTCTCCTTTTGACCTAAGCATATTCATTTGCACAAAAATTAGGTTTTTGGAGGCATTCTCTCTGAAACCTAGATCTCACATCGAAAACCTCACAAAAACTCTCTCAATATTGCAAGGCAATTAGAGAGTACTTTCTAGCACAAGGGGCATAGTCTCAGACGGTCTTGGGTGCAACGATTAGGAGGAAATCTATATTGATTTCTGTTCTTAGGCCGTATTTACAAAGGACCCGAGGTTGATTCTTGTTCTTTATCGTTTCTCTCTTGTTTTTGTTTATGACCATAAATCGCATGTTAAACTTACGTTATAGTCCTAAAATTTAAGGGAATTTTACGGATATTTCCATACAATATTGTCTGGAAAGTATTGACAACGGTTATTACACATAAACCCGTTGTCATTAGATAATATATTAACAACGGTTCCTTTGACAACCGTTGTTAAAAAGTATTAACAACGGGTTCTAATATAACCGTTGTAATTACTTTTAACTAATTTTGAGCCAAATTATTAACAACGGTTATAATGTATTACAAAGTAAACCGTTGTTATTAGTTTTTATATTAACAACGGTTATGTAAGTTTTACCCGTTGTTAAAACTAATAACAACGGGTGACAATATACAACCGTTGTAATTAAGTTTAGTAAAATTGCGCGGAAAAACAATAATTCATTCAACAACGTCTTTTCGTAATTTTCGTGAATAAGCGTTGTTAAAAGGCCATTGTGGTTGCCTAGTTTTGTAGTAGTGCTATTAGAGGATAAACAAAAGTAAATACTGAGGACTTATTCTTTTGGACTGAAACTATTTGAACTGAACTAAATTGAACTTAATGGAGCTGAACTGAAATAAGAGAATTTGTGAAGAGAAGAGTTGAACTGAACTGGATGAAATTGAACTGAACTGAATAGAGCAGAACTGAACTAAAATGAGCTGAAATTAAGTCTAAAAGAACAGAACCTAAAAACATTCTTTTTTTACGATAAATATGCATAAAATTGCCTTATACACGTTTGTTATATGAATTTCTGAATAATACAAACTAATTTAGATCCCGAGCAACTGCACAAATTTTTTAGATAGTAAATACAATATGTAGAGAAATTTGCACTTAGCAATTAAACTTTAAATTTAATATTATAATTTGCAATTATTAATGAGTAAAAATTATACTTGTATTAATTTCTACTTTTGTGTTGTATTAAGAGGTAAAATTTATTTTTAACTTGTTAAATTTAATGTAATCTACATTTCATAAATATAAGATACTTTATGGTAAGAAAAAATGATGATAAATGATTATTAGTAAAATATTGAGTAGTCTAACAATATATGATAATACAATAACGTCACATGTATAATTAGAACTGATCAAAAGCGGGTTTGGGCTGGACACGGGCCGGACCCAACTCATAAAAAAAGTGTCAGACGGGCCCTATTTCATAGCCCGAGCCCGCTAAACGGGCCAATTTCCACTGTCCATACCCGCCCACTTCAAGAAAGCAGGCCGACCCGTGGGCTTGAATTGACTTAAACTAAATACAAAAAATAGTGTTTCTATTAAAACACTAGTTTATTATCGTTATCTCCCAATAAAACATAATAATGGTCTAAAAAAGTTTATCCTTAATAAAATATAGGGTTTTTTTATAACTACTACCTTTGTATTACAGTGTTTTAAGAACTACTACCAAAATAATTTTCGTTTAAAAACTACTACCAGTAAGTTTGAATTTTTTTAAAAACACTACCAAGTCTAATCCAAACCTCAATAAAACACAATCTCGGCCATTTATTTTTAAATTTTCATCTTAATTTGTACATTTTATCCCTTTAACACTACCAATACTACCGCTTGTCAATCATTTTGGGGGAAAATCACTTTAACCTAGCTTCATCTAATTCACCAATTTAAGGTAAAAAAGTTGCTTAAATTACTTCATCAAAGTAACTGGTTGAAGCGATAAAACTCACTACTTAAGATGAAAATTCAAAAATAAATGGCTGAAATTGTGTTTTATTGGTTTTAGATGAGATGTGGTAGTGTTTTTAAAAAAAAAATCAAACTTATTGGTAGTAATTTTTAAACGAAAATTATTTGGGTAGTAGTTCTTAAAACAGTGTACTACAAAGGTAGTAGTTATCAAAAAACCCTAAAATATACTAATTTTCAAAAGATAAGTTTACTTAATTTTGGAAAAAACACGAGCTTGGCAATGTTCTCCTACAAACATCAAAAGTTCATTTTTGCCTTGGTCTTTATGTGGTATTATTGGCGGTTACATACACTCCCGTGTAAATATTTAAAAGGTACTATCTTTATACGACAATCTCGTTAGCATGTCCATTATTCTCGGCGAATCTTCATACGACAAGTGTAAATACCGACAATCTCCCACTTATACGTTAGGCATTAGTATTCATTTGCGCTATCTAATTGGTTTAGAGTGTACAAATTATTAATGAAATGAGCAGAGAACGACGGATGGCGGAGGTCTGAGAGTTTGAGGACTTTTGTGAGATTACTTTTAATAGCGGGCCTAGCGGGATGTCCATGGGCAATTTTGTTTAGTCCAAGCCCGCCCATTTATTCCAGCGGGCGTAGTTTTCTTGTCCGTTACCCGTTTATTTATGTTTTCTTGTCCAAGCCCGCTATTTTAGCGGGTCGAACGGGCTGGGCCAAACGGGCCGGCCTGCAGTTGATCAACTCTATGTATAATGTATGGTAGACCAAAATAATTGGTAGAATAAATTTCTCTATAAAGATTGACACATGAGAGTTGCAGTTTACATAGCAGTGTACATATGTAAAGCCAAACATTTATATAGAATATCCAAAAATATTAGGCCCAATTTTGTAGGATAATTATTTGAGCGGAAAAATCTCTAGTCGCACCTATTCTTTTAGTAGATAGAGGATTAGTATGATGTAAAATTGCATATGGTTTAACACAAAAGCCATGCAAAAGAATGTTACCCTCTCCGCCATAATATTTTTTTACCTTTGATAAAATACTCCTCACAATGATTATAAAAAGGTAAATAAATGACTCGATAAATGGTATACTATTTGAACTGTCTAACGTCTTAAGCTTAAAACAGATAATGTCGTCTTAAATGAGATTTTGTGCTTTAAATTAGGGCATAGCTTTTAGTCCAACTCACTTACTTTAAAGCCACCTAGCAAAGTTGATAGTTGTGGTTGCAAATCACGTAGTTTATGATATTATTGTCATAATAAAACTATAGAAGTGACAGAATGAACAAAGCTAATTGATTGAGCTCATGAAAGCTCCATTTATATATCTTCTGATCTTATCCAACTCAAAGTTTATCAAGGAGATAAAAAACAATCGTTAGCCCCTCCATACGACAATAGTATGTCATAAAATAAGACAAGGACATGAAAGTAACCAACAGTTCGAGTAATGTTACTAACTTATTATTATATCCGGGATACAGTGATCGATCTCTAAATAAATCTCCACAAATTCCTATGGAAGAAGCTCTTAGTCTAAACGGATTTATTATGGACCCTAGCTAGCTTAATCATATGACCGCAAAAAGGATGCACACTCATAGAATAATACAACCTTCAATGAATTGATCGAATATTTGAATAAATTACCTCACTCGGTCGGAAATCATTCATCCGCCTATTTTATTTTGAGAATATTTTGGACATTAATAAGGTTGAATATGAATCTAACCCGATCTATTGTCATCTGATTCCTAGCTAACCTTTAGTTCTTTACACCAAAACATGAAATAATAAAGATATATACTCCCTCTGTACGTCCCGGTCATTTGTTGACCTTTTTCAGACATTTTAGGGTATTTCAGTCAATTCTTTACTTTTCAATCCTGGACAATTTGATATGATCATCCCCACTCAATTAATTTGATACACATGCATGATGAATGTCATCAAATGATTGAGCATCGCCTAGCTCTTTTCTTGATCTTTGTGCCAAAATCAAAGATAATTAATTAAATAAATGACTGGGACGGAAGGAGTATAATCGAAATAGATGATCAGTATAAAAAAACAAGGAGCCTTTAGAAAAAAGATTCACTTAAACAAGCTCAATTGAGAAAAAGCAAGCTATAGAGTCCAAGCAAGTGACATTGAGCTAATTGGCGTTCCACATCTCTTTATTACTTTTATTCACTTTAAACCTATCAGAAGAAGATATGTAATAAAGGGAAATCTCCTTCACAGAATCACAGGTCATTTATTTGTTACTTAATTATTTGTATACAAGTTTATGAATTTGAGAATATTCATAGTTAAGCAGATCACGTCCTAACATTTTTCATTTTTAACACATTTTATGAACTAATATTATATCGGATTTTACATAAGGAAGGCAATAGGTCATCTCGTGTCACCAATCTTGTCGTGCCTCATGCTTATCGCAGAAAAAAAAAACAAAAAAAAAAGGACTCAATCGACTTGGCCTCATATAGTCATTCGGTCGTCATTCCGTAGGGGCATTGTGTCGTGTGGCGTTTCTAGGACTAGGGCAATGGGGTTTTAATTTTTACACATCTTATCTATATTAATACAAAAGCCAATACTCAATCCTCAGCGCGCCACGTCATTAATGCAGTTTTTTTTTTTTTTGAAATTCATGTTATGGTGGGACCCGTGAGTGTGCAATGTGTTTATTTCTTCATATTTTCGTCTTTTCAAACATGCGATAAATTCCGTCGTACAACAAATTCTATGAAATAATATTATGAAAAAATTCTATGAATTAATATGAAATAATTTTATACATTCCGTGTAAATAAAATTAATAACATATACGCAGAATGAATTACAAATGCGAGTAAATGAAATTGAATTACATAATTTTTAAAACAAAATTACATAATAATAAAATTACATAATTTCAAGAAGGAATAACATTTATAAACGGGATCGAACATAAAACGCAAATGAATTACATACATATGTTAAATTTGATTATATTAGATTATATTTCTTTTATCCGGATGTAAAGTTTTTTATGTATGCAATTTTTATTTACAAGAGTAGATTACGTTATTTCCTTATAAACCAGTGTATGTGAACACATGTTTGTAACAAATTTAACATAAATTATGTAGATCGTAGATTTAGACCAACTAGATGAGTACAATAGAAATGCAAAAACAAATATACATTCAAAAACATTAATACTGGCCCAAATACATACTCGTGCAATTTAGCACGGGTTTAAAACTAGTTATTTTTAAACTAAGATCCTAATTTTCTTATTGATAATATAGCTACAATATTGATTATTCAAAGGGTAAGTTATTAAAAAAACAATTATGATATTTACGAATACATTAATTTGAAATTTAGCGAAAATTCATTGTAATACCGTAAATGAAATTAATAACGAAAAATATTATTGAAGTCAATAACACAAAGATAATCTAATAGTAAGCATTAAAACCCCAATTTTAGAAGTAAGAAAAATTAAGGGGTAAATTAGAATCCTGGACCTCCAAAACAAAATAAGACATATTGAACCCTACAATTGATCATATCTTTTTCCTAGGGGGTTCAACGGAACCCCATAAACCCCTTTAAAAACGCCCTTGGTGTGGTATCGCGCCGGACACAAATTTTGGAAGGCACAGCTTGCGCACGACCTAGGTACATGGTTGTAAATTGCATCTGATTTAACTGCATTGATCGGAGGTTGTTCATTTATCATTCGTTATCTATAATACCACCGAGATCTTTGTTCCAAAAGTAAATGTAAATAAATGATCGGACGGATTATATTGATGGCTTTATTTGCTCTAATTGAATTTTAGGAATTAGCTAGGGCTGGTCAATCATTTGTAAATAAATGATTTTGCCTCTAGGGTTTCTATGAGGGTTAGTATAGTTTCTCTCTAGGGTCCCCCAAACCCTCATATGAAAGTTTTGCAACTATACTAAAATTATTAGTCAATTATTTATTCAGTGTGAAATAGCTGGATGCAACATCAACGACATTTATCTTTACCTTAGCTTTTTAAAAAGCTTTTGCCCTTAGGTAAATGAATAACGTAGTAAGAAAATCAGACACACTAAATCTTACACTTTTGTTAATAATAACTCACATAATTTATTTCTGATGAAATTACAACGAGAATGGTTAAATTATTGAATAACTTCTTCACGTTAAATAAAACCCTAAAATTACAATTTGACAGTAAAAATAATGTTTGATTCATCATGAAATCGCATGGAACTTTCACACATTCTAAAATAAGTTGTGTTATGGACTTACGGTGTATGACGATCCTTTTATTTATCAATAAATACGAGTTTCTAATATAACGACCGGTTTCACACTGTAAGATGATCCTAAAAGTTTATTATCGTGATGTAATATTGCATTAGAATAACTTTATCTAAGCTAGCTAAAAGTTACGGAGTATAGCACTGAATAAAGACGGTCAAATCAGTAAAAGAGTAATGCTCTTTTTATATTGCTATTTACAAGCACATTTATAAAAGTGGTGTCGAGTTTTCTATATTTGTGATTTATGCATGGTCATACTCCGCATAACTTGGTCTATTTATACTTTATTATAATATACGCCGATAAATAAAAAGCCAATAATTGAGCAACCCATTTTTGATTGTATACTTGCTGACAAATCAAAGTACAATAATTAAATTCTACTAACTTAAAGCCAATTAAATTAAAATCTCTTGTTTAGTTCTTTTTCCTGATACTCGTATATTATTATATATGGTAATATGATATGAAGGTATGCTTTTCACAAAACTAAGGCTACCTATATTACGGAAATTCTTGAAGCTTTGAATGACCTTACGATAAGGGAAAAGCTATAGTCGTGAAGTCGTCAATTGTCATGCATGCTCATATAAAGAATTAAATTGTATGATTTTGTAGACCTGGCAAACAGGTCTGGTTCGGGTTGGGTCAATCGGGTTCAGGTTGCTCGGGTTTGCAAGATTTCGGGCCGGTTCGGTCATTTTCGAGTAGGTTGTTTTCAAGTTATTTGGGGATAACAATCAGTTCCAAGTAATAAACATTTGGGTCGGGTTGAAAAAGTTCGGATCAATTTTGGTTTCGGGTCAAATTCTAATCCTCAATTCGAGTGCGGGTCGGGTTCGGGTGGGGTTAATTTGATCAAGTCTAATTTTGCTATGCCTCTCTATTTTCTTTTGAAAATTATGGTATAACCGTTTTTATAATGGCTGCCCTAATTAAGGATACACATACACTAATAACCTAATGTAAATAGATTTACAAAAATATTTTCTTTAATTAATTTTAAAAAAAGTTTATACTTGAATTTAATTTCTCATGATCAAATCTTATGAATCTTTTCACATTTAGTTTCTTAATATGTGCCTTTCTGACACACGTTAGAAAAATTGTTACCATCAACATTTAATTTCGCTTGATCCCATCTTAAACTTACTTATAATATAGTCATTATATAATTAAGATTTAATTAATAGGAGAATTAGGAATCTATCGAAGATAGACATATTGTGTGATTAAGAGAACGATGTTTTTCTTTCAAGTCGTTTTGTTTCTTAGAAGTTTCAAAGTCCCACCGGTGAGTATTAGAGTAGGACTAATCCCCCCGGTAAGAGAATGAAGAAGCTCTGATGTCATATTATTATTAAAGAATCTATAGTATAAAATAAGTCGTTTAATTTTAAGTTTATTAAAACGGTTTTACATGAGATATTGACGAATCAGTTGGAAAATCAATTTAGGGCAAATAAAGCATGATTTGAGTTAAGATTGTTTAAAAAAGTAGAGACAGCTAATGAGATTGTAAACATGTGAAAAGAGGGAGGGAAAATGAAGTTAACTATCATCATGAAGCCATGAAAGTCTTGAGTTGTAATTGGTGAATGAAATTTGGTTAAGGAAAGAATCATACTGTGAAGTCTAACGAGCGTTTCTAGGTAATACGACTACTTTCTCTGCTTTTCATAGTTTTGAGCCTTTTTGCTTTCAAAGACCTAACACCTAACTTGGCTAACTATTGCTAGTGCTAATTTATAAAGTCCACCATTGCATGTCACCAATAAAAATAACTTCTTTAGTTTATTTTATCTGTGTAAATTAAATCAATGTAGGCCAAAGTATACATAATCAATGGGGTCGGATCCTCTACCGATATAATTAAGGTCCTTTGTTAATATACAATTAAAATCATGTCAGCTTAATTTAAACTCACTTCAGTTCAGCTGAGCTTTATCCAGTTCAGTTCAATTTAATTTCAATGAATTCAACTTAGTTCAACTCAACTCAATAAATTCTAAATTAATTAACTCTACTCCAGCTTCATTCGTTCAGTTTGACTCCATTTAATTACAAAAAACATGATCTAACCTTTTTATATACTCTCTCCCATTCTAAATAACTCTCTCTATTTCCTTTCTCGTCTATTCACAATACCCTCCATATTTCCTTATTTGGCAAACTTTTATACATATTTTAATCACTCCACCCCACAACAATACCCCACATACTCATACTTTATCTTATTTTAACCACCTTACCCCACAACAATACTTATTTTAATAACACAATACCTTCCCTCTCTCCAATCTCCTACCCCACTACAATACTTTATCATATAATACTCCCCTTCCTTAATTCCCGTGCCCTCCATAAAAGGGGAGGGTTATTAAGAATAGGAGGGAGTAAGCTATTTTGTAGATTTGTAGTAGAATGGCTAGTCGAGCAATTATCCATCTAGACTCTAGAGTTTAATGATAATGTGAGTAAATACTCGACTGGTCGATTGATTCGTGGTCAATTACATTTGTCATTTAACTATAAACAAAAGATGAAATTTACAACATTTAATTTCATTTTTAAAATTTAGTGAGTATTGTTATCTATAAATACAAATTAGATAAATTAAAAGTAATAAGCAATGTGTTCATTTTCTTACCTAGTACTCCATACATTATTTTAACGTATTTGTTCCTTAAAATACTGTTATTTATTTAACAATATATATTTAAATTTAGATATACGAACTTAAGATTCATTTCAATTTTAGATTTTTTTTTTTCCTTTTTGCTGTCTGGTGTTTATAGAGTATGTATGTGTTCATATTAACTACTCTTTGACATTAATATACTCCTACAAATACTTTAAATATACTATACGTAACTTCTTCTGTTATTCTTGCCTTGTTGGACCTTATCACGAATGGTAGGACCTTCCTCAACTAATATTTAGACCCCTTTGTCCGATCATTAACTTAGCTTTGTTATTATCTGCCCAAAATTTTTACTTATGACGGCTACAAGCTTATTATTACAGGAAACAGGACTAAGACTGAATTAAATATAATTTTAAAAAAAGGAGTTATATATGAACCTCACAAACTTATGATCATCAATCATTCATAGCAAGCACCTCTACTAACCCCCGATCCCTCGCTCCATCACTGTTACTTATATACTGTTACGGTGTTACCGTTGTTATTATATACAAAAATCTAATTCTCTCGAAATCAATATATGTCTAGTTAATGTATAACTTCCACCAAAACTATCCAACATACTAAGATTTTCTTGTCCTTCTACCATTAGGATAGCATACCATTTATAACCTCATTCTTAGGCAAAACTCTCATTTAAAAGGTTTAACTTAACTTATTAAGTGAAACCTTGCACTCTATTTTATTTATTAGTTTGAGCATGTCACAAATTCTGGGTACATGAAAGCTGTCTATTAAGAAACTTTATTATGTATTGGAGGGTAGATCCCATATTAGTACATTACATAGATTGTACGTAATAATACGGAGTAGGTTGCAGGTTCGAATTTTGTCCAATTATGTTATAATCTCGATCTTTTACCTTATTTAAGACCAAAACATATTGATTGTTCCCGTATGGGTGGAGTCTAATATATAGTTAAAATTTGGGTGAATGAAACTTTAAAGGGTCTCGGGTTTAAGCCTGATCAACGGCAATTTTGTGGTAGTAAAATGGGTTGGGGCTATGTTTTTTAGACTTTGAGTCTGTCACCCTCTATAAAAATTAATCGACCTAATTTACGCAATTTATAGGCTATCACGTATATTCAGGGTTTACTGAGTGCATATACCAATCGATTTCCCCCTTGATCCAAAAAAACATATTGATTGTGTGAGCCCTACGTATGCAAAAAGGACTACTTCCAAAATTAAATTACTTGCATGGGAGTTATTTAATTATTGCTAGTTGGTCCTCCCTCCCTCCTTTATATACTTCCCAACACAACCACCCTCATTTCGTTCATTCCAAATCAAACCTTAAGAAAAAACACTTCATTTTTCCTCTCTTTTTTATCCAACAAAATAATACACTTTCCCTCTATCTAATAACACTACTCAAAGTGTACAAATTTATAGTACTATATTTATTGTAAATTAAATGGAGACTCAAGGATCAAGTAATACACAAATAATAACAAAGAAAGTATGGAATATTTTCCAAATACTTTATGCCATGGTGAAGAGAGGCATTTCAAAGAGCAAGCTAATTGTTGATCTTAACTTGCTTCTGAAGCGAGGGAACGCGTTAGCGGGTCGGGCCATCCATGGACTTGTCATTCACCATAATGCCCTTATATGCAAGTCTAACAACCTTAACAACCACTTCATTTCTCCTAAGGAGTATGAGTTTAGTTGTAGCAATAGCCCCGAGTTGGGCCCATTTCAAGTCATCATGGCCCACCAAAAGAAGTCTAGTTGGCTCAAACCTAACCATAAACGTTACCGTTATAATCTCGAGGATCCTACCACTGTGGCTGCAGTGCAAAGGGTCCTCGAGATGCTCAACTCTAATGAAGGGCCCACAGCCTCCCCATTGGGAGTGGGGGTGGGAGTGGCCGGGCAAGGACAGTATAGTTCCTTGCCCGGGTTTGGGAGTGACAAAAGTCCCCTAACTCGACAATTAAGGGTAACGGATTCCCCTTTCCCGTTAAAAGATGGGAAAGGGAATGATGAGGAGCAGGAGGAGGATGTGAAGGTTAATAAAGCCGCTGACGATTTTATAAAAAGGTTTTATAAGAATTTGAAGATGCAAAAATCTTTGGAGTCTCCTTGCCATATATGGGCTCGTTGACACTCTTGTACTATACAAACAATAATGCATTTGACTAGCAAGTGAAGTTGTATTTAGTAGGGGAACAAGGATTTACATTTATGGGAGGCGAAGAATCTCCACGAAGGCGAATAAGTAATAACATAACGTACCCTTGAAAAAAGTTCGGAAATTTTAATCAAAATTTTCGAATTTTTCCTTGCCAAGCGCCTCTGCATGTTACCCCCTAAATCCGCCACTGATTGTATTCTTTTGAGGCATGTAAGAAAGATCTTAATTAAAAGATCCATGGTAGTATTATCTTCAAATTTTCATGTTAATTACACTGATAAATTTCAAGTTTTTTTTTTCTATATTTTTATTTTACTTTTGACTTTAATTATGGAGTGGTTGGTTGTTGTTATGGTTAAGAAATACATGGATGGTCCATTAAAGAGAGAGATATCGACATGCACTTTTAATTTGGTTAACATTCTTAACAATAAAGATGATCTTTACTCTTTCTTTGTTTTGATGAACTATTATTTCAAAGCGCAAAGTTAGGTGTAAGGGTGTCCACCAAGTGATGGGACTTCAAAGATGTAGAGAGGAGCGTACGTGTTATAATAATTACTCCCTCTGTCCCGGTCATTTGTTATTCTTTGATTTTGGCACAAAGACCAAGGAAAGAAAAATTGGTCAATTATTAAATGACAAGTGGAATAAATTGAGTGTGAATGATCAAATTACTCATCAAATTCATTCTTAAAATAGAAAGGACAACAAATGACTGAGAAACCCCAAAATAAAAAAGGATAACAAATGACCGGGACAAAGGGAATAAGATGGAGTATGGAGTATTTTTTGGTATCACAAATTATTAAATAGGGTTGTATGAAGCATAAGTTATACTTCGATCCGTAATATAGCTTATAACTCTTCTTTATCGCTATTGCCACTAATTGAGTGTATAAGTTATTAGGAAACCTACTTTGGTATATATGGAGCATGCATGCATGCACTCATTATTCTAACTTAATCAGAGTTATTATATTTGAGTCTCCAAAATATAGCTTTAATTTGTTCAAATTTACGAGGGAAAGCTTCATCGTGATCCTAGTGCTTCTACCCGGCTTGAATCCGGACTAAATCAAATGATCTACCCCAAAAAAGAAAATTGTAGATTAAATATTTTCATCTATAAACATCAGACGCACACGTTGTTAGCTAATTCAAATCAAATAAACTGAAATAAGCTAAATCAAATTGACCTGAATTGAGCCGAACTGAATTAAAGTAAGCTGAGTTATATGAAGTAGCTGAAATTAAGAAGAAAAAAAAACCCTTGGCCAATAATTCAGTTTTTAATGCGTGCATAGATAACTTTCGACTCAATAATTGTCGATATTGGCTCCTCTAAATAAACAAACAATGACATCAAAATTAGCGAATACAGATATCAACATTACATGATAAGATATTTATCTCTTTAATTAGTTGACTCAAATAAGTTCGTCTTCTCAATTTTTCTACAAAAATAAAATCTTGGATTATTTTCACTTTGGTGCTCTGAGATTTGGCCTAATTCCACTTTGGTGTCCTGAGGTTTGCATAATTTCACTTTGGTGCCCTGAGGTTTGAACTACTTCCCACTTTGATGATCTATACATAACATTCTTAATATTTTATACTAAAAATATTTTGAACATATAAATCAAGCTTTTTTGCATTAGTATGTTGATTATTCTATTTTATACGTAATATAATATCTAATTTTGCACTTTAATTTACTAAAAATATAATTAATTAAAATAAAAGTTGACTATTTACATGTTTTAGGTTACCAAAATAAAATTTTATTTAAAATTTAAGTCATCAAAGTGGGAGGTAGTCTAAACCTTAGGGCACTAAAGTAGAATTATGCAAATCTCAGGACACTAAAGTGGAATTAGCCCAAACCTCAGGGCACCAAATTGAAAATTTTCCTAAAATCTAATAGGGAGTACTGGAGTAGTATTGAATCAGAGTATGATTGATATTAAATATAATGGTGAAATGAAATGCATAAATAAATAGTCACCTCATGCCATATTTATGTTATCTTTTTAATTTTTTGTGAGAAATATTATAACTAAAGATAAATAAATTATCCGGATGAGTAAAATTTTATTGCAGGACGGTATATTATTATCATAGAATTAGCTTGTACTAAATTTAATCTATAGAATACCATAGTTTTTGCGTACAATTAGAAAATGAGGGGGCGTTTGGTTGGGGGGAATAAGGAAAGGGAAAGAGAATAAAAATGGTTGATTCCTTTTGTTGTTGTTTGTTTGACACAAAGAAAGGGTAACCCATACCCTCCCTTACCTCCAAAATCATTCTCATCCATACTCCTCCCCCGCTTGGACAAGCCCATAACCCCATAATCCCTTCTTCCTCCTTCTCCCTATTTCCACCACTCCCACCAACATCCACCACACCCTCTCACACCGTCAACCACTGCCACCTACACCCTACACCCACCACACCGACACAACCACCACCAGCGACGCCGACACAACCACCACCAGCGACGCCGCCTGTCCACGCTACCCCATATCCTCAACCACTAAACACCACACCAACACCTTCAGTAACTCTCCTACCCCCACCAACCACCACCAACACCTTCCTCGGCCACACCACTGCAACCGCCCGACGCCGGCCACACCAGATCTGGTATTTTAAGGGGTGGGGGAGGGGTTTTCGAAGGGTTGTGGTTGATTTTTTTAGAATGAATAAGGTGTTTGGGGTCGGGATTGTGGTATTTGTTGAGGGCGTGAGGCGTGGTGATTAGGTTCGCCGTGAGGTACCGTGAGGAAGATCGTCGGTGCCGCTACTTGTGGTGGTGTCGATGTAGATAATGGTGGCAGGTGGTGGGTAATTTTGGTGGAGGCGGTGGATGTTGGCTTTTAATTCCCTTTCCCTCTAATTGTCAACCAAACACCCAAGTATAATATGGGTGATCCCATTCATTTCCCTCTCTTACCCTTTCTTGATTTCATTCTCTTACCCTTTCTCGTACCAAACGCCCCCGAGTGATTTATACATTATACACTCAAAATAATACGGGGTAGTTCTTTATAAAATAACAAATTCACGTGAACTTGGATTTGTCTCCTCAAAAAAATATCAAAATTCATGTTGATAAGTACTTGAAATAAAGCAAGAAAAATCATTGTCATTAATTTGTCCGTTTATAATATATATGTCACTAAAGACTAATGGAATGCGTACTTGTGCTTCATGTCGTGTATGCATTTTCAAAAGTGTTTTTGGCTATTATAGATTTATAGATGAGTTGTTGTGTATGGATTTATCAACTTTTATTTATAATTTATAATTTTTTATATTGTGAAATTTGACGTAAAGAAAAATAATATCAATGCATGCTCATGTGTTACGAATCCTTGTTTTACAAGTATCAATTTTTATTATGCTCTATATACAACGATATGCTAATCAAGGACGAAGCTAAGCACAAGCTGATCAGGCCACGTTCTGAACGAGTTTTTCGGAAAAAAACACACAATTATCATGATTGATATTTCGGCCTCAGGTTGAACTTGAACCTAGCTACGTCTGTAATGCTAACTAACGCTAAAATACATAAACTACGAGCCTAGTAATAATATACGGAGTAATTATTAGCTAATTATTGTTGCTTTAGGGTCATATAATAGCCGTTTAAATGTTGTTATTAGTAGTAAGTAGTACGTAGTCTATAATAGATGTACGTCGATGTACTTTGTAACTAAGTTTTATGTATAAAGACGAGGAAAATAAAGGCTAGCAACCATGCCAATAAGTGAGGGGAAAACACGAGGAAGTTGGAACCACTTTCCATGTACATTTGCTAGCTTTTTATAAAGAAGAAGAAGAAAAGCTATCAAAATGTTTTAATAATTTGATAGAGGAGTTACACTAAGATACCACCATCCACTTTATTAGTTGTCTTTGATTAGGCATAAGGACTACTCAATTATTTAGGACAATTTTGCAACATTTATAATTAGGTTTTTTAAAACGGTTTTAAAATGGTCAATTAGAAAAATGTATAGAGTTAAAGTCATTCTCTTTAAGTTTAGTTTACATTTTATAAGTTTATTTCGAATCCTATAAGTTAAGTTTGGATTTTATGAGATCAGGCTTAGTGGGGAGTCAGGATTCCCTGTTAGGGGTTGGGGGAGGTATGGTAGATTTCAGCGGGGACAAACGAGCAATTCCTTAAGTTAAATTTGAAAAACGTTTGAAAATTTAACTAAAAATTACGGATTTTTCAATTTTCAGCAGGGGCGAGTATCCCTACTAGCCTCCCTCCCCCCTCGCTCCACCATGATCAGTTTAGAAAAGTTCAAATCCTATTAGTTCACTTCATAAAAATTTAGTTCTATTCATACCCATTTTCCTGTAAATTCATCTCTTCTATAAGTTTAATTCAGATCTTATAAAATCGGTTCAGAAAAGTTTAGTTTCTATAAGTTCAGTGAAAAATAGTTCAGCAAAATTAAGTTAAAAAAAAACATGACCTAAAACACATTAGAGATAATCGTGGACTAAGTCAGACCAAATTTGAACCGGGTTAAAAAAATCAGCACATATGTCTGGGTCAAGGTAGGTCAGGTCAAATAATTGGGCCTACTTAGTCAACCCAACTATCCAAGCCCAATGGGTATTAGCTTGTGCGGTTTTTTCTGGATCATTTGGGGTTTTTGGGGCGCAATCCGTTAGAGCTGGCAAGTCTGACCCGACCTGAACCCGAAAATATTGTGACCCGAAACTGACCCGACCCGGCCCAATGGCGACCTGTAACCCGACGCGACCCGATTATTAGTGACCCGAACCCGACCCAGACCCGACCCGATTTTGACCCGACCCGATACTGACCCGATTAAATTGATGACCCGACAATTATTAAGCTTAATTTTGATCAAAATGAAAGTGATTTTTTGTTTACATTGATATGTTTGACTTAGTAATGGATTAATTAAACCAAATAATAGGTTAAAAACTAAATTTAATGGTAAAAAATTATACTAATGCAATTAAGTTATCGGACCCGATAATGACCCGACCCGATACATCATTTGACCCGAGATGACCCGACCCGAACCCGACCAGACTCGACCCGAAAGGATATGCTGACCCGATATGACCCGAACCCGATATGACTCGACCCGACATGACCCGACCCAAACCCGACCCGACTGACCCGATTGCCACCTCTACAAACCGTCCTATAGTATATGATTGACCCAAAAGGAATATAGCCCAAAATTAAAATTTTATTTCATTTATATTTTAACTTTATTTTGAAAACCCGATATCTTATGATGAATACCAACGCATTTAAATATACAAGTTATCAATATAAAATATTAGATTATCAAAATAAAATATTTTAATATATATTTATTAATAATTAATTTTATTGGATTTTCTCTTATTAGGTAAGCCTTAGGTAAGCCTTATGTATAAAATGGTCTTACGTAATAATTTGCGAGCTTTTTATATTGATGTATATCAGTCCTCGAAAATGGGCTACTAAAAGCCCAAATGAGCGTCATGTTCAGGTCGAATCAGTTTTAGGTTGTATTAAGGAGTGTGAATTCCTTCAAAATGTCAGTCCTTACAGGTGTGTGAATTCTCCGAGTAGTAAAGGGGTGATGATCCTATTCATTAGCTCAAAAGTAATGGAGGAACCATTACTCCTCGGGTTTTTCTAACGTGTGCCCTAAGGGCACACATTAATAAACCAAATATAGAAAGATTCATAGGATATTCTCACTAATTATGGTAAAATTAAGTTTATAATTGCATTTATCATGAGAATATGTTGTGAATCTTTCCATATTTGGTTTATTAATGTGTGCCCTTAGAAAAAACCTTACTCCTAATACACTTGTTCCGGGTGTAATTCCGGAGCAGGATTTGTTTCCACGTAAGCTTGTAGAATGATGACTTTGCTTGACTCTTTCTTTAGGCCTCTAATGAAACAATGAACAAACTGAGGGCTCGGCTTGGTACCGGGCGAACTCACTCCGACGCTCAAGTCAGTAAACTTAAAGAGATTAAGTTGTGTGTTACTTGACAAAGTATATTGTAGAGAGATAAGGGAGTTAATACCAGATGAATAGTGAGTTTATTTGATTATTTTTGGATCCTTTCCTCAATGAGGGTTGAGGAGTATTTATAGACTTTCACCTTTTTCACGTAGTGGCCAAGTGGCAGAGCAGGTGGAAAGACTGTTCTACCCTCGGCCGAGGGACCCATGGCAGGCCGGCGGACCTGGTTGACTCCATGCCGAGGGGTCTTGGATATGAGTACGCGGATATGTCTCCCGGCTGGCTAGTTGCCTAGCCGAGACCCAAGTGACGGGCCGACAGGCTGCGTCGGCTAAGTTGTCTAATAGTTGTCTAATACGTTGACTTGCTGTGGATATCTTTGACCTTGCTCAATATGTTGACTCGGTCAGCGGGTGCAGAATATGCCCATCAATTTGCCCCCAGCGTAGTCTATGCCGTGGTATGGACCTTCGATGAGTGTTGAGCGTATTCTGCGCAAGTTGAAATTTCTTCCCCGGCTTCTTCTTCCTTGGCTTGGTTCTGCTCGGGCCGTATCCGTATCCCCCTCCACATGGATGTGTAAAGGGCATCAAATGTGGAAAAGAAAATGGCGCCGGCCGAGACCGAGGTTGTGAGTGCCGTGTTCTTTTGATTGCCCCAGTACCCGTCTTTGCCAAGCTTGGTTGAACAGCAGGCCGTTTGGCAAGGAGATACCAAGAATCGTGTTTGAAGAAGATACGTCGATTGGCATTCTGTCAAGGAGCGTGTTGAAGAAGATTTGTAACTGTTTGTCTATTGACATTCCATGGCTGCATGCTTGACACGTGGCTCGGTGTTGATTGGTTGACGCTTCATGGGCTTTGCCCTAATTGGTCCATTTCATAGGCTTTGCTCTATAAATAGAGCAGTTAGCCCCTGATTTTGGCCACCAAAAATTCACTTTCTCAAAAAAATTTCTTCTCTCTAGCTTTCTTCGACGAAACTTCTCTCTAGTCTTCAAAGCGTTACTCGGCGTAACACTTTTCCAAGGTAAACAAACAAATTTTTTCAACTTTTATTTGTTAAGTATTTGTTGTCATGTCTTCTGCTGATGCTGGACCCAGTACTTATGCGCCGGGGGGCGAGCCGTCGCATTCTGATGAGCAGGAGCCACTTGCCGTCACCCCGATAAGGTTCGGGGGTCCCAGGTCTCCTTCTCCTGAAATCGATGAGAGATATATGGAGGGTATCGATGATGATGATGATGAGGCGACCCCTTCTGCCGTAGGGAGGCCGCTTGTTTCGGGTCACGGTGATGCCTGCTCGATCAGCCCTGATCGTGCCTGGACGAATAAGTTCGCTAGCTGCTCCGGCTCCGAACTTTTTGAACACCATTTCTCCTTCGGCAGGGAGTATAGAATTGTTAACCCTAAGGAGGGTCAGGCGGTCTGTTGCCCTCCCGAGGGTTGTATCGGCGTATATATCAGACACCTGGAGTATGGGCTCCGGTTTCCTCTGAATGAATACGTTGTTGCCATTATTAAAGCCACGAACGTCGCCGTGGCCCAACTGCATCCGTTGGCCATCAGGACGATTGTTGGTTTTGTATGGTTGTGCCTTTTCAAAGGGGAGGCCCCAACGGTGAACCTATTTGCCGGCTTCACCACCTTCGACAGAATTTCGTAGGTGGGACGGGGTGGTATAGCATCCAGACTGAGCCGGGTTACATCACCGTCTCTAAGCTTACTTCTTGCAAGGAATGGAAGGGGCGGTGGGTATACGTTGAGGTTCCGGAGGACTATCCGCTGCCCCGGTCCTTCCAGGACCGCGTCAATTTGCGATGCGAGAATAAAGGGGAGCATGACAGATACGTCTCCCGGAATAAGCTTAAGATGGACGCCTCGAAGGTCTATCTTAATGAGGATGAAAAACGGGCGATGAAGCTGTTTGAGGCCGAGAAGGATGGGACGCCAAAGGGATGGATGCCCCTGACGCAGATCGTTCTTCAGGATGAGCTGCTCTGCCACGTCGGCCTCATACCGGCCCTCGAACGGGGTGAGTGGGGTCGGTGTGAGGCCCATCTTTGCTTTTTATGTTTCTGTACTTTGAATCTTTGTTTATTTCCTTTGTTGAACTCCTGCTTTGTTTTTTTTGCAGACCGATTTGGCCCGGGACTGTCTGTCTCTGCTTTCCAGAGGTTGGGACTTGACGAGAACGAGAGAGTTGTTGAGCTGCATCCTAAGGCCCAGACACGTGATCGCCGACCGACTCCTAACGAACTCATGGACCAGCAGTTGAAGGCACTGGATGTGACGGCGGCTCAGGCGAAGGTTGCCAGTAACGTGTCGCGCCGCAAACCAAAGACAACGCCAATGGCGACGACGGCGTCAACTCCGGCTCAGTCTTCAATCCCTGTGGTCCAAAAGCAGCAGGTGGTCATCGATGTTGAGGAGGAGGTCACTGTTGCGGAGGCTCCTCCTTCTTTGAATAAGAGAAAAGAGACCGAGTCTGCCGCCGCTGCCGTTACCGAGGCCGGTAAAGAAAAGGGTCCTCCAACCAAGAAGGCCAAGCCTGGCACGGATCTAACCTGTGGCTCAGATTTAGCTGGTTCATTAGGCGTTCCTGATGACAGGCTCTCTGGCATGTCAATGAATGTTGACATGGATGCTTTGTCCGAATTTTTTGTAGATCAACCGCCGTCGTCTACCGGTCCCTCTGAACGGCAATTAGAGAAGCGGCCTGTGCAGACGGGTGATAAAAATGCCACCGTCGTCTCCTCCTCCCCGAAGCCTTCCCCCGCCCAGATTAGGGCGGAGGGCATAAGGTTATCCAAGATGCTGGCGAAGTGGGCTGACGTGGCCGGTGCTCATATTATGGAGCAAGAAAAGGTCATGGCTGAAGCTGCCCCTGTGCTTGAACGGTTTAGGCTCGAGCTTACTGTCTCTAAGAAGGAGGCCGAGAGGTCAGCGAAGGACTTCCAGGCTGCTAAGAAAGACCTCCTTGCTGAGCGAAAGCTTAGGGAGGAAGCTGACAAGGCGGTCCTAGCCGAGAGGGCCAAAGTTGAGGCTGCGAAGGCTGACGCCGCTAAGCTGCGGGAGGAACGGGACAAGCTTCAGGCTGCTTACGACTTTGCTGTTGATAAGAGGGAAGAATGGAAGTCTCTGTATACGGCTCAGGCGAAGACGCATCGGAACACGAGGGCCGTCCTTGCTCAAAGGGAGAAGGGCATTGAGACGCTCCAAACTTCCATCAACCCTGAGATGTGTGCCCGGTACCGGGACCAGGCCGAAAATGCCACCAGGGAGGTAATTAAAGAGCTCTTTCCTGACGGCTCTTTCCCGTGGAAAAATTTTGAACGGCTCCTTGATGAGAAGGCGACCGCTGCGGAAGCTAAGGCTGCGGAGGAGGCAAGGGCTGCGAAGGCCGCTGAGGAGGCTGCGGAGAAGGCGGCCCATGCTGAAAAGGTGAAGGCGGCCAGGGAGGAAGCTGAGAGGGCAAAGGCAGCTGAAGCTGCCAAGTCGGCTTCCGGGTCGCCCACTAATGGTGATGTCTTATCGCTGCTGGCGATGGCGAGCGAAATGAGCATAGGGAGACGGGAGGTCGTCACCGGATTCACCCGGCCCTTCAGACAGTTTCAGCTGTTCGGGGGCCAACTATTGAGCCTTTCCTCCCTGCCATCTCTTTTGGCGCTTTCAATTCTCATGTCTGTAACCTTTTGCTGTACCTTTCCTTTTTTTGTTGAACTTTGGTAGGTAGTGTTTAGGCTATCCTTATGGGGACGGCCGTCGACTTCTTTCTTGTAATACCTGTGAACATTTTTAATAAGAGTTTGTTTATTTTGCCTCGGCTTGGCCGGGGCTTTGATCACAATTCTTCATTCAGATGTCTTCTTTCGTTATTAGTTGAGCGCTTTTTTTTTCTTTTCGTTTCTACCTTCGGCTTTGCCGAGGCAGTTAGAATGCGTATCTCAACTGTACTTAACGTTTTTAAACATGTTGGCATGTCGGTCGCTTCCTCCTTCACACTCGGTCTGGCCGAGGCGTCAGATTTGCGCTTCCCAACCGCCGCTGTGAACATGTTAGCGTATCTGTCGTTGTGTCCCCGTCACTCTCGGTCTGGCCGAGGCAATCGGGGTTACGGCGCGACAGCGTTCGTATCTGTAGACGTGTTGATCGCTTCCTCTTTCACTCTCGGTCTGGCCGAGGCGTCCGATTTGCGTTTCTCAACCGTACTTATACGTTCCTAAGCATGTTGGTCGTTGTGGCGAGTATCAACTGCTGTTGGCAAGTCGCGTTTCCCTCGTTACTCCCGGCTTTGGCCGAGGCAACCGAGTTTACGTTTTGACTGATTTCCGTATCTATAGACATATTGATCGCTTCCTCTGCCACTCCCGGATTGGCCGGGGCAGTCAGATTTGTGTCTCAACAGTGCTTATACGCTTTTATACTTCGGTAGTGACTGTCCGGCTTTGGCCGCGGCGTCTACTCTGGCATGACTATGGAGGGGACAAGTATTTTGATGGAAAACTTGGATCACTTTTTACAAGGTATAATCACACGTTGGGGTGTCCACAACGGTCCCGGACACCTCCGCCGCTATATGAAATATTTCCTTAGGTTGTCTGTGTTCCAATGGCTCATTAGAGGCACTCCCTCCATGTCTGTCAGCCGGTATGTCCCCGGCCTCATTTCTTCAACCACTTTGTAGGGTCCTTCCCAGTTGGCCGTCATTTTACCATGGATGTTTCCTTTGTTGGTCGCGGCTGACTTTCTTAGGACTAGATCTCCTACTTTTAAGTCTCTTTTGTGGACCCTACGGTTGTATGCTCTTCTCATTCGGTTTTGATACACTGCCAAGTTAAGTCGTGCCGTGTCTCGGCTTTCTTCGACAAGGTCTAGGGAGGCTTTCAGGCCTTCCTCATTTTCGACTGGGTTAAAGGTTTGCGTTCTGAATGTCGGCACCGATGCTTCAATTGGCAGGACGGCTTCAGACCCATAGACTAGGTGGAATGGACTGTACCCCGTTGCTTCTTTCTCCGTGGTTCTAAGGGACCACGGGACGCCGGGTAGTTCATCAGTCCACATTCCCTTTAGATCTTCAACCTTCTTTTTCAGCCCGTTTAGGATTGTTTTATTAGCTGCTTCCACCTGCCCGTTGCTCTGAGGGTGGCAGACAGAGGAGTATGCAAACTTGATACCGAGCTCTTCTAGCCAGTTCATCACCATGTCACTCCAAAGCTCTCGGCCGTGATCAAATACCATGACTTGGGGTAACCCAAAACGAGTTATGATGTTCTCCCAGATTACCTTTCTTACGGCCGCCGTGGTCTTGGCAGGTACCGCGACAGCTTCGACCCATTTGGTGAAGTAGTCAACGGCGACAATGAGGTACTTCCTTCCTCCGGAGGCCGTTGGAAATGGCCCTAATAAATCCATTCCCCACTGTGCAAATGGTAGGGGGCTAAGTACTGGTTGCAAGTCTCGGGAAGGTGCGTGTATAACCGGAGCATGCATCTGACAGTTCTTGCACTTCTTGGTCTTAACTCTGGAATCCTCAAGCATGGTAGGCCAGAAGTAGCCGGCTCGGAGAGCCTTGTGGGCTAGCGTTCTTGCCCCCATGTGATGTCCACAGATGCCTTCGTGAATTTCTGTCAGTATGAGCCCCGCGTCGGTTGGGCCGACACATTTTAAAAGTGGTCTTATTACGGACCTTCTATACAATTCTCCTTCAAATACCAAGTAACTTGCGGCGATCCTTTTTATCTTCTGAGAGAGACTGCGGTCCTCCGGTAACTCTTTTGTTAGTTTGTATTTCATTATCGGAGTCATCCACGTCGTCTCGGCTTCGATGTCGCCCACCATGCCGACGGTCTCAGTGATGCTTTTAGCATTCCTGATATCTACCAGCACGGTCCGGCTGACATTCTTGATGGTTGAACTGGCAAGTTTTGAGAGAGTGTCGGCTCGGTTGTTCTCAGACCTGGGGATGCATTGGATTTGGGAAGATTTCAATTTTGCAGTGTCAGCTTTTACCCTTTCCAGGTATCTTACCATCCCATCGTCTCGAGCCTCATACTCTTCTCTGATTTGGTTAGTCACCAATAGCGAGTCTGTCTTCAACACAATGTGTTCCGCCCCGGCAGCTCTAGCTAGCTCGATTCCAGTTATCACCGCCTCGTATTCAGATTCGTTGTTTGAGGCCGAGAAGGTAAACTTCAAGGCATACTCAAACTCGTCCCCGTTTGGGCTGATGATAAGGATGCCGGCTCCTGAACTGTTTGCCGTAGAGGACCCGTCGGTATATACTTCCCATACGCCGGCCGCGATTCTTCTTGGTATGTGCACTCGGCCAGGAAGTCTGCAAGTGCCTGCCCCTTTATTGAGGGCCTCGGCCTGTATTGAATGCCGAAGCCGGATAGCTCTACTGCCCATTTGATGAGTCTGCCGGATTGTTCAAATTTTTCCAATGCTTTCTCCAATGGTTGGTCGGTTAAGACCGTCACGGGATGCGCGTCGAAGTAAGGTTTCGCTTTCCTTGCGGCAACGACGACAAAGAAAGGCTGCTTTTTCAATCGCGAGTAATTTCTTTCGGCGGGCAGCGAGTGTATGACCGACAAAGTAGGTTGGGTGTTCTTTGCTTGTCTTATTCTCTCGACGACATTACGACCGACCGTGGCCGAGGTAATTGCTATGTATAGATATAGCGTCTCCCCAAAGATCGGCCCGGACGGGGTTGGGAGAGTTAGAAGATGAGCTTTCGATTGCACTGAAAGCCGTGCTCGTTCCTCCTCCCCACTGAAGTCTTTATTCCCCTTCAACACTTTGAAGAATGGGGTGCTCTTGTCGGCTGACCGAGAGATGAAACGGACGAGAGCCGCCATCCTCCCGGCAACATCATAACCTCTTTTCGATTCCTCGGCTCCGTAGAGTCCAAAGATTGCTTGGACTTTCTCTGGATTGGCATCAATTCCCCTGGCGCTGACAAGCACGCCGAGGAACTTACCTGCCCGGACACCGAAGTTGCATTTCATTGGGTTAAGTTTCATCTTGTATTTCCTTAGTGAACAAAATGTTTCGCTCAAGTCGGTCAAGTGCTCGCTGTCAGACTTGCTTTTTACAATAGCATCGTCGACGTAAGCCTCGATGTTTCGCCCTTTTTGATCTTGAAACACTTTGTCCACCAGCCTAGTGTAAGTTGCGCCAGCGTTTTTCAAACCGAACGGCATCATTTTATACATGTATGTGCCGTGTATGGTGATGAATGCGCACTTAGGCATGTCTTCTTCGGCCATGAATACCTGATGGTACCCTGAGAAGGCGTCTAGCAGGCTTAGCATAGTGTAGCCTGCCGTTGCGTCAATTAAACTATCTATTTGAGGCAAGGGATAGCAATCTTTAGGGCATGCTTTATTAAGATTTGTAAAATCAACGCACATCCTACACCCCCCTGATGACTTCTTTACCATTACAACATTTGCTAGCCACTCAGGGTAAGTACAAGGCATGATAAAGCCCGCCTCTAATAGTTTGTCTACCTCGGCCTTGATGGCCTCATCTTTCTCGGCCGAGGAGTTCCTCATCTTATGCTTGACAGGGCGAGCGTTGGAGAGTACGTTCAGCTTATGAACGATCACCTCTCGGCTCACGCCTGGCATCTCGGTGGCTGAATACGCGAAGACGTCTTTGTTCTTTCTCAGCAGGTCTAGGAGGTCGGCTCTGAATTTTGGCTTCAGGCCGACACCGACAGTTACGGTGCGCCCTGGGTCAATTTCTATATCTTCGGTCTCGGCTCCCTCGACCATGCCGACGGTGTTCATCGGATCACCCTCCTGTTGTAAGAATGGGCTCTTCCCTTTCTCTGATTTCTTCGCCACTTTGAGGGATTGCATGTTACACCCTCTGGCAGATATTTGGACATTGACGATTTCGTCTCTCTCGTCCTTTGAGACGAGCTTTTGTGCCTCCCCCGGTCCGAGACATACATCAATGTTAGGGCCCGGATGGACATTACAGCATCGGCCTCGCTCAAAGTAACCCGGCCTATCAGAACATTGTAGGCGGACGAACCATCAATGACCACGAACTCAGATAAAACGTTCTTGGCCGCATCCGCCTCGCCGAACATCACCGGCAACCTGATTGATCCCAGGGGCACCAGGCCGGCCCCAGAGAAGCTTTACAGTGAGTTGGTGCAGGGGCTCAGGTCCTCAATCTTCAGACCGAGGTTGAGGAAGCATTCCCTGAACATGATGTTCGTGTAGGCGCCTGTATCAATTAGGCACCTCTTAACCAAAGGCTGATTTTTCAATCAGCGGGTAATTTTTTTCGGCGGGCAACAGCTGACAAAGTAGATTCGGTGTTGCTGTTTGTCTTCTTCTCTGATGATCACGGCACTAACCGTGGCCGAGGTAACTGCTATGTATAGATATAGCGTCTCCCCAAGCATCGGCCTGGACAGTGTTGGGAGAGTTTGAAGATGAGCTTTCAGTTGCTTGAAAGTTGTGCTCTGTTCCTCCCCCCAGCTGAAGTCCTTATTTCCCTTCAACACTTTGAAGAATGGGGTGCTCTTGTCGGCTGACCGAGAGATGAAACGGGCGAGAGCCGCCATCCTCCTGGTCAGCGTCATAACCTCTTTTCGATTCCTCGGCTCCGGCAGGTCCAATATTGCTTGGACTTTCTCTGGGTTGGCATCAATTCCCCTGGCGCTGACAAGCACGCCGAGGAACTTGCCGGCCCGGACGCCGAAGTTGCATTTCTTTGGGTTGAGCTTCATTCTATACTTCCTTAGTGAACAAAATGTCTCGTGTAAATCGGCTAAGTGCTCGCCGTCGAACTTGCTTTTTACGATAGCATCGTCGACGTAGGCCTCAATGTTTCGCCCTTTTTGATTTTGGAACACTTTGTCCACCAGTCTTGTATAAGTTGCGTCGGCGTTCTTCAAACCGAATGGCATCATTTTATACATGTATGTGCCGCCACCGGTGATGAATGCGCACTTAGGCATGTCTTCTTCGGCCATGAATACCTGATGGTACCCTAAGAAGGCGTCCAGCAGGCTTAGCATAGTGTAGCCTGCCGTGGCGTCGATTAAGCTATCTATTCGAGGCAAGGGATAGCAATCTTTGGGGCACGCTTTATTAAGGTTGGTAAAATCTACACACATCCTCCACGCCCCCGATGATTTCTTCACCATTACAACATTAGCTAACCACTCAGAATAGGTACAAGGCATGATAAAGCCCGCCGCTAGTAATTTATCTACCTCGGCTTTGATGGCCTTATCCTTCTCGGCTGAGGAGTTCCTCATCTTCTGCTTGACAGGGCGAGCGGTGGAGAGTACGTTCAGCTTATGAACAATTACCTCCTGGCTTACGCCTGGCATCTCGGCTGCTGAGTAAGCGAAGACGTCTTTGTTCTCCCTCAGCAGGTCTAGGAGAGCGGCCCTGAATTTTGGCTCCAGGTTGACACCGACAGTTACGGTGCGCCCTGGGTCAATTTCAACTTCTTCGGTCTCGGCTCCTTCGACCATGCCGACCGTGGCATCCATGAGGTCGCCATCATGTTGTAAGGATGGGCTTTTCCCCTTCTCTGACTTCTTTGCCACTTTGTAGGATTGCATGTTTCATCCTCTGGCAGATATCTGGACGTTCACTACTTCGTCCTTTTCGTCTTTTGAGACGAGCTTATGCGCTTCCCCCCGGTCCGAGACATACATTAGTGTCAGGGCCCGGATGGACATTACTGCGTCGGCCTCGCTCAGAGTGACGCGGCCTATGAGGACGTTATAGGCGGACGAGCCGTCAATGACCACGAACTCAGATAGGACATTCTTAGCCGCATTCCCCTCGCCGAACATCACCGGCAGTCTGATTGACCCCAGGGGTACCAGGCCGGCCCCGGAAAAACTTTACAATGGATTGGTGCAGGGGCTCAAGTCCTCAATCTTCAGACCGAGACTGAGATAGCATTCCCTGAACATAATGTTCGTGTAGGCGCTTGTGTCAATCAGGCACCTCTTGACCAGGTGGTTGGCTATGTCCAAGTGGACTACAAGTGGGTCGCTGTGAGGGGCGATGATTCCCTCGTAGTCCTTCTTCCCAATAGTCATATCGGGGATGTTGGAAGCGGGGATCGCTGTTTTGGGCACAAAGTTGATGGCCTGATAAAGTTCGTTCAGGTGCCGTTTGTGCCCATGAGCGGACCCACCGTTCTCGTTGCCCCCGATGACAACATGGATCACTCCTATCCGTTCAAAGACGGATTTTTTGTCTGAGCCGCCGGCGTTAGTCTTTTGGCCTCCGGCAACATATTTGCTGAGGCTCCCCTTCCGGATCAGCTCTTAAATGGCATTCTTCAGATGCCGGCAGTTGTCAGTTAAGTGACCGGTGTGGCCGTGGTACTCACAGTACTGGCTCGTGTCACCGTCCCCCCTCGCCTTGGGAGGCCTTTCCCACTTCTGACCCTCGTTCTTGCTCTGGGCGAAAACCTCGGCGGCAGATACGACTAGGGGGGTGTGACCGTTGTACCGCTTTTGGTAGTACGGTCCCGAACTCCCCCCGGCGCCCGCCGAGTTCTGTTTCCTGGCGGACTTGTCAGGCCGTGACCTGTTGTTGTCACGGCGTCCTTCATCCGGGTTGTCCTCCCGGCGGCTCTTATTCTCTGAGTGCCCTGCCTCGCTGGGGCCTACCCAGGTTTTGTGGTAGTCCTCCACCTTTATGGCTTGGTCAGCCATCTTCCTGGCGGAGTCTAAGTTCAGGCCTCCGCACTTGATGAGCTCGTTTTTTAAGTCCCCTCTTGGGAGGCCTTTCATCAGTGCGAAGGTCGCCAGCTCGCTGTTCAGCTCACGGATCTGCTGAACCTTGGCGTCGAACCTCTTCACATAACTTCGGAGAGATTCGCCTCCCTCCTGTTTGATAGTCAGGAGGTCCGATGTCTCGACGGCCCTTCTCTTATTGCAAGAGTACTGGGCCAAAAATATGTCCCTTAGGTCGCCGTAGCAGTATATCGACCCATTGGGTAGCCCCTTGTACCAACTTTGTGCCATCCCGTGCAGGGTCGTTGGGAAGACTCGGCACCAAACCTCATCGGGCTGCTCCCACACCGACATGTAAGACTCGAAAGCCTCGGCATGGTCGGTTGGGTCGCTTTCTCCTTTGTATGATATGGGTGGCAACTTCAGCTTAGTCGGCACCGGGGTCTCTAGGACATAGGGATTAAGGGGCTGTCTGACCACGTGTCGAACGACACGCGGCGATCGGCTCCTCGCATCCCTGGTCCGGCTCCTCTCCCCGTGGCGGGAAGGGCTTCTTCCCCGACTCTGGTGATTCGGGCTTCTTCTCCGACTCTGGGGAGTCGGACTTCTTTCACTCCTCTGGGGCAGGCCTCGTCGGTGCTGCGGCGACGCTATCCTCCCGCGAGTGCGGGAAGGACTCAGGTCTACCACAGGCACTCTGGGCTCCCCCGGCGTCTTGACGTGGTCAGCTTCCTCTAATGCTCCGTCCAAGTTTCTCGGAGTCACTTGTTGGGCCCTGGTCTCCTGTAGGGGGGCCGTCGCTCTTGTCGTTGTGACAGTGTGAGTCGGCGTGCCACCCATCAGGTCCAGGAGTAGCTTTAGTTTAGCTGCATCAACCACATGTCCCATGATGGTGACTTGGTCGGTGGGCAGCGGTGTTTCTGGTATTATGGGTATCCCGTATGCCGGTTGAATTACTCGGCCGATGGGGGACTGTCCAATCCCAGAATTGTGGACGGTATCATCTTGGTAGAATTCGGTTTCGTCAGTTACAACTATTTCTTGTTGCTTTGACATTTTTCTTAGCTTGTTGGGGTGGGTTTTGTGTATATATTTTTTTTGTTTGGGAATGAATGTGACTAGCTTCTAGTATCTTTTTCCCCACAGACGGCGCCAATTGTTCCGGGTGTAATTCCAGAGCAGTGTTGTTTACCACGCAAGCTTGGTGAATGGATGTCTTTCCTTGCCTTGACTCTTTCTCTCGGCTTCTCCTGAAACGATGAACAAACTGAGGGCTCGGATTTGCACCGAGCGTACTCACTCCGACGCTCAAGTCAGTGAACTTAAAGAGATAAGTTGTGTGTTACTTGGCGAAGTATGTATTGTAGAGAGATAAGGAAGATATTACCAGATGAATAGTGAGTTTTAGGTTAGATTCTCGATCCTTTCCTCAATGAGGGTTGAGGAGTATTTTTAGACTTTCACCTTTTGTCACATAGTGGCCAAGTGGCCAAGTGGCTAGCAGGTGGAAAGACTGATCTACCCTCGGCCGAGGGACCCATGGCAGGCCGGCGGGCCATGTTGACTCGCCGCCGAGGGGTCTTGGATATGAGTACGCGGATGTGTGCCCCGGCTGGCTAGTTGTCCTAGCCGAGACCCAAGAGACAGGCCGACAGGCTGCGTCGGTTAGGCTGTCTAAGTCGTTGACTTGCTTTGGATATCTTTAACCTCGCTCAATATGTTGACTCGGTCAGCGGGTGCAGAATATGCCCCATCAACAATAATCCCTAATAAATAGTTAAATTTGCAAAATAGTATTTCTTAATCAAAATAGTATTAACTTAAGTGCTTAGCCATTAACTCAAAAGCAACCTGACCCAAAACGACCTATACCCGAAAATGACCCGACCCGAAATGACCCAACAACAGGTCACCAGAAATTGACCCGAAACCCGAAAGTGACCCGACCCGACCCAACCCGACCCGAAATATGTGACAGACCCGAAATGACCCGACCCAAATTGACCCGACCCGTACCCGACCCGAGTGACCCGTTTTGCCAAGTCTACCTGCGGGTGTGCTGCCGTCACCGTCGTTGCAGCGGGGGTGATCGGCGTATTACCCATCAGGTGTAACACCCCGGTTTATAAAAGAAGCCTTCGTCAAGACATTCCCTAATAAACCGGACTGTTACCATCTCGGTTTCCCGAGGTAGTGAATAACAAATTAAACTCCAAGGCAATTTATATAATTATTTTTAACTTAATGATTACAAACCTCTTTACGTCAAATTACAAGAACTAACATAAATAAAAGTGAAAGTCTTCTAGATGATGATCTAGCTACTAAGTCGTCTGATCCAGTGTCTCACGCCCATCCAGCTCCCGTTCTATCTCTTAACCTGTCAAGTCTGCTCGCCAATAGGGTCATCACAGGTGTTCACGAATACACAGGGTCAACCACGAGGTTGAGTAGGGAAAACAATTAAACAGTAAAATATGATATGCATGATACTCCGTCACCTCCATCTCCATCTCAACTCATCACACACATCTCATACCCCGGAACGCCCGACCATACCGATCCCCGGTAGACACAACAATCGACCGTCGTCGAAATACCAGCTCGTAGCTGAGGACACCAGGGCAGGTCCTGCAGAACCCGCCTGGGCCTTATCACAACATCGTCATCATCACACCGCATCACCACAACATCCTCCATCTCCAATGCTTATGAATGCTCAAAAGAAATTTGATACCCGTCGTTGTGAGTACCAAAAATAAGATTTATAATTTCCTATTAAGACTAACCTAGGCTAGTGATAACAGGGTCGAACCACAAGGAGGCAGACGTAATTTCTAGCTGTCTAATTACAGTCTAAGGTAACGATTGTGGGGGTTGAGTTGGTTTGGTTTATAACTAAGAGTAAATAAAGACAATAAACTAAAAAGACGGTTTAAACAGATAAAGAAAGGGGTACTAGGATGGTCGGTTCATTATAGCTTCGGCGGCAGCATACTAAGCAGGTCTAAATCAAACACATGAGGCGGGAAATAAAGAGGTCCTCTCGGTCCACTCTTAACAAATAGCATCTTTCGATCTCGCTATAAGTCCCTAATATCACTAATACTGACTCTCGTCCTGAAAAGTGACTTATAATCTAAACTTTACCTATCTTTCGATCTCAGCATAGTTTAGTCATTTTAATTGGTGATCTAACAACTGTTCCTATCTCTCGATCTTATGGGTCAGTCACATCCTAAACATTCAACTAGTCGTGTGCACTCGATTCGTCGAATAAAGAATTAAAACAATTAAAACGATAGTAAAACCCCACGAGGTCAGTCGATCGACCAAGTATGTCAGTCGATCGACTGACACGCGATTCAGTCCGTGTTCTTTATATTGCCGCCTACACTATAGTTCCCCTACATCCTAGCACGAATAAATTAGCTACTTATACTAAGATTGATAACGACAATAAGATTCATCAATAAATCTACGGAATTCATGATTAAGACGATTGAACAAATAGACAACATAAAACAATAATATCGGCTTTGGGAAATCTAGCTAGCAATTCCTATACTATCAATGCGATAAAGATAAACTGAAATAGAAAGGAATACCGAAATTGCAGAGGAATGATTAAAAGCTCGAACGAAAATCCTTTGCAAAACAATATTTCCGAACCCTAATTATTGATAAACTAAACTGAATGTGAAACTAGGTAAATTTCTGAATCAAAACTTAATTCATAAAGTTCTTAGTCAGGTTACATTATATAGCAAACTAACGTAACTAAATCCCTAAACCTAATATAGCTTTGGGCTTTGTATTTCTCGATCTTTATGTTTAATCCGCGTATCAGCTCATAACTCGGTCGATCGACCATGTTGCTCAGTCGATCGACCAACCTATACTGAACAGTAGCTTCTGATCTCGTGCTCTGGTCGATCGACCATAAGCATCAGTCGATCGACCAAGGTTGCTGTACAAGAGTGCATTCTGACGAATTCTGCAGCGCGCACCGATCTTAAAACAGCTGCCATTTCTTCGTTACCTGGTCAAATCAGGCGTTCTACACGGCGTTGGAAAGCTAAGAGGATAAGCTTTCACCTCCAATTGGAATCCCTTGATTATCTGCTCTAGAACTCGAGATATAGCCATCTGAATGAGGCTGCAATATCGTGAAATGCTTCTTTGCTTGTTAAACTCGTACACACCCTTGCTTTTGCTATCTTTAGGCCTCGAAACGCGCACCAAGCTCATTCCTCGAGTCAATACTCCATGTCAAATGCAATGCGAAGTACTTAGGGACGGATTCGGCTTATTTACCACTGAAATCTTCATATTCCTATAAAATCACAAGAAAAGAAGAAATACACGAAACAAGGGAAATAGTAGCATAAACTACTCAATTGAGCTCTGAAATGCGTGTAAAATAGGGTGTAAAACATCATACATTAGACACGCATCAAACTTCCCCAAACCAAACCCTTGCTTGTCCCCAAGCAAGAACTAGACTCGATCCTAAAACCTAATGGAACGAGTTCAATCTCAGAGCGAAATGCAACATGTAAAGCCTAAACCAATTTAATGCAACAAATCAACAATCAATTAGTAATATGAATCATGCAAACGAGTTATGTAGTCGTTAAAAACTGCTGAACCGTCAACTGTAGAGACTCATCAAATTGGACTCTCACGGGTCGCTCAAATCACTCAATAAGCATAGGTGGATATAAAAGAGGATAGAAAGAATTAATTTTGTAGTGACTCTCACCTAACTACGACCTATGAAGACATGCCAGCAGTAAAATATGAAAATGATCTCTATGACCGTACATATGCATTCCAACCAACAGATGACCAATGACACATGCCGAGGTATATATGGATATGTGAGGTAATGGGTAAGAAGAGGCAAAACATTTATGGGAATGTGGAGGTATAGGTGATCAAGCTAGTACCTAAACAAAACCATATGACAACATCCAACTTCTTGCTCAAAATCAACAATAAAACCCGGTGTTATAGCAAGCACAAAACTCACAATCTCCGAAATAATAGTAATCAACCAACTCCCCATAAGATACTAAAGCAACATGGGAGCAAAAATCGCCATACGATAAAGGCTTGAATCATGCGAATTGATTTTCTTTTCTTTCTCTTTCTCGGACTCCAGTCGATCGACCTAAATGGGCAGTCGATCGACCGCTTCGAACAGTACAACACTCTTTTTTCTTTTCTTTTTCGAAACATTTTTCATCTCTTTTCTTTTTTTCTTTTCTATTTCTTCCTTTCCTTTTTCATTTTTCAATCATCATCTCAACAGAGCATATGCCACCAAAAACGAGTAACAATCCCAAAAACTAAACTACTAGCTTGACAAAGGACAGGCTAAATGTAGGATGTAGTAAATGGGACAAAAAAGCTATTTTTGGCAGTGTGGAGTTATCGGGCATAATAAGAAAAGGGAAACCTCTACCACGTGTGTCAGCTAACCACAAATCGAATGCATACAGGTATTAAGCAGATCAAGTTCATATTTATGCACATTAAGGAAACATGTCTCATAAGGAGTACTACTCACATTCCTAAATAAACTGGTCATAGATGACACCAGTTATAAAGCTCTAAACCTCAGAAATATGATGTAGCTTGCCAAATTTCTAAGTCAAGTTTAAAGTTCAGTGAATAATTTAACAAAAACTCGTAGATATGCATATGATTCTACTAATAACATGTTAATTAGCAAGGCTTAGGCAAAACAGGTGCAAAATGCAATATCATCCTTGAAATACTACCGTTCCGACTCGACCTATATGCTAAAATAAACGTGCATTTTATTTGAAATTTTGAAAATTTTCAAATTTTTTGGATTTTTGATATATGTATGAGAAATGAAATAAACAATGCAAAACAAAGTGTAAACGTGAATGCAAGCAAATGATATGCGACGCAAAACCCTTCCCCAAACCAAATCGCACAATGTCCCCATTGTGCAAAATCATGTAATGAAGAAAGAAGAAATGGGAATTTGCGTATACTGAAATAAATAAACATGACGTGAAGTGAAATTCGGGAACTTACAAGACTTTAAGCGCGACAAAGGAAACCTCCCCAAACCAGCGTGAGCTAGGAGGTTTCAGTAGCCAGCAGTGCTACTAAAAAGAGTGCCTGAAAGACAAAAATTACCACGCATAAGACTGAGAAAACAATTTTGAAGCGGAAATATGTGCACAAATGAGAAAATTAGAAGAAATAAATAATTGGACGGAAAAGAAAGCGGAGTAGAAAACTCCCTTAAATCCGCATATCGACCAAACACAGCAGGGGAGAGGTCGTGAATAAGTACAGCAGCAGCAGCGGTCGATCGACCACATCACTCAGTCGATCGACCAAGTGAACAGGAACAGAAGCCCCTGGAAACCGCAGATCAGTCGATCGACCACTGGAACCAGTCGATCGACTGAAAACACTGTTGCAACCTCATATTTCTTCGTAATTGCTCCATGATTTGAGCTAACAAGCTCTAAATACCTGCAAGTGCACAATAATACGCGCCCAAAATTGCGCAAAAACCCAAAGCAAAGTCTCAAACGCATAAAAATCCTAAGCAAGCAAAATAAATGCGAAGTTTCGCGCACACAAAAGCGATAAAAAGTGTTTAAAAGCAATAAAATGTTTGGAAAACATGTGACCAACTAGTAGTTGATCAAAAACGGCCACGGTATGGCCTACTACTAGGTTTCTGACTGAACGCAGTGGCTTCAGAAACTGTCAAATCTTCTCCCGGCCTCCACAACATGGCAACGGAAGAACAACAACGTCTCGCAGCATCCGGATCCCAATCTTTCACCTTAGCGCACAGCTTCTTCTTAGACGGCATATCCTCATCGGGACCTCCTCCTGGATCATATATCCGGCAAAGTGCTGACTTCAAGCTAGAACACCCATCTCACCTCCGGGGTCTTTGAACCCGCCAAGACCCGTAGAAAGAGAAACAAAGCGATGTTCCTCCAATTTGTTCCCAAACCGGGACGGAGGCGTCAATCCTACAAAGAAAGAATTGGTTCAACAGAAGGGGTAGGAAGGTGTACATAATCGACTAAAGGAGTGGAATTACCTCTAATCGGATAGGAGTGGTCTTCATTTACCTTCTCATCGTCATCCGGAATAGGCGTTGGTGACGATTTAACAACTCCCAAGGTCGCAGGGGGGTTGATCGAACATAAATACTACTCGATCGAGTATTTTCCTCCTCCAAAGATAATCGGTCGATCGACCATCGGTTCCAGTCGATCGACCGCTCTCCCTTCTGCAATGTCATTCGTTCGACCACACAAATCTGCTTGATCGAATTCTTCATGTGGCACAGCTTTGAAGTCTTCAATTGACGCTTCATCTTCCTCCAAATCATCATCCTCCGAGTCATACACATCATCGTTTTGCTTTGCTCGCCTACTTGAGCCAAGAGAAGCTCAAGTCTTTTGAAAGAAGCTTCTCTCTGTTCAGCGATTTCTTGCATTTGGAGTTTAAGCATCTCCATCATAGACTTCATTTCCGCACTCTCTTCAGAAGGAATAGGGTCTTGCTGAGGCGGTGCAAAGGAATATGAAGGCTCTTGGAAGCCTTGCTGGTAGTACGGATGTGGTGGCACATAATGACCTTGTTTATAATGCCGGTAAGCATAGACTTGGTCCATATCTCGCTCGGCATATAACGTAAGCATGCCCCTCGCCGCCACATCTCCCACAAATCTCCACCGTCGCTCCCAAGAATGGAACATGAGTGGACTCTCCTGAAATACTGCAATTAAACAACACTAAAGGAGAAGATAAGAACTGCCTCAAGGTACTCAGTCTTCCCTTGAGGCGAAAAAAACAGACTAAAATAAAGACAACCAAAAATTAGAACAATTGCCTCCACGGCAACGGCGCCAAAATTTGATACCCGTCGTTGTGAGTACCAAAAATAAGATTTATAATTTCCTATTAAGACTAACCTAGGCTAGTGATAACAGGGTCGAACCACAAGGAGGCAGACGTAATTTCTAGCTGTCTAATTACAGTCTAAGGTAACGATTGTGGGGGTTGAGTTGGTTTGGTTTATAACTAAGAGTAAATAAAGACAATAAACTAAAAAGACGGTTTAAACAGATAAAGAAAGGGGTACTAGGATGGTCGGTTCATTATAGCTTCGGCGGCAGCATACTAAGCAGGTCTAAATCAAACACATGAGGCGGGAAATAAAGAGGTCCTCTCGGTCCACTCTTAACAAATAGCATCTTTCGATCTCGCTATAAGTCCCTAATATCACTAATACTGACTCTCGTCCTGAAAAGTGACTTATAATCTAAACTTTACCTATCTTTCGATCTCAGCATAGTTTAGTCATTTTAATTGGTGATCTAACAACTGTTCCTATCTCTCGATCTTATGGGTCAGTCACATCCTAAACATTCAACTAGTCGTGTGCACTCGATTCGTCGAATAAAGAATTAAAACAATTAAAACGATAGTAAAACCCCACGAGGTCAGTCGATCGACCAAGTATGTCAGTCGATCGACTGACACGCGATTCAGTCCGTGTTCTTTATATTGCCGCCTACACTATAGTTCCCCTACATCCTAGCACGAATAAATTAGCTACTCATACTAAGATTGATAACGACAATAAGATTCATCAATAAATCTACGGAATTCATGATTAAGACGATTGAACAAATAGACAACATAAAACAATAATATCGGCTTTGGGAAATCTAGCTAGCAATTCCTATACTATCAATGCGATAAAAATAAACTGAAATAGAACAGAAGGAATACCGAAATTGCAGAGGAATGATTAAAAGCTCGAACGAAAATCCTTTGCAAAACAATATTTCCGAACCCTAATTATTGATAAACTAAACTGAATGTGAAACTAGGTAAATTTCTGAATCAAAACTTAATTCATAAAGTTCTTAGTCAGGTTACATTATATAGCAAACTAACGTAACTAAATCCCTAAACCTAATATAGCTTTGGGCTTTGTATTTCTCGATCTTTATGTTTAATCCGCGTATCAGCTCATAACTCGGTCGATCGACCATGTTGCTCAGTCGATCGACCAACCTATACTGAACAAGTAGCTTCGATCTCGTGCTCGGTCGATCGACCATAAGCATCGATCGATCGACCAAGGTTGTCTTTGTGAGTGCATTCTCGACGAATTTTGCGCACAAGACCGATCTTAAAACAGCTGCCATTTCTTCGTTACTGGGTCAAATCAAGCGTTCTACACGGCGTTGGAAATCTAAGAGGATAAGCTTTCACCTCCAATTGGAATCCCTCGATTATCTTCTCTAGAACTCGAGATATAGCCATCTGAATGAGGCTGCAATATCGTGAAATGCTTCTTTGCTTGTTAAACTCGTACGCACCCTTGCTTTTGCTATCTTTAGGCCTCGAAACGCGCACCAAGCTCATTCCTCGAGTCAATACTCCATGTCAAATGCAATGCGAAGTACTTAGGGACGGATTCGGCTTATTTACCACTGAAATCTTCATATTCCTATAAAATCACAAGAAAAGAAGAAATACACGAAACAAGGGAAATAGTAGCATAAACTACTCAATTGAGCTCTGAAATGCGTGTAAAATAGGGTGTAAAACATCATACATTAGACACGCATCAAAATTGATGCAACACAATATATATATAAATCAATGAACTGATGAATCATAAAATCATGCCAGTTACCCGATGTTGTGATATCATACTCAATACGATCAAATCAGTCAATCACCTTCCCGAATATAAATGATAACGTAAATCAACAACCATGAATCAAGTCAACACAATTCAACAACAACGATAATAAGACAAGTGTATTTCCCTACCTGAAGTGCCAGCAAATCCAATTAAGCAGTTCAAGCAGTCCAGAAAATAAAGCAACGAATCTGATTATCGATCCTTCACGAATCCGTCACCTAAAACAATTATAATATTTATAATTACTAACTACTAAATATATAAATCACCCAAAATGGAAACTTTCCCGATATAGTAACTTTACACTTGAACCAGTCCTGACTCAAAAACCCGTCTTTAATTAATTAATTATTATTTTATTTTAAGTAACCCGAAACTTAGACCAAAACGATAATTAGAGAATTTAAACGAATTATACGATGAAACGAATCAAGTATTTGAACAACTCTAACATTCCCGACTCAAAACCGTCTTTAAACATTTTGAATAACTCGGGAATTAAATTAATTAACTAAATATAATAAACTAAAAGATTAACGAATTTAAACGATTAAGAAAACCCGAATCAAATATAAAAATAACTCGAAAAACCCGACTCCACCACCCGTGACTTCTCACTCGCCCCAAACTCCTCACGCGCCGCCTGAACCACCGCGACAACCACCAGCCGTGGTCCCCACTTCGACCCCACCACCAACAACCACCACCAGCCTGGTCGACTGCCGCCGGCGAGTCGAACCAGGGCTGGCATTTGGCCTGGTTCACCGCCAAGCCTCACCAACCGCCCACTGTCCTTGACTCACCACCACCGCAACACTCACCAAACCCCTGTCAAACCACCACGGCTCTGCTCGCCGTCAGCCCACGCACCCACAAACAGTGGCACCACCGTCTCGACCTCCCCCTAGTCCACGGTGGAGCCACCCCAAACCTACCCATCTAAACCCGTCTGAAAACCACTACATAAACCTGTTTCTAACCCCTTGTCGATGCCGCCCTTCACAGCCACCCCTACTGCCTAAAACCACCTCAACAACCACCACCCCACTCGACCCTTACCACCCTACTCCCTTACCCTGCTAACAACCACCAGCAACACCTCTATAGGACACGAAACAACAACCAACCCACGACAGAAATATAAAAAACAGAGGAAAGGAGTTGCTCTTACCATTTTTCTGCCACCACAACGGTCACCAGGGCCACCCACTTTCGTCGCCAACCACCCTAAGGGCTTCCTTGCTGCGCCGCCAACACCCAGCTCACTCTCTCTCTCTCTCTCTCTCTCTCTCTCTCTCTCTCTATGCGTGAGGGTGAAGTTGGAGCTGATGAAAGGAGGGAGGCGTGAGGGAGGCGGGTTGAGGGAAGGGTTAGGGTAGTGTTTAGGTTATAATTAGGGTTAGGGTTATTAGGGTTTAGGGTTAATTGGGCTTTAGGGTTTAATTGGGCTGAACAGTTAATGGGCCAACTCACTGCGTTAGCTCACAATTCGAATCCTATATAAACCCGTCTTAATTAACTTATATCGATACAACGCGGGTTGAGTAAAATAATTTAACGTGATTATCGACTCAACAATTAACCCGACTTAATTAATATTATAAAATGTATAATAATTAATATATAATAATATCCGTTTAATTGATTATATTATATAAAATACGGGGTATTACAGTCTTTCCCCCTTAAAATGAACTTCGTCCCGAAGTTCGCTCCCGTACCCAAACCTCAGAATGGTATTGCATATCGTACTTACGGACGTCACGCATTTCTAACACGGTTAACACACACTTTTGACACATCAATTAAACATAACAAACACGGAATGTTACATTCTGCCCTCCTAAAACTAAACTTCGTCCCGAAATTTAGCTCGTCTTTACTTAACCCAACTAACTACGACTAATAACTACCTGGGAACACCAATGTATAACAACTTAAATAATCACCTGAGAACACCGTCATCTTCCATCTAAATTCCGATCTCAAACTCAAATAACTCAATCACCATAGTCACACTGGACCGTAAACATAACTCCCGCAAACATAACTCGGCACAAAGGCCCCACAACTCAATACTAGTGGTCTATCTCAATCTCAATATCAATAGTTTAACTACACTCTCCTTTTACACATCAACCATCTAACAGAAGTAGGAACCAAAATATATAGAACTCATTTGCATAGGTACCCCACAACGAAACATCAACTTGATCAAAACTACTATCTACAAACAAGTGCAATGTAAGCATTAAGATTTTACAATCCTCCCCAACTAAAAACATGTTTACGTCCTCGTAACCTTCATTATTATAACTAAAGTTCTCAAACTACTGCTAACAACTGAAAGAGGATAAAAGATTCCCAACTCACGCTTAAGTTAACTAGTTCTTACCAAAGACAATCAATGTACAAGCTCTCTCAAGGAAGCTACCGTTACCAGTAAAAATTATTAGTAATTATTCATCTTACCAATCATTGTAATCTCATACTTTAGAAACATAGGGGATCAATCAACATAAGAAAGAATTAGGGTCAACACTTTGATAAATCGATTTATGAAAATTTATAACCTAATAGGTCCAGTCTGACTTTCCTTTACTTATTTGTACAGATTTAGGTCAAGACACAGAATCACCGATAAAATGAAGACAACCAGTTTCGCAGTACTTATCATCCTAGAAATATTTTTAATCCTCATAACAAAGGGTTTGGGATTTATTCACGACGACGAATACACATTGATTGGCAAATTTTACAAACTTATTGGTCGAGTCAAACAAGCGAGTAAACAACGATATTGGAAAGTTAACATACAAGACTATCATACATAAAATTTCGTTCTTGGTATTGAATATATTTAAACTGCACCCAACACAATGACATAAAAGATTAATGTATTTAACTACACCAATTTTACAAATATTCGTTACCTGTCATGCTAATATTAACGTACCATGTTGACACACAACTCACTTAAATCACCACATTACATTTCCCGTTTGGACATTCGTAATTAACCACACCCACCAATTCGCTATATGAACGAACAACATGACTAAATTATCCCGCTACTTGTGACTCCGTTCTAGTTTCATTACTCCAGACTAGCAATATCATGAAACCATTCAATCAGACACTGGCTGGAAATCTCATTCCGAATTTATACTTACACGACAAAATTTAACTTCATTTTCAAAACTTTTACTTTCATACTGGACGGTGAATAATTTCCTTAACATAATCTTATAACAGAGCCGTCCATAGAATTCATTTACAGCTTACTACGAACTCAAAATCAGATAAACTTGATTCAATTCCTCCAAACAAAACGAGCTTAGGTGTCGACTCATATATTGTAATTTACAGGTTCATCTTATTCATTTCAGTCCTACCTTTACTAATGAGCGACTATTACCTCAACATTAGGATTTTAATTGCACTTCTTTACTCAATTATATTCACGGTTCAATTAAACGTAACTATAACGACTATCATTTAAACCAGCGCATATCATGTGAATCATCAAAGGGTTATCCCATTATAATTTGCTAATATAATTATCATAAACAATCTTTATTAAAATATAATTGATAGTAACGACTCGAGAATATAGATATGTCAAATGTCGTGCTGAAATTGCAAAAATCATTCTAGCATTTTATGACAATGTAATAACGAATATATCCAATAAGAAACAACAACACTGTTTATTATCATGTTATAGGTTTAGGTTTAACTGAAATAATTTAATGAAATGAAAGTTATAAGTATAACTTTAGGCACACCGACTCACATAAAAGGCATTAGAACAATCAAATTAACTTTTAACGCCACCAACTTTCCAAGATATGACAATATAGTTTTATATTTATATATATCCGACCACTATGCAAATATGATGAACACACCAGAGATATTACAACACGCCAAATGTATATAAAATATGCAAACAACTGGACTCGTATAAAATATTTCACCCTTGATTAAAAATCAATTTAAGCTATTCAATTTTACTCATACTATCATGCCAATAATGTTATCAACTAAACTTTAATTTTATCACTGGTTAAGATACATAACTACTGAACATGCGTGTTACTATCGTCATATAAAACATTATAAATTCACATTATTAAAGCTCATGAATTAACCAAACAATTGTATGAAAACTCAACCTAGAATACACATTTTAAATGTTTTGATTTACGTTGTACCTTCCAAAAATCACGAATAAATAACTGTTCGATTAAAACTTGATTCATATTACTTTTACAAACACGGTGAGTTCAAAACACAGGGAAAAAGAATTAGGTTTAAAGCACAAGAATTCCATTTTTAAAGAATTTTACAACTCAGTTGGTCCGAACAAACATGTGACAACAATTGGTCCAAAACTTGGGTCAGTTTGCAAAATTTACCGTTTAATATAGAGACATCAAGAATTTTCGTGGCTTATTAATTTGAAAACATATACGACTCTTCTGATCGATGGAGTTGGAATTATGTAAAAATTATTAATACAATTTAAATGAGGATTTTCACAAAATCGTTGGTCGAACATTACTGCACAGGAACTTCCTAACCACAGCTCACTAAAATATTTATTACTCCTAGTCTGTATATCCTATAAGCGTGAAACAAACGCCAAACGATCACTAACTCCCAAGACTATCTCTCATAAAATTTTCATCCATAGGCAATAAACAGAAAAGAAATGGCAGTAAGGTCAATTAAAGTGTAACCTCAACAAACGAGTTTCCTCACTAAGTCATTCATTTTCTATGTTCCAAACTCTTACAACCATATTATCGATACTAACTCATCCTAACTTAATCTCACACTGTACTTACGTAAACATCTATCCCATAGAATCCCTTCGCATCTCGATCTACTCCGTACATCTAAATCACGATTGCTATGACTATAAACATGCAATTCAATAGTGTTTCTATTTATTATCACAAGACTATACTAGCATGGCTTCGGGATCACATAACCGCATATTACTGAGTCATAGTAGTACTATCAACACATCATTCATACAAAATACTTACCGTAGCGTTGTCCTGCATAAGGGTTAGAATATATGGGTCTCAAAGTATACATCAACTCGATTATGCGATAATCAACGTATCAATCAGTTAATACTTAGGCAACGATATATGAATTTCATGTTCCATCTCAAGCAATTTACTACCCTTTCTCTCATATACACTCAGGGTTTCTGGTCAACTGAGAGGGCCACTGGTTCGGTGTGAGGAGGCCCCTAACTCATACCTTACCGTAGTGTGCTCCTAACAGTTCTATCCCGGGGTTCATTTTAATTAGACACATCCTAGGTTCATTGGGATCATTGGTTTAGGCCTGAGGATCGTTCGCTCTGATACCACTTTGTAACACCCCGGTTTATAAAAGAAGCCTTCGTCAAGACATTCCCTAATAAACCGGACTGTTACCATCTCGGTTTCCCGAGGTAGTGAATAACAAATTAAACTCCAAGGCAATTTATATAATTATTTTTAACTTAATGATTACAAACCTCTTTACGTCAAATTACAAGAACTAACATAAATAAAAGTGAAAGTCTTCTAGATGATGATCTAGCTACTAAGTCGTCTGATCCAGTGTCTCACGCCCATCCAGCTCCCGTTCTATCTCTTAACCTGTCAAGTCTGCTCGCCAATAGGGTCATCACAGGTGTTCACGAATACACAGGGTCAACCACGAGGTTGAGTAGGGAAAACAATTAAACAGTAAAATATGATATGCATGATACTCCGTCACCTCCATCTCCATCTCAACTCATCACACACATCTCATACCCCGGAACGCCCGGCCATACCGATCCCCGGTAGACACAACAATCGACCGTCGTCGAAATACCAGCTCGTAGCTGAGGACACCAGGGCAGGTCCTGCAGAACCCGCCTGGGCCTTATCACAACATCGTCATCATCACACCGCATCACCACAACATCCTCCATCTCCAATGCTTATGAATGCTCAAAAGAAATTGATGCAACACAATATATATATAAATCAATGAACTGATGAATCATAAAATCATGCCAGTTACCCGATGTTGTGATATCATACTCAATACGATCAAATCAGTCAATCACCTTCCCGAATATAAATGATAACGTAAATCAACAACCATGAATCAAGTCAACACAATTCAACAACAACGATAATAGGACAAGTGTATTTCCCTACCTGAAGTGCCAGCAAATCCAATTAAGCAGTTCAAGCAGTCCAGAAAATAAAGCAACGAATCTGATTATCGATCCTTCACGAATCCGTCACCTAAAACAATTATAATATTTATAATTACTAACTACTAAATATAGAAATCACCCAAAATGGAAACTTTCCCGATATAGTAACTTTCCACTTGAACCAGTCCTGACTCAAAAACCCGTCTTTAATTAATTAATTATTATTTTATTTTAAGTAACCCGAAACTTAGACCAAAACGATAATTAGAGAATTTAAACGAATTATACGATGAAACGAATCAAGTATTTGAACAACTCTAACATTCCCGACTCAAAACCGTCTTTAAACATTTTGAATAACTCGGGAATTAAATTAATTAACTAAATATGATAAACTAAAAGATTAACGAATTTAAACGATTAAGAAAACCCGAATCAAATATAAAAACAACTCGAAAAACCCGACTCCACCACCCGTGACTTCTCACTCGCCCCAAACTCCTCACGCGCCGCCTGAACCACCGCGACAACCACCAGCCGTGGTCCCCACTTCGACCCCACCACCAACAACCACCACCAGCCTAGTCGACTGCCGCCGGCGAGTCGAACCAGGGCTGGCATTTGGCCTGGTTCACCGCCAAGCCTCACCAACCGCCCACTGTCCTTGACTCACCACCACCGCAACACTCACCAAACCCCTGTCAAACCACCACGGCTCTGCTCGCCGTCAGCCCACGCACCCACAAACAGTGGCACCACCGTCTCGACCTCCCCCTAGTCCACGGTGGAGCCACCCCAAACCTACCCATCTAAACCCGTCTGAAAACCACTACATAAACCCGTTTCTACCCCCTTGTCGATGCCGCCCTTCACAGCCACCCCTACTGCCTAAAACCACCTCAACAACCACCACCCCACTCGACCCTTACCACCCTACTCCCTTACCCTGCTAACAACCACCAGCAACACCTCTATAGGACACAAAACAACAACCAACCCACGACAGAAATATAAAAAACATAGGAAAGGAGTTGCTCTTACCATTTTTCTGCCACCACAACGGCCACCAGGGCCACCCACTGTCGTCGCCAACCACCCTAAGGGCTTCCTTGCCGCGCCGCCAACACCCAGCTCTCTCTCTCTCTCTCTCTCTCTCTCTCTCTCTATGCGTGAGGGTGAAGTTGGAGCTGATGAAAGGAGGGAGGCGTGAGGGAGGCGGGTTGAGGGAAGGGTTAGGGTAGTGTTTAGGTTATAATTAGGGTTAGGGTTATTAGGGTTTAGGGTTAATTGGGCTTTAGGGTTTAATTGGTCTGAACAGTTAATGGGCCAACTCACTGGGTTAGCTCACAATTCGAATCCTATATAAACCCGTCTTAATTAACTTATATCGATACAACGCGGGTTGAGTAAAATAATTTAACGTGATTATCGACTCAACAATTAACCCGACTTAATTAATATTATAAAATGTATAATAATTAATATATAATAATATCCGTTTAATTGATTATATTATATAAAATACGGGGTATTACATCAGGTCCAGGAATAGCTTCAATTTGGCTGCATCGACCACATGTCCCATGATAGTGACTTGGCCGGCAGACAGCGGTGTTTCTGGTAGTATTGGCATCCCGTACGCCGGTTGAATTACTCGGCCGGTGGGGGACTGCCCAATCTCAGAATTAGGGACTGTGTCATCCTGATAGAATGCAGTTTCGTCGCTCACAATTATTTCTTGTTGTTTTGACATCTTCTTAGCTTGCCGGGTGAGTTTTGTTTTGTGTTTTTTTTTGTAAGGGATTTGACTAGCTTTTAGTATCTATTTCCCACAGACGGCGCCAATTGTTCCGGGTGTAATTCCGGAGCAGGATTTGTTTCCACGTAAGCTTGTAGAATGATGACTTTGCTTGACTCTTCCTTTCGGCCTCTCCTGAAACAATGAACAAACTGAAGGCTCGGCTTGGTACAGAGCGAACTCACTCCGACGCTTAAGTCAGTAAACTTAAAGAGATTAAGTTGTGTGTTACTTGGCAAAGTATATTGTAGAGAGATAAAGGAGTTAATACCAGATGAATGGTGAGTTTATTTGATTATTTTTGGATCCTTTCCTCAATGAGGGTTGAGGAGTATTTATAGACTTTCACCTTTTGTCACGTAGTGGCCAAGTGGCAGAGCATGTGGAAAGACTGTTCTACCCTCGGCCGAGGGACCCATGGCAGGCCGACGGACCTGGTTGACTCCATGCCGAGGGGTCTTGGATATGAGTACGCGGATATGTCTCCCGGTTGGCTAGTTGCCTAGCCGAGACCCAAGTGACGGGCCGACAGGCTGCGTCGGCTAAGTTGTCTAATAGTTGTCTAATACGTTGACTTGCTGTGGATATCTTTGACATTGCTCAATATGTTGACTCGGTCAGCGGGTGCAGAATATGCCCCATCAACACTATTATAAAATTCTTATACTCTCTTCACCTCATCAAAATACTTGACCGTTGATTATTTTGGAACAAAATTTAGACCGTTAAAAGATAATGGAGAGAATCTGAACCGGTAATAGAGCCACTCAAAGAAAACCAAAAAGGAACAGTTTAATTTTCAAAAGATTCTGTAGTACTACACAGTCAGTACCCACTTAATAGTTGAAACTGCGTTTCTTTAGTCTTTCATCACTCACTGATCATCAATTCATCATCACTTCATCACTCAGTTATTCATCCCTACAAAATTTCCCCCAATTTTAAACCCTAATTATTACTCCAAACCCAATAATCATCCATGGTGCTGTCGGCGGCGGTGGAGAACCTTCTAGAAATCACCGCGCGCGAGAAATCCCAGCCACCGGCGAATGCCGTCGCGCGAAAATTTCTCGCGGAAATCGGCGAAGAACAATCGATCGACGTTCTCAGTACCATACTTAGTATGCGCACAACCATCATCAATTTCAGCGCTTTAATTGTTCATTTGGCTAAGCAGAAGAAGCCGAAGAAGATGAATGATAATGATTGTCTCTCTCCTACTAAGGGTTCTCCTAATCCCGTCACTACTACTCATCGTTCCGACGCTTTCGCTTCGCCTTCTTCCACCAATAATACTCCTCCCATAGGTTGTTTTCGCTTTTTATACTCATTTTATCGTATCTCGTTATATTTCATTGATAGTATTCACTATTCAGCTTGTTACCAGTTTTTATATCTATTTTATCGTATCGCTTTATATTTCATACGGAGTATTTAGTGATCGCTGTGTAACATGTCATCGTACACCACTCTTTAATGACGAATGAACTCTATATCTAACTTAGGATTTTACTTTGTTATACCTCCTTTACGATGATCTTCCATGGTTGCATAACATGGTGTCCAATGCGACAGTTTGACTATAAATTTCGACATTTATATATTGCCTTCTTTTCCGAAAATGAATTTTTGAAAGATTTATTACTTAGCTAGTTAGCTATGATCAAAATATTCAAATCTTTGACCGTAAAAAGTGAATGTGAAATATTTTAATGACGGGTAAGGAAATACATTTTGTTTTTGGACGGATTATACAATTTTGTTTCATAATTTCTTTTTGTTTCTTTTTCTTATTAATCATGCGTGTAAAATTATGAACTTTGATATATTTTAATGACGGAGAAGGAAATACAATTTTGTTTTTGGACGGATTATACAATTGTGTTTCATAATTTCTTTTTGTTTCTTTTTCTTATTAATCATGCTTGTAAAATTATGAACTTTGAGATATTTTAATGACGGAGAAGGAAATACAATTTTGTTCATGGACGGATTATACAATTTTGTTTCATAATTTCTTTTTCTTATTAATCATGCGTGTAAAATTATGAACTTTGAGATATTTGCTGGTATTGTTTAGTTCTCGTTGAAGTTACATGCAGTGAAAGGTTCAAACTTTGGTCATTAATTTTTTCAAATGTAATTTGAGTTAGTATTTTGCTCGTATTGGTTAGTTCCCGTGGATGTTACCTGTAGTGAAAGGTTCGAACTTTGGTCATTAATTTTTTCAAATGTAATTCGAGTTAGTATTTTGCTGGTATTTGTCCGTGCTCATTGTATTTTACTACTCCCTCCGTCCTTTCCTTTTTGTACATTTGCCTTTTGCACAAAGCTCATAGAGAGGGAAGATGACGTGGTTTTAGACATATAAAAAGAGGAAAAAGTAATTTGCATGTATCAAAAACCAACACATCTGTAATTTGCAATTTGCATGTATCAAAAACGGAAATGTGAAGAAATGTCAGCAACATCCAAATTAGGAAAACGTAGAAATGACTGGGAATAAGCAAGATTTCTGGTATATTTTTCAAAATATGAAGAATTTGTTTAATATAGTGAAATGAGTTAAACACAAGAATCGGTATGTATCGTAAGGAGGAGGTATACTATCTACATTATCTTTTCAAGCTTCTTTCTGACCTTTTCTGCTCACAAATCATTAAAATACTATATTTCCCTCTCTTATTCGTCTTGTTGCAAGAAAAAAACATTATTTTTGTGATGTGTGAGGATAGAAGATTGGAGAATGTAATCGTATGCTAGTGATTTGTGAGGATAAAAGATTGGGGGGAATGTACATAAAGAAGGTTGATCACATTGTTTAGTACAGAGTACGGCATTAAGTTATCATATGTTTTCATTGTACCCTCACTCGAGTCAATTGAATTCCGTTTGAGTTTTTCCTCGCTCCGTAGCTCTAAATTATATAATGTACATAATTGCAGTTACAGATATCATAACTGTATAGTTAGGAGCTATCCTGGTTCTTTCTCAAAAATACATTACGCAAAGTTTTTAACTTATTTTGGAATGTCTCCAACAGGCTCTATAACGGTAGCTCTAGGAATGGGTTCTTATCGAGATGCTGTATTTCATTTGATTGATCATGTTCACTCAAAAGCGTTATTGTGTTTGCAGGAGATGCGTTACCACCAAATAAACGAAGGAGGACTTTAAATTTTCCTGGTATGACATGTCCTTACTATCTTCATAACTTGGTACCTTACTTTATAACCTGTTCACAGTTTTTAGAATCAGAAAATGGACAATGTACGTTCCATTCTATTATCCGCTAATGGAAGCATTTGAAAGTAACGCAGATGATGTAGTTGCATCGTTCCTGGACGTATTTGTTCCTGCATCGACTACTAGTGAGGTTATGGTTGATACAAAAACTGACCAGTTTATCGGCTCAGCCACTGCTAGCAAGGAAAAAGCGGATATGGGGATGATGGATAGTTTAACTGATGCTTTGACAGAACTTGAATTTAGGAAGGCATTTCTGATTTTAAATTACAAGGGGAGGTAAGGTAGTCTCATTTTATGTGTGTGTGTGTATGTGTGTGCAGAATTTGATATATGTTTCTGTGCAGAAAGCAGCTTGAAGACGTAATTACTGCTGAAAAGATTCGAAGCCTTAGCAGGCTTGACATGAATAGTTTTGAGTTCCACATTTGGAATGATTTTGGTCGTGGTATTTGCAAGGAAAATGAGAGGAGGAAGGTATATTTTACTGCTAAGGATCGAGTTGACTGCTTCACTTAGTTTTATGCCTTTCCAGTTACCAACGAAGTCCTCTTATGTATATATTTGTATTCTTGTCCTTTATTCTCGAGCAGTACCTTGATTGGGAGTCAGGAAGGTATCTCACCTATCATTGCCATGTTTATGGAGATGCAAGTTACAGTTTCAAGGTATGGTTTTATGCCTTTGTGTTCCCTGCAACTGGATAATCTTGATGCATGCTCTTCTTTATGGTGTCATGATACTATGTTTTGAGGATTTACATTTGTGTTCATGAAATGCTGTGGGTGTATGCCTGCAACCCCCATTATTTCCCATAGTAGGCTTGCTGAAGCATGTCATTTTAAATATTTTATATATTATTCATTTCTTCTGTATATATTTGCATTCTTTCTTTTTACGCATTTTTTAATCTTAATCTTTTTTTTTTTTTTCATTTTTGATATGATATAGGGTCCCTTCTTAAACAAGACAACCACTCTCTTACAGAAAGAAATAGGAGATGAAAATGTGCTCATTGTTAAATTTTTGGAGGACCAAACAGAAAGCATAGAATCAGGATCACGGTCTGTTATGTCATGTCCTGCATTTAATAAGATTTCCCAAGAGGGAATATTTGTCGGCCGGAAGCACTTCCAATTCTTCGGTGAGTTCTTTTATATTCTCAATTTTAGGTAAGGTTGATATTAGGCTGCAATCAGAGGTATATTATGTGACCATTCTTCTGTAACCAAGGTTATTCATGTGAACAAACTCACCAAAGTGTTCGGATGTTAGCGTAACTAATACATAGGACTAGAAGTTTCTAACGAGGAAGGACGAAGCCCTTATCCTTTTTGGATGATTTTCTGGACATTGAATTTTTTAGCTCAACTAGAGCTCCACTATGGCTCTCCCACATTCCCACTTGGCGAGTTAGCGGACACCTTGCTTACGACTCCATAATTACATAGTAATAGCTTCTTAAGTGCGAGCAGAGCTAAAACACTTCTATAATACTTTTGAGATGCTTCAATATGAGCTATGTTTTGTCCTTTATGGTGTTGTTTCTTTCTGATATCCCACATAATTTGGTAGGCCTAAGCCAAATTCACATGGAATTAAAGTTCAGTTGAGACTTATCATTGTATTCTTCATGATCTAATCTGGTTTGCTCGTGCTTTTCCAATGTATTTATTGCTCAGTGTTCAAAGATGGTGGAAAGGCGGAGAAGAAGAAGAACCCAGCTTCGAGCCCAGTAAAGTGCTATTTTGTTAATAAAGAGGCGTTTGCTAGTTTCTTTGATGAAGGATCTCGATTCTTCCAGAGAAAAACTATCCAGGATGCAAGGTCTATGTTTATGCACATACACAAGGCATCAAGTGTGGCAAATTATATGGCAAGGTTGAAGTGAACTCTACTTGTTAATTTTTGATTGGTTTCTCAGTCACGTAGTCACTTACATCAATCTGCTCTCACTAAATTATCAGGTTTTCACTCATCTTATCAAAAACGGTTACGTTAGATGTAAACTTAGATGATGTGCACGTACAAGATATTGACGATGTGCTTTGCTTGGTATGGGTTCACTTTCTTTTCATTTCACTAGGTTTTCATCTCGTTTATCCTTTTATTGGATGTACACTGATGTGAATGTTGTTATTTATCCTGTGTTTCTTTTTTCAAGGACGAAAAGGGAGAACCTGTTTATATGGATGTTGATAAACCTCACATACATACTGATGGAACGGGTTTTATCTCTGAAGACCTTGCATTGAAATGCCCTCTGAACTGTTTTATGGGTTTTGCTCCTGATGAAAACAACATCAAGGTGTGTATGCTGACTCTTGGCCTTTATGCCCATTTATAATATGGTTCTTTGGCTTATTAACCAATGATCCTGTCCCTGCGAACGCGGGGGCAGGAGAGAGGATCCAGTTTGGGTAGTTGGAGTGTAATTTAGGAGCGGAGGGCATACCTCTGTTTAGCACAAAGTTAGCATCAATGAAAATAGGTTTTCTGACTTCATAGTTGACTCCATAGTTGCAAAGTGCGGATTGAGGGCTCTGTAATAAGTTCACGGACTATTCTCATTTCTTCAACTTGAATGAGATTTATGAAATGTGACATGTTCTGTTTGACCTCTAATAGATCATCGTGATGTATTCAGCTGTTACTGTTTGTTTTTTTGTTATTTAGTTATTTGACTATTTTTCTCGTTGAGATATCAATCGCTGTTGCAGAAAATTAGTGTGTCAGAAGCTATTAATACTGTCTTTGGCCTTTTTCTTAATAAACCACACCGATATATCTCTTTCAAGCATGGGTCTCCTTAACATGTAGTCCATCTTTGCTTACTTATAGACTGCCTTTGTTTTATACATTTCCTTGATACTATATGTGATATAAATTACTTTCAGAGGCTTGTTGGTGAACTTCCAGAGACGAGCCAGTTGATATCTCGTAATCTTGAACCAGTAATTTAAACTGTTCTAAACTCCTGATTATGTGGTTTAGTTATGTTAACTTATGCTGGAAAACTACTGAACTATTTTAAATTTCCTGAACTTCTAGCCACTGCTGATACAATTTCGTATGTTCCATAAAGGAAGAGCCATTAAGGGGACTGTTCTTTTGAACCGAAAGGTATACTGTTTGCTTGTAATTGTATTCATTATTAGCAAGCACGACTTTTTTCTAAACATTTTGAATAAAATATATTATCCTCATACTTCACTTAACCGAAGTTCTTTCTTCTCTCCATGGCTCCTATCTTCCCCCGTGTTTCTCTTTTTAGCTTCCTCCGAAAACAATTCAGGTACGGCCGTCAATGATAAAAATTAAAGCTGATCCTGAGCTTGCTGGTGCACCTACACTGAATAGATTTGAGATTGTGGGCACTAGGTAAATTATCTGTCGATGGAAGTTCTGCGCTTGCTTCTGTGTGATGTCTATGTTTGATGTTCTATCGGATATCTTCTAGATGTATAATGTTTTCTCCAGACTGATCTTGTGGTTGCTGGATTAATTTTGTAGCTTTTCCAGCTGTCCTCTGATTTTTATCTTTATTTGATTGATAAGATATCTCTCTTTTTTTCTCAAATATAGAGAAATTGAATCATTAATTTGATAAAAGTTTCTTTCTATGAAGCAACAAACCTAAGAGGCCCCGTCTCTCAAAAAACTTGATTTCTCTGCTTCACTATGGGGGTGTACCTAAGGAATTCTTTCTGGAAAGGCTTGATGATGCTCTTAAGGATGTTCATTCCATACTATATAAGAAGCGAGGTGCACTGAAAGGTAATTATCTGGTTCTAGGACTTATATTCCATTCCATCACTAGTGTTGATTTGCTCCTGTTGGCGGCTGTTGCCACTTACACCTATTGTCTTAACGTACGATTTTTTATCAGTATAGTGCTTACTTGACAATCAAGCTTCTTATGTCAAATAAATTATACTTTTGTTTACATCAATTTACAGTTGCCATTAACCGGGATGCTGATGAAGATTTCACAGTAGCAAGGATGATTTTATCAGGACTTCCACTTGATGAACCCTTTCTCCAACATCGATTATCTGAGATTGTTAAAGAGGAAAGGAAGAATCTGAAGGCAGGGAAGATTCCCATTAGTAATAGTTTCTATGTGATGGGCACTGCTGATCCTACCGATACTCTAAATTGCGGCGAAGTTTGTGTCATCCTGTATGTAGCTTACATGCCATTTTACTTGAAAATCTGATGTTACGTGAGAGCATGCATACATCTCTTTCTCTCTCTTGGTTGCGAAAATTACCTTACCTTGCTTACTGATTCATCTACTCTCTGTGGTTTCCCTTTTGTGGTTGTGATAATTATTTTACCTTGCTTGCTGATTCATCTATTTTTGTAGGGAACATGGACAAATTTCAGGTCCTGTATTGGTGTACAGGAATCCTGGCATTCACCCCGGGGACATACATGTAGTTAACGCCAGATATGTTAAAGCTTTGGAAGAAATTGTGGGAAATTCCAAATATGGGATATTTTTTCCTTCAAAAGGACCAAGATCAATGGCTGATGAAATTGCCGGTGGTGACTATGATGGAGATATGTATTGGGTGTCCAGAGATCCCGAGGTTGGCTTCTGTGGTTATTCTTTTCCTTTAATCTGTATTTTACTGGCTTTTTTGCTATGACTGATAAGGAATGATGAGTCATGGTTGATTTAGTGCCAAGTGCCGTTGCAACCTTATTGCCCCCACCTTTCAAGGCTTTGTTTTGTGCTGGTAATTTCAGTAATAAGCTGTCTTTCTTTTATGCACCCTTTGTGCAAATTTCTGTATGGCTGTCAGCTGCCTTTACTCAATGTTGTGAACAGTTTGACCCCGGCCATAAACCAAACACTTTCTGTATGGCTGTGAGCTACCTATATGTCCAGTATAGACCTCTCTTGGATTAGTAAACCAATGCAACTCAATGCATTATGTTTTGCTGTGTATTGGTATATCTTTCTTAAGCTGTCTTTATTATAAATAGAATATGTTCTGATTATTCTCGTTTTAGCTTCTTGCAAAATTCAAACCTAGTTCACCATGGAAAAGCTGCCCTTCTTCACTTAGCTCATCTAGCAGGAAAGTTGATGGCCTCTCAGATGAGGTGTTGGAGCGTGAGCTTTTTCGTCTGTATTTGAGGTCGAGGTTTCAGCCAAGGTCCGTTTTAGATTAATGGTTTCTCTAGGAAATTTTCATTCATTAATTATTACATGTGAATATTTTTCTTCTGTATATACTCATGACAATGATGCTAATATATACTACGTATAATAAATTTCCCAATTGTTAACCTCTATGATTTATATGATTATTATGAACCTCATAATGCCATGGCGTTTGTGATTGCAAGCCATTACATTTGCCATCCTTCAAAGTTATTTATTGTCTTCAAAGAGCTCGCTTATTTGTTTTTACCGTGACAGCTTGTTTGACATCAAGTAAATACATTATGACAATGGTAAATGGGAAAATGCTCACAGTTTGTATTGATAACGGACAAACTAAAAGGTATTTACACTGGTGATAGGGGGCAATGAAACCACAGTAAGTGCTAATAGATGCAAGTCAATGTAAGAATATAAGCTAAGGAAAATATTCACTTGCACATTCCCTCCTGAAAATTTCATCAAAACTTGTATAAAACCACCTTATAGTAATATTGGTCAAACCACTTTACCCAAAAATCTAAGTGACACCTTACATGATATTTTTTTTACGCTTTTGAGTAACTCAAATTCTCAAGGGACCCTTTTTGGTTACTGATAAATTGTCATACTGTTTTCATCATTTTACTGACGAAGGTGTTTAGTTGGTAACAATTCTACATAATTAGTGAAATCGCTGCAAGTAGTTCTTTTGGATTTAGTGTGATGTGGTTTGATGTTTAGTTGTTGTAAGACTGTTCTACAAGACTAGATGAGAGTTACTAGGTGCATTCTATAACAAATTTAGCGCTTGGATAGCTACACTGAGAAACTAGGCGACATTGCTAAAATAGCTACACTCTATCCCTTCTTAAGTAAAGGTGCTAATTTTGATTGCCTCCCCTTAATATGGGTTACTGAGATGGCATTTGTCCTCCTTAATGCCCTCTTGGTTTCGAATTTACACGTTAGAGAGAAGTGAATGACTGAATTGTAGTGAATTTTGTAGTTTTAGAAACTTATCCACTTGCTCGAACATAGTTTATTGTTGCATTATCTGTCAGGCATATTAAGCTGATTGTCCTAATCCTATATGCATTAGCCTTGAATGCATCAACTAAAAATTATTTGACTATGTGTTCTTAAATGTGGGATACGAATCTCCTTTTTAAGTAAATTGTCCTCTAATGCTGGGGTTGCATATTCAGCAAGGCTATGGGTGTGGCAGCAGATTGTTGGCTTGTATACATGGATAGACTATTGACACTGGGAGATGAATGCTCAGTCGAGAAAGAGTGTGTAAAGCAAAAAATTTGGAAGCTGATTGATAGATATTATGATGCTTTGGATGCGCCAAAGAAAGGGATAAAGGTTAGTTTAAACTTTAAGTGTATTAATTATTTTGTAAAAAGCGTTTTAAGTGTAATCTTTTTCATTCTGAGAAAACGTTGCATCCTTTTGGGTATTGTAGCAATTTCTACCTTTCAAGTAGCGTATGCAGAAGTTGAGTTTTTTTCTTTTCTAATGTCTGCTATTAATTTTAGGGAATGGTTAATGGCATCATACAAAATGGCTATTCCACCCACTTCTCACAAAAAAAAATGTTACTTGTGAGAGAATGTGTAAATCTGAAAGTTTGCACTGCTAGCCTTGTTTTGGTCCTGCTAGAATGGATTAAAATTAGCAAATTTTTAGGGCTTGGCATCCCAACAGACATACTCCGGATGCTATTTACCCTTCATGGCAATTGGATTCTCGCTTGTTCGCCCCCCATTTCAATTTTCTTGACATAATTTCGTATTAGGTCGACCCAATTAGCAGGACTCTTTCTCACTATTGTAAAACAAGTCATTAGAATTATTGGCTTTTGGTCAAATGGATGCATTGTAATGAAATTGATACATTGGGGCCGGCAGTTCTGTTGTTCACATGATTGCTATCGACTTTGTGTTTGCTTGAAGTACGGTACATAGGGATTACTCATTTTGTCGAATTATAATGGAGTTGACAAGTGAGTGTTTAGAGTTATTCTGGTTAAAACGAAGGCCAACATAAATTTCTACGAAAGCAACACATATGAGATATGGCACTGTTCTGCGGTACCATGCAGGGGTTTGATGAATAAATTTGTAAGACTTGGGTGATGTTTCGTGTAGGCTTACTTGCGCACATGATGGACTTCTTTTCTATTGTCGGGGCATCTGAATCTTTAAATATGAAAAAGTAGCAAGGTAACGGGGATAGAAATTTAGGATGTATGCAGTCCCACTCTTGAAGCTGTTTCCAAATGACCCAGATGACAATTGCGCTGAAAAGTGCATCAGTGTCATTTTTTGATAAACTTTTTACTGTTGTATTGGCGGTTTTAATATCATATATTATTATTGTTTTCCTGAGGATTCCCTTTCATGTCTGTACTTTGATGCAGATTGAGGTTCCACCACACTTGATGCCAGGCAAATTTCCACACCATATGGAGAGAGGGGAGAATTGTACTTACCACTCAAATTCTATTTTGGGCGAGATATATGATCAAGTAGATAATTATAACCACCACCTTGATAAAGTCAAAGGTGAGGGCATTTTTCGGAATGATAAGTTTTGTAGCACTCGTTTATTCCCTACAAATTTCGATCAAATACTCGCTATTCTTTGTTACAGCTTATGATGGGTGTTATAAAGCAAAAATGGTTATTAACTTTCTACTTCCCCCTGCTCCCCTTTTTTTTCTTTTTACGTGAACCCGCTTTTGAAGTAACAAACTTGCTGGGGCGGTTAGTCGCCGATCCTGAACTCGCTGATGCGTTAACAAGTCGTAGTTTTCGTGTAAAGATATTCTCTCTCTTATATAAGATGTGAGCAAAGACGCTTACCACCATACTACTTTATCCATTTAAGATCTTCTCCTTACTTTCCTCCTTGTGAAGTAGACTAATTCAATGGCATCTTTGCATAAATTTCATTACTTCTTATTCAGAGACAATCTCTATTATTTGCTAACAATTAACGTGTTACTGTGTTACATCTAACCCCTTACCTCGCTGTTGTACTCAAATCAAAGATAATGAAGATAGTTTATATTTGTACAATTGTTTGGGAAATTAAATGGTTTACTCAAGTCTTATTAAAGTCACATTCTTGAGGTGATCGTTTTCATTTTGCTTTTCATTTTAGTTTGGATGCTGCCATATTTCAAGGAGCAAATAGAGCAAATTCCTGCAGCATGTCGACAAGCATGGCGAGCGCTTTATGAGGAGTACAGAAGCGTAATGAGTGCTGCCATGAACGTTGGTCAGGAGTCCAAAAATGAATCTGCAACAGCAGTTTATCGATTCTACAAAAAGGTGAACACAAACCCGTATTCTCAATAACATACAAACCCATATTTGGGCTACTTCTTAAAAGAAAATGACCAAACTCATTCACTCTGGCTCCAAGTATGATGAAAAGGGAAGTAGTGGAGGAAACTAGGTATCATTGTCCGAACTATACTTCATTGTGTCAAAATTTCGTTATTTGAAATAATCAAAGAAATTTGACTATTTTTTTAACTTAGGTCACTGATAGGTGAGAATGTTCGAACCTCCAATCATCAAACTGGAAGATAGCTCAAAACCCGTGTCATTAAAGTAGAATTAGCACAGATCTCATGGCACTAGAGTTGAATTAACCCTAAGCGTCTGAGCATCACAGTGGCAATTTATCACTCTCCTTTTGTTTTCCATATTCACTATTGGAAATATTCGAAGAAACGAAGGAAGATTTGTTTTTGTTTCATCAATTCACACACATGATGCATGTTTGTAACTTGTTAACTTCTGAGTAGATATTGTATGGCATCGGTCCTGAAGATGAAGCTGATGAATTGGAGAAAAGTCGGAAATCGTGGAATGATATTCGAGTTGATGCACTAGCAGTGTATAGTGCTGCCTACGAGTATGCAGCTTACGTAAACGACCCACAGAAATGCAACTTTGCTTGGAAGGTTGCAGGCTCTGCCTTGTTCAAAATGATTATGGAAGAGCAAGGTGAGAAACCTATTTGCTGTGCTCCCTCGGTTCTTCGTGAAGTGTTCCGTTAGGCAAGAGTAGGTTGTAGGAACTCACTTGTGTGATTAGGAAATCATGCAGCCTAATATTATTACTAGTAAGTAGTAACTAATTTAAGTAAGTGAATTTTTCTTATATAACTTGAGAAAAAATGCCACTTGTGTGATACTGATGCAATGTAATATATAATCCGTCCATCAGAACGCAGAAGTGTCGCGTATTAATATGATGTAATCAGTCTATTGAGAGTGTCTTGTATTAATTGATGGGAGTATAATGTATAACCAACTCTATATTATTTATGTAAGGGTTTCTACATTTCTGGAGGTCGTTATTATCTCTTGGGTAATTTGATAAATTATACCTTAAATAAGTCACTTTTTCAAATCTTATACCTAAGATAATTTTCTTTAAAATCATATACCTAAAATAACATTTTCTTCCAAACTTAATACCAAATCTTAAAAAAATCCCTAAATTAACAATTTTGCCTTTACTAATTTGATGGTTTTTAGTGGTGCAAATGGTTGATGTGTGTGTTAATAGGTGAGGCAAATGATGATAATGTTTAATTAGTAAGGGTAAGATTGTTAATTCAAGGCTTTTTTTCTTATTTGGTATCAAGTTTGGAAGAAAATATTATTTTAGGTATAAGATTTAAAAAAAAGTTATCTTAGGTATAAGATTTGAAAAAGTGACTTATTCAAGGTATAAGTTATCAAATTACCCTTATCTTTATAATTTTTTTCAAATTATTGTACAAGAACCAATTATCGGGACATTCTAAATGACGATAGTTCTTTGGAAGAGAAGAGTAACCAATGTTTATTATCGCAAGAACAAATTCCGATGTTATACACTGTGTTGTCTACCACGTTAATAAAGTCGGAATATGACCATGACGTTTATGAGAAATCTTAACCATGAGGTTTATGAGAACTAATTTAAATGACGATAGTTCTTTGTGTTGGGAAATTAGCACCAATCTCCCACGCGCAACGGAAGCTACTAATTGACAATTAAACCGTAAAAGTAAATAAATGTAAGCAATAATAAGATGAGACAGTATTTTAGGGTCAAACCCAGGGCAAAACCTTTCAAACCGGAAGTAAAACCCACTAGCCAAATCGACTAGAATCCACTATAATAATATAGTATCAGTACAACGTAACTGTCCCGAATTAATACCAATTCGAAACCCACAATAATATAAGATAACAACCTCTAGCCCTCCAGTAATATTAGTCAATGCCACAAATATCACCCCTAGAGTAACCTCCTAAATTATTGTATAAACCCGTCGTACTCCACCTCACCCTCAAACCCCGACTTTTTAGTCACTTTGTTTGATTAAATTTTGTGAGATATTTTTTTTCCAAAGGATTTGTCATCCTTTAGTAATGTGAAGTGACGTTATATTTTACAATAATAAAATCACTCCACGTTACTCACCAATGAATTAAAACAATTCAGATGTTTTTCACGTAATGTAAAAAACAAATTAATTCACATCATTTAATCACACCTAATGTTACATGTACATAATCCATAATTTGTACATGTAACACTTTCAAAACTTAATGCCTTGTGTTGGATGTTTCACCCAACAAATCTCCCCCTCCAACACAAGTGACAACCACCGAGGAATCAACCATTGGCCTTTTAAAATTACCAGCTGCACACCCGAGTTAGTATCCGGTCCTCACCCCTAACTCAATATCACGACCAATGCACCGTGTACAGCCTAAACCCAGTCAATGACGTTACTTGACTCCGGAGAGAAACCTCTTGCTCTCCACCTTTCTACCAGCAGGAATTTTACCTTTGCGCCCGTCGCCTCAGAACTCGAAAACAATCTACCTTCGTCGCCTCTTCCGCGAACGAAACACGTGCACGACTTTTACGTTTCCAGCTATCCTGTGAGGTTTTCATTGCATATCCATCCAGACGGTATAAACCACGACGTAACTCCCCCTTCATGAGGACCATAGAACCCTTAGTAACTTTCATTACTCCCCCATGAGCTTTACACCCATAACCTTCGGAGTCTAGTTGACTAAGTGAAATTAAATTCTGCCGCAACTTTGGAACATATGCAACCTTGTCCAAAGTGTGCATGGGCAATGTCTTAATAAAGATAAGTCATCTATTCTTTTCAGTCCAAATTGCTCACTAATGACGGTCAAGAAGTGTTTGACTGAGTTTAAATTTGCTCCTAAGCATGATCTTGGCAAGTATCTTGGCCTACCTACGAGTATTGGGTCTTCTAAAAGGGATTTATTTAAATTTCTTGTTGATAAGACTAAGCGAAGGCTATCCTCCTAGAATAACATTCTCCTCTCTTCGGCTGGTAAATTGACTCTTATTCGTTCTGTTCTGTCTTCACTATCTCTTTTCTCTCTATCGGTATTTCGTATACCGGTAAGTGTAACATCAAAACTCCAGTCCTTGATGGTGCATTTTTTGGTGGAGTGAAACTAGAAATAATAAGTCTATTCATTGGTGTAGTAAAGATTTCCTTAGTAGGCCAGTGGGTGAAGGGGGCCTTGGACGTCGTAATATTGGTTGCTTTAACCAAGCTCTTCTTGCCAAATCTGCTTGGAGAATCTTATGTGTTCCGGGAAGCCTTATCAGTAAAGTTATTGTTCCCAAGCTTGGGGTTCAAGATGATATTTTATTCCAGACCCGTTGGAAGGCTCCCCAAGCTTCGTCTTGGGCTCTTAAAAGCCTTGTTTGGGGATCTGATCTTATCTTCAATAATATTGCTTGGACTATTGGATCTTCTTCTCATCTTAATGCTTGGAAGAGCAAATGGTTAGAGGGTGATAGTCTTCAAGATCTTTGTAGGGAGTTTTGTGATGCTCCTATTGATCCCGCGTTACTGGTTGGTGACCTTCATGATAGTCATAGGATATGGGATCTCTCTTCTCTTGGTTTCGATCCGGGTGAGGGAGTTACAAAGAAAATCCTCGCAACTTATATCCCGTGTCAACCCTCGGATGACTCCTTATATTGGAAATTCTCTAAACATGGTGTGAAGAGTTAAGAACGATTAACACCTAAGAGGGGGAGGGGGTGAATTAGGTGTACCTTTTAAAAATTTATCCTTAACTTGGTTAATTAATTAACTTAAGTAAGGAATGAGTGAAGTACAAGACTTGAGAAACTTAATTGGATGTAAGTTCACAAGAAGATACAGCAGTTCTATGTCACGGTATAGGTGACTGTGACACAGAACTTGATTAGGTACATGCGAGAAATAGCAAAGTGAAAGAACGTAAAAGTAAATGAACAAACAAACGACATTTAAAAATTGGTTCAGCCTCTACTCCGAGGCCTACGTCCAACCGTTATTTTATTGCTTGTTTAGAAATTTACTCAAACTTACTAAACCCCTTACAATGAAAATAACTCGCCAACCTACTCCGGTTGCACTCAAACTTAAAGCTACTCCGCTTCAAGAGTTTATGGGTTCTATCTCAAGGTGTTACAGAGTCTTGAATCTCAAGAGTTCACTAAATGAACATGGAGATTACAATGAAGATCTAACACGAGAATCATGGAACAAACTCATCATGTCACAAAGACATCGAATCGATACTTGGAGGTTTTGACTTTTTTCGAAAACAATTTTGAAGACTTAAAACCAGAAAAACGTTTTGCAAATACTTGAAGAACAAAGCTTTTAATGCACAAATGATTTGCAAGGTTTTTACAATAAATGCTTTGGAAGTCTTAAGAAATAAATGTGACTAAGACACTCTATTTATAGTGGATTTAGTCTTAGGTAAGTACACTTTGAAAAATTAAATCCAATATAAAAATGATAGCTTTGAGTGATGGTAAGTGTTAGACTTGTAGGCTTGGGGCTTAAGAAATTAGAAAACTTAAGCTTCTACACTCAACATGTGACAATTTACCAAAATGGCAAAAAGCCTTTCTTACTTTAGAAGTTTGACAAGTCTTCTTTGCCATTTTTGGTAAAAGGTGTTTGCACAAATCTAGAGGCTTAGTCAAGTGGGCTTGTGACTCCAAAATTTCAGATTGTTTTCAAGTTTCTGAAAATTCAAATGTTTAAGGTTTAAAGTTTGCAAAGTTTTGACACTTAAAAACATTTGGACGAAAACTCCTCCGTATGATAGTACCAGAAACCACGGTATAGCATACCGTTGCATGGTTTTGCTATTACTTGACTAAAATGAGAATGTTACACTTACTCTTACATATATCGACTATGGCTTTGGAAGTATCATTGTCTTGACTTCCTTGATTGACTTGATCATCTTGAATCATTGTTGAAAGTCCATTTGATTGCTTCATTCACTAATTGTTTCAACTAAGAGCAAACAATCAAATAACAAGGGGACTTGGCATCATCAATCTAATGTGTTCTAACAAATTCCCCCTTTGATGATGACAAGTCCAAACATGTGTGATATTCCCCCTTAGCCCATGGTTAGTCGGTCTTTGGTCAATTTCAACATAAACATGATTAATAAGCATGATCAAGGTATTCGAAAGGTGCAACATGCTTGGCCAAAGTAAAACATCTAATCATGGAAGCTAAGACATAATTAAGGTGAACGTTAGCCTAAGAGTTAGAAGATCACACACATAATTAAACTACTTCCCCCTCTTGACATCGTCAAAGGAGGAGAAAACATGTTCAAAAGGCAAGCAACACGATTAAAACACACGCAAATAGTTCAAGCAAGATAAAAGCAAACAACCGAAGGTGCAAGAGAGTGTCTTAAAACAAGGAGCCAAAGTTCATAAGGAAGGACGGGTTAAAGAGGCATGAGTTTAGGAGGCATTCTGAAGACGTTCAAGAAGATCTTCATTCATGGTGCGAAGATCACCAACTTCATCCCTCAACTTACCCTGTTCTTTGACCAGCCGATTCACAATCCCAAGAAGCTCATCCAACTTGGCTAGTACCACACCCATTTCAACGGTAGAACCCACTGTAGAACCCGACTGATTCTTCCTTTCCAATTTACCATTTTTAATCTCCAAGTTCATCCGAGAAAGAAGGCCCGGTGTCATTTCATCAGTTAATTTCTCAATTGCAGGGCTTCCTTTCAATACTAACCCCTCCCTCATAAAGATGATCGAGAGCCACATACCATAAGGGACCACGGCATTTTTGTCAAAGTTGCCGTTTTGGAACTCAGTGGACATCTCAAGAATTCGGTGAAACATGAGGCGAGGAAGGTTAATGGGTTTGTGCTTGACAATGTGATGAATCAGGAGCATGTCAAGGAGAGAACATCTCCCACGGCTATTGTTGGAAGGGACAAGGTTACGAAAAACCAGGTTGAAGATGAACCGGATGGGGGCGGTTAATTCAAAGGCATATATGTTGGTAGGGCCATCATCGTCATGAGGTCGAAGAACCTTCATGACCTGGCTAGAGGTAACCTCATCAATTTCACCCCAATCTCGTTTGGGGAAGGAGGTAAGCCCGACATCACAAATATCCAAGTGAGCAGCAAGTTGGTCGATGGTTAAGACAAAGGGTTTCGATTTATAAAAGCCGAGAGTTCCAGTTCAACATCTACCTTGACTGTTGCATAGAATTGGATGACTTCGGACAAGTACATGGGACTATATTTGTCCAACAGATTCACCCAACCCTGTGCATACATAGCCTCTTTGAAGTATTTAAAAGCAGGAGATGTGTCATACCAAGATTTCTTATAACGTCTTCCACTGTGGAAGCAACAAATCAGTGTACCGTGGCAAAGCTTGAAGATCTCCTCCGGGAGATCGAGAGAATTAAGATGGTTGAAGATGTCATTCTTGAATGATTCGGCAAAGGGAGCAATGACAAGATCCATGCATGTGTTGAGAGGAACCTTCTCCTCAATGATCTCATTTTCATCTATGCTCGGCAAATCCCGATGATAACGAGCCCTTTTGGTTGCTTTGGTTTTTGACCCGGATCCCCTTTTTCTTTGAGTAACCTTGGGTTTTGGAGGGGATGCCTCCGGTGTCACATCATCATCATCATCACCAAAGATTTCAAGCATCTTTCGCTTGGATCGGGTTCTTGATGCCGGTTTTGAAAATAATGGGTCAAGCCCATCATCAAACACCACTGTGGCATCATCATGATCCTCAACATCAACGATTTCTTCATCAATTTTTTCAGCATTGGAACTGATTTCCTTTTCAACAGTGGAGGCCACCGTTGCATCAATGTTACCAATCTCATTCTTCTCTAGACTTTCACTCACCAAATCTTTCAATAGTACATCATCATCATTCTCTTCAACAACATCTTTCTCAACGTCACTCTTCTCCTTCTTTTCCTTTTCTTTTGAATCCCCTTGATTCTCTTTTGATTTTTCCTCACTTTCCTTTTCTTTGTCTCCCTCTAATTTTTCTTCACTTTCTTTTGATTTTTCTGATTTTTCCTCATTTTCTTTTGATTTCTCTGATTTTTCCTCACTTTCTTTTTCTTTGTTTCCCTCTGATTTTTCTTCACTTTCTTTTCCCTCTTTTGATTTCTCTCCTTCAAGTTCCCCCTCTTTCATCTCACTTGAGTGATCTCCCTTTTCACTTGTTTCGACAACATCACTTGATTTTTGAATATCTTCATTCTTTTTGGTTCCCTTAGAACCGGAGTCTTTTTCATCGGTGTCAATGTCCACCTCAGCATCTAATTGGAGAGAAATAGGAGGATTCCTACTTCTTCCTCCTCTGCCACGACCACCGCCCCTTTTGGCGGTTGTCTTCTTTCGTGCAACGGTTGGTTTGGCAGTGGCAGAGGTGATTTCATTTGGTTTGGCAGCGGTTTTGGGAGCCATCTTTTTGGCAATGTATTTTGGATTAAATGTATCTCTGAGTTGAAGAACTTCTTTTGAGAACCTTGGAGGCATTTTAAGAGAGTGGAAGGGGAAATGGTTTTGACGGTTTTGGGAATCCGAAAAAGGTGAGGGTTGGTTGTTTATTTAGTGGGTAATAGGGTGTCTTTAGTGGAAACATGGGAGTAAATGAGGGGTTGGTGTAGTTAATCTAGGTGAAGGGACGGTTGAGTGTTGATAATGTGAGGCTAGGGTGTAGGCTTTTAAGTGTGATGGGACATAAAGTGATTTGGAAGCTCAATGCAATAATAACTCAAGTGCACTCATACGTTTGTCAGTTGCATTTTGTTCGACATTTGCATGCATTGTATCATATTAACTAATATTTAATTACATGTTATTCCTCCCTCTAATCAATCATTGGAAAACGTAATTTAATTTAGCGGTATGTCACCCAATAAACCAATTTCCGACCGAAGTCTTTCGAATTGTTCTCTTTCTAACGGTTTTGTAAGAATGTCCGCAATTTGATTTTCCGTTTTACAAAAGCTTAGACAAATATGACCTTTCTCAACTTGATCACGTAGAAAATGATGTCGTATGTCGATGTGTTTAGTTCGTGAGTGTTGTATAGGATTCTTTGATATATTAATTGCACTAGTGTTGTCACAAAAAATAGGGGTAGTCTCGAAAGTAAGGCCATAATCATGCAATTGTTGACGTACCCAAAGAATTTGTGCACAACATAGAGCGGCACTCACATATTCGCTTTCGGCCGTGGACAATGCAACGGTGTTTTGCTTCTTCGAAGCCCATGAAATGAGACACGGTCCTAGGAAGGTAGCAATGCCCGAAGTGCTTTTCCTATCCAATGTGTCACCGGCATAGTCCGCATCCGAGAAACCTCGATAAATCTTTTCACTAACGCTCTTACCATTTTCGTCCTTATCAAGCTTGATTTTAGGCACCATTGGTGTAGGCATAGGATTAGAATCAGTCAACCCAAACTTACTTAACATTTCTTTTAAGTACTTTTGTTGGTGAATCATCGTTCCATTTTCACATTGTTTGATTTGAAGACCAAGAAAGAATCCAAGTTCTCCCATCATACTCATTTCAAATTCCGAAGTCATCAAATCAGAAAAGTACTTATAAAGAACATTGTTAGTTGCACCAAAAATAATGTCATCGACATATACTTGCACAAGCAACAGTTCATCTCCTTGTGACTTGATAAACAGCGTTTTATCCACGGACCCACATATGAAACCATTTTCCAATAGAAACTTTGAAAGCCTATCATACCAAGCCCTAGGAGCCTGTTTTAAACCATAGAGTGCTTTATCTAGTTTAAAAACGTGGTTGGGAAACTCGTTGTTTATAAAGCCCGGAGGTTGTTCAACGAACACTTCTTCATCAAGGTATCCATTTAAAAATGCGGTTTTGACATCCATTTGAAAAAGCTTTATACCTTGAAAAGACGCAAAAGCTACAAGCATTCGTATGGCTTCAAGCCTAGCTACCGGTGCAAAGGTTTCATCGTAATCAATTCCTTCTTGTTGGTTAAAACCTTGCACCACTAGTCTAGCTTTATTCCTTACGATTTCTCCAACATCATCTAGCTTATTGCGAAAGACCCACCGTGTACCAATTACAGTACGTTGGGAGGGCCTAGGGACAAGATGCCATACCTTGTTCCTTTCAAATTGCTCCAATTCCTCTTGCATTGCAATCATCCAACATTCATCATCAAGGCTCTTTGTGACATGGTCTGGTTCGATTTTTGAGATGAAGGCATTGTGTGCACAGAAATTTTGAAGCGATGATCTGGTTTTTATTCCAGAGGTTAGGTCACTGGTTAAGTTTGATAGGGGATGTGAGCTTTGGTGTTTCCATTTCTTGGGGATAAGTGAGTTAGAAGATTCGGTTTGTTAAATGCCTGCAAAATGAGGGGACTGTTGCATGAGGAATGTTTGAAGGAGGTGATTGTGGTTCGTTTATGATTAGATTGGGCTGTTCTTCACCATCCTTGTTCCCCCTGGATGAGGTAGCATCATTTTGTGTAGGAGGACGATTAGTTCCCCCGAATTTTGCACATCCTCCTCATGCAACAAAGGCTCTAATCGTTGCTCGCCTTCTTCTACCACTTGATCCATTTCATGTCGTATCATACCAATCTCAAAATCATCATCATATTCATCATCCTCATCATCAACCTGTGTGTTTGACACAAAAAGACTAGATTCATCAAATATTACATGAACGCTTTCTTCCATTTTCATAGTCCTTTTGTTATAGACTTTATATGCTTTACTATGATCGGAATAACCAACAAAAACTCCTTCATCACTACGAGCATCAAATTTGCCAAGGTTGTCTTTTCCATTGTTGTGCACAAAGCATTTACTACCAAAGCATTTTAAGTGTGAAAGATTAGGTTTTCTTCCTCGTAGTAGTTCATAGGGAGTTTTCTCAATGATTTTTCTAATCATGACACGGTTGTAAATATAACAAGATGTGTTTACGGCTTCGGCCCAAAAATTCTTAGGAACCTTAGAGCTAATGAGCATGGTCCTAGCCATATTTTCAAGAGTTCGATTCATTCGTTCCACAACCCCATTTTGTTGTGGGGTTCTTGCGGCCGAAAAGTTATGACTAACACCATACTCATTACAATAGGACTCAAATGACGAGTTCTCAAACTCGGTTCCATGGTCGGATCTTAATGAGACAAGTTTATATCCAAATTTGTTTTGAACCTTTTTGACCCAGATTAAGAACTCATCAAATGTTTGATCCTTAGAACTTAAGAAGAGAAGCCAAACAAATCTTGTGAAGTCATCTACAATGACACAAATAAAACGACTTCCACCTCTACTCACCACTCGCATGGGACCACATAAATCAATATGAATAAGTTCAAGAGGTAAGGAGGTGCTAACAACCCTTTTGGATTTAAAAGAGCACTTAACTTGTTTTCCTTTAACACAATCATCGCAAAGTGATTTAAATTCAAATTTAATGTTAGGAATGCCGTCAACTAGATCAAGTTTCTTAAGGGTGTTAAGTGTCTTAGCATTTACATGACCAAGTCGTTTGTGCCAAAGCCAAGGGTCGTTCTTTTGAACACTCATGCATGATAGTGATTGACCCGACAATGCATACAAGTTAGTCATATAGACGTCTTTAACACGTTTACCTTCAAGTATGAGTTCTCTAGTTTTACCATTGATGATTCTACATTCACTAGCAAGAAATTCAACAATATTACCTCGATCACAAAGTTGTGAAATGCTCAAGAGATTGTGTTTCAAACCTTTGACAAGCAACACTTTGTCCACGCATAATGACTTTGACTTACCAACCTTTCCAATCCAACGATTTCACCTTTCTTGTTGTCGCCAAAAGTCACCATGCCACCATCGTAGGCTTCTAGCGAGAGGAATTGGTTTTCATCTCCCGTCATGTGACGAGAGCATCCACTGTCTAAGTACCAATTGCTGCTGCCCCTCACTAATGCCTATAAGAAATCAAACATTTAGTTTAGGAACCCAAACAAGTTTGGGCTCCTTCTTGACAACGACCTTTTTGACTTCTTCTTTCTTTATCCACACTTGTTTAGCATTCTTAGTGTTTCTTTCTAAGTCACGGACTCTTTTGTCACAACCATTAAACTCATGACCTGTTTTGCCACAATAGTTACAAATGATGTACTCGGGAAGACCAAAGATACTTTCTTCTTCTAAGTCGGTTTGACTTGGATCCTGGTTTCGAGTGCAACAAGTGTGTGCTACTCTTTGTTGCATTTGAAACCAAGTCCAAAGATTCTTTGCAAATTTTTCGTACTCTTGTGATTGTTTCAAGAGAAACTCCAAAACATTCTGACTTCCTTCCCATTTTAAGTAAAACATCTTAGCCTCATCTAGCTCTTTAGTTAATGTTTCAATTTTAGCAAGATGATTAAGATTCAATTTACCTAAATTGTCAAACGCTTGTTTTGCAAGTCTTGCTTCGTCACTAAGTAACATCCCAATTTGTTCCAATTGTTTATTATCTCTTTGACATAATTTGAGGTCAGCTAGAAGAGTGTCACGTTCCTTAGTTAAAGAAGACACTAATTCCGTGAGAGTATCTATTTCTTTTCTCGAATCAGATGCCACAGTAGAAACCTCTGTGGCATGAGTCTGTTCAGCTTTCTTTAACATCTCATTTTGAGCAAGAAGGTCATCATTTAGTTTTTGAGCTCGTTCTAAGGCACTTTTGACATGACTCGACTCATCATTTAACATTTCAGCAATCTTAGCAAGATCATCTTTTTCGTTGTGACAAGTAGCTAAGTCAATCAAAAGTTGGTCACGTTCGTGTGTTAGTGATGACACATTTCCTTTAGAACTGGATGCAACAGTGCAAGGATCTGTTGCACTGGTTTCATCAACTTTGTTGGCTAAAAACAGGTTTTGTTTTCGAAGTTTTTTGATTTCTTTTTCAAGACCCAACATGGAACTAGGTTGATCATTCTCATTTAGACTTTCTTTAAGGACTACATTTTCCTCAGCTATGTCCTCAATTTCGATTTGCATAGCTTCCAACTTATTAGTTTGGACACGACACTTATCTATGAATTGATCGAGGAGGAGACAAACTTTGTCTTTAGAGAAAGATCGAACTTTTTCTTGAGCTTAATTACCTCATGGTCCGAATCGAGTCCGAATCCACGGAGTGAGCCATAAGACACTTGATGTCTTCTTTCTTTGATGATTTGGAAGCATTTTTTGAGGAACTAGACGAGATGCTAAGTTTGGCGTCTAATTCATCCTCAAGGACATCGTCCTCTTCAGAATCAGACATGCCCCAAATAGCGGTCATTACCTTGTTTTTGTAATCACGTTTTGCAAAGTCACGTTTTTCCTTAGATTTGATATCGTTCCACTTTGGGCATTCTTTGATTTGGTGACCTTTATCACCACATTTAAAGCAACCAACAGTGGAGTTAGATCTTCTCTTAGGAAAACGGCGTTTACTAGAGTTGTTGCTATACCTTTGAGAGTTTTGACCATTGATCATGCCAACAATGTTTTTAGTGAACATTGCAAACTCATCATCTTCATCCTCCTCATCACTTGAGAGAGCATTAAGAGCGAGTCCTTTCCCTTTAGAGCTTTCACTAGAACGCTTCATGAGAGTTAACTCATGAGCCATAAGTGAGCCCATAAGTTCATCAAGGGTGAGCAATGAAAGGTCCTTAGCTTCCTCAATAGCCGTAACCTTCGGTTGCCACTTTTCAGTTAGGCTACGAAGGATTTTACGGACTAAATCCTCAGATTGAAAACTCCTACCTAAACTCTTAAGGTCATTGACAATACTAGAAAAACGTGAAGACAAACTATTAATTGACTCATCTCGGTCCATATTGAACATCTCATATTGTTGCATGAGAAGATCAATACGATATTTTTTGACTTGTGACGTTCCCTCATAGGCAAGGTTTAGGGTGTCCCAAATCTCTTTGGCCGAAGCACATCCAGATATACGATTAATCTCTTGGTCACCGATCCCATATTGAAGAATGGACATGGCCTTAGAGTTTTTCTCGATTTTCTTATAGTCGGCCTCAACATACTTATCCTCACTTTTCAAGGAGCTAGTGCCATCAGCATTAGTCACTTCGATTTTGAGGGGACCCTTTTGAATGATTAACCAACATTCATAGTCCGCACTTTTGACATAGTGCTCCATGCGATGTTTCCACCAGGCATAGTTTTCTCCCTTGAAAATGGGATACTTAGTGTGTTTTGAATCGTCCATAACTATAGTATCAACTCTTTGGATTTAACCAATATCAAGAGCACAAGGCTCTGATACCAATTGAAGAGTTAAGAACGATTAACACCTAAGAGGGGGAGGGGGTGAATTAGGTGTACCTTTTAAAAATTTATCCTTAACTTGGTTAATTAATTAACTTAAGTAAGGAATGAGTGAAGTACAAGACTTGAGAAACTTAATTGGATGTAAGTTCACAAGAAGATACAACAGTTCTATGTCACGGTATAGGTGACTGTGACACAGAACTTGATTAGGTACATGCGAGAAATAGCAAAGTGAAAGAACGTAAAAGTAAATGAACAAACAAACGACATTTAAAAATTGGTTCAGCCTCTACTCCGAGGCCTACGTCCAACCGTTATTTTATTGCTTGTTTAGAAATTTACTCAAACTTACTAAACCCCTTACAATGAAAATAACTCGCCAACCTACTCCGGTTGCACTCAAACTTAAAGCTACTCCGCTTCAAGAGTTTATGGGTTCTATCTCAAGGTGTTACAGAGTCTTGAATCTCAAGAGTTCACTAAATGAACATGGAGATTACAATGAAGATCTAACACGAGAATCATGGAACAAACTCATCATGTCACAGTACATCGAACTGATACTTGGAGGTTTTACAGCTTTTTCGAAAACAATTTTGAAGACTTAAAACCAGAAAAACGTTTTGCAAATACTTGAAGAACAAAGCTTTTAATGCACAAATGATTTGCAAGGTTTTTACAATAAATGCTTTGGAAGTCTTAAGAAATAAATGTGACTAAGACACTCTATTTATAGTGGATTTAGTCTTAGGTAAGTACACTTTGAAAAATTAAATCCAATATAAAAATGATAGCTTTGAGTGATGGTAAGTGTTAGACTTGTAGGCTTGGGGCTTAAGAAATTAGAAAACTTAAGCTTCTACACTCAACATGTGACAATTTACCAAAATGGCAAAAAGCCTTTCTTACTTTAGAAGTTTGACAAGTCTTCTTTGCCATTTTTGGTAAAAGGTGTTTGCACAAATCTAGAGGCTTAGTCAAGTGGGCTTGTGACTCCAAAATTTCAGATTGTTTTCAAGTTTCTGAAAATTCAAATGTTTAAGGTTTAAAGTTTGCAAAGTTTTGACACTTAAAAACATTTGGACGAAAACTCCTCCGTATGATAGTACCAGAAACCACGGTATAGCATACCGTTGCATGGTTTTGCTATTACTTGACTAAAATGAGAATGTTACACTTACTCTTACATATATCGACTATGGCTTTGGAAGTATCATTGTCTTGACTTCCTTGATTGACTTGATCATCTTGAATCATTGTTGAAAGTCCATTTGATTGCTTCATTCACTAATTGTTTCAACTAAGAGCAAACAATCAAATAACAAGGGGACTTGGCATCATCAATCTAATGTGTTCTAACATGGTGCATTCACTGTCAAGTCGGGATACTATGTCGCTGCTATGGCCTTAACCAATAGACCTACCTCGACTGCTGATCTTTCTAGAATGTCTGCAACAATTGTGGCTTTTTGCAGATCTAAACTCTGGAAGTTGTCTATCTCTAACAAACTAAAGGTGTTCTTATGGAAATTATGGCTAATGCCCTTCCAGTGGGCTCTGAATTCCTTAGACGAAAAATGAATTGGCGCTCCTCCTGTACTCTTTGTGATGGCTTATCTCCTTGTGTGGAATCTATTTCTCACCTTTTTAGAGATTGTAGCTTTGCAAAGGCTCTATGGTTTGCCTGCCCTTTAGGTCTTAAAATCACGGGAGGAGTGGACATTGATGTTAGGGTTTGGGTTATTAACTGGGTTACTTATTTCCTAAGTGGCCCAGATCCTAACCCCCTCATTTCCCCCCTTATCGCTACCCTTTGGAGGATTTGGGGTTGCAGGAATGATATGGTCTTCAGGAATCGTCGCCCTTGGCCTATGGGTGCTCTTCTTTCTATTCTTGGTGACATTCAGTGTATAAAGGAGGTTGTGTGCAGTAAGGATGCTAGCCTCCTTCTAGCGTCCTTGCTGGACTCCTCCCCTGATTCTCGGTTAGCGATGAGGATTAGGAACTCCTTCCCCTATTGGATTGTTGGTGGACCTGGGTGCGGAAATGTTTGTACAGTCAAGTGTGATGCTGCTTGGAGGGGTGATAGAAGTGCTGGCATAGGGTGGTGTTTACTGGATGGTAATGGGACCTTAAAGAATACTGCTCACGCTCGCTCGTTTGCCTTTTCTGTCATGCATGCCGAAGGACATGCAACTATCATGGCATTTAAATGGGCCTTAGACGAGGGGTACCTTCATGTTAAACTTGTTACGGATTGTCTTAACTTGGCTTTGCAGGCTGCGGGAGCGGAAAAGCCGATTGCATCTATTAACTGCATTATCCATGATATTAAGTCTATTGCGTCTCATTTTCATTGTTGCTCTCTTAGTTTATGTCCTAGGGGAGTGAATAGGGTAGCTCATAATCTTGCTCAGGGAGCTCTTGTGTAAGCTATGCTATTTGTTCCTGTCAAAAAAAAAAAAAAAAAAAAAGATTAGTGAGTGGTCCTTTAACTAGGACTCGATTAACCCCAACATGAGTTACTTATTTGATTGATTCCTATAAAAATATTTTTTAGGGAGGATTAGTAAGGGTTGACTAGAGGATTGATTTGGGGAATGGTTTATTGTGGGTAATCTTGATTTGTGAACCTTGTCCATTGACGAGAGTCGGTTAGGTCGGGAATCCGGTACCCAAATTAGGCCTATTGCTAACCTAGGTTGACACCAAAAAGGAGAACCAAGGGAGGGCACCTCAAGTCTTGAGTTTGAAAGGATCTCCAAGAGGAGGAGTGGAATGACTCTGGATATGATGAGAGCTTAATGATCTTAATTGATGCTAGAGTATTTTGGGAAAGTGCACGTTTCTAGGGTAATCGGGACTTAACTCAAGGGTGCTAACTCCGAACCTGAGAGGGAAGGTAGCTGGGAAGTTTAGTGTCCTAGTGCGAACACGAGAGGAGGGTGCTAGGCGAATTAGAGTCACCTTCTCCTTACGTATCACACCAATTGCTAGTAAAAGGGAATCACGATGATAATTACGAATTGTTGGTGGAAAATCGGGTCCTAGGCCTTTTATTCTATTCAATTATAATTTTTACTTCTACTTTTTCATATTCCATATCTAGTTTAATTGCACCTTATTTTACTTAGTTTAGTTGATTAGTCAAAAATCAAACTCAGTTATTGTCGACTTAGCTAAACATCATAGCTAGACTAGTATTGCATAACAAGCTCCCCGTGAACCGACCCTTAAGTGCTACAACAATACCGTACACTTACGGTAATTCTAGAACACATCAAGTTTTTGGCACCGTTGTCGGGGAGCCAATTTGTATATTAATTAATTTTAGTTTTGTCTAGACTAGGTCAAGTGTCCTATTTGCACACCTTGGTGTGCCATCTTTGCTACTAACTCTTTACTTGAGTGTGTAAGCCATCTTGCTTGAGTAGACGATCCCGTAGAGGTCAACCAATTGAGAAGCACGGCAAGAAGGTTAAACGCTAAAAAAAAAAGACGGGTTGAAATTCCTAGGGTAGAAGAAGATTTGATAGAAGAAGTACTCATACACCAAGAAAATTTCGAGAATCCACTTGGTTTACTTGAGGAAGCCATCATAGTTGAAACGGTACCCATGAGAGACCGTTTAGCTCCTAAAACGGTGGTCAACCCACGCATTGTCAAGCCACCCATCCAAGCCAATCACTTTGATTTGAAAGCTACATTATTGTTGCAACTAGTCTAAGGAAACCAATTTGGAGGAGGAGCAACCGAAAACCCCAACGAACATATCAACGATTTCTTGGATAGTTGTGACATGTACAAAGCAAACGCTGTACTAAAAAGCTCCTAATTTTCAATTACATTATTAACTATATTTTCAGGTTTCACAGCTAATCTTACCAAACATAGACTTAATCACTTGTATCATGTTCATCAGTAGACGTGTTTCACTTCGCTTTTCAACTAATTTATATATATATATATATATGTGTACGGTTATATTAATTGGAATAAGACACGACATTGAAAACTCGTAATTTATGGCAATCAGAGCTAACTATAAAAAATCTTGGAACCCTAGATTGATGATGTCGGTAGAGAAAGCTGATGGTGCTCCAAAAATTACACACTATTCTTTCAAATGTTAATCCCACGCGTATTATCATACATGTGGTCTTGAAGGTTCATCCTAACTATGACTAATGGGCACATGGGATGCAAATTTCCCTTTGTACGAAACACAGTCTTTGGTTTATTAAACGAGATTGTTACAGTTACAGAATCAGAATCAGAGATTTGATACCCGAAGAGCATAAGACGGGGTGGCCGGGTGGGTTGTTAACGCGATCATTAAAATATCAACCCTTCTATTATTATCAAGTAAATTAATAGAATAATCAAACTTGAACTATATACCATTAATTTAGTGTGAATGGCATGTCATTATGTACCAAGTACTACATAGTATCATGTGATGCTGATATGTAAAGAGACAATGTCGACTTGGAAAGATGCTACGAATCGTCGGTTAATTTCTTGGGTATTTTAACATTTTGCCATGCGATTGAATAACCTTCACCCAAGGGATTTGCTTGTCATTGTCCCAATCCCAATACGATCTTATGCTTTCTCGGGGGTTTCAATATAACGATTTTAGTGTACGTGTATGTGTATGTGTATGTGTATGTGCATGATTGAGGCAATATAATTGATGGAAGTAGTTTAGCTACTTGGGTAAGACAAGCAAGACCGTCTTGTACTATAGTTTGTGCTCGGCTTAACTTCTTGCATCTTTCGTAATCTAATACATGTCAAAATCTCTTTTATTGAGTCGTAATATTAATAATTCTGCTTTAAGCGAAAATATTTATTTCCCCTAAAAGAAACAAAAGCGCCTTACAATGAAATGTGAGTCAAAACTGTCGTTATTGAAAAAGAATGCGGAATAGGAATCGCATGTAAACAATCTGCTCCGGCACAAGGTGTGAGGTCTTATTTGGGAAGGAAGGGAAATACGAGGGATTAAATTAGATTAAGTTGAATTTTGGAGTAATATGTAACACCCCCATTAGGGATGGCAGTGGGTCGGGGACCCGACCCAGACCCTGAGGGTCGGGCCCTAATGGGTCGGGTATGGGTCTCATTTTTTCAGACCCAATGGGTATGGGTCGGGTATGGGTCTTAAGAAAATATTTCGGGTCCGGGTCTAAGTTATGAGACCCATACCAGACCCTTAGACCCTTTATTAAAGAAAAAAAAATCAAAATCACAACTTTTCTGAATTCATACTGGCAGACTGTAGAAACTCAACTAAAATCTCTCTCTTCCCTCATCCCATAAAGTAATAAAACCCAACCAAACTCTTCTGGCAATACCACCACTCCACCACAGACACAAAAAAACCACCACCACAGCACTGATACTGATGAGTCATAATTATATACATATTTATGCCTCCCCTTAATTACTTTTGATACGGTTTTCGTGCTAGTTTATATCATTTACATGCCTTTTATGTTAGAATGTTGATACTTCCGCCTTTTGATGTTTAATGCAGGAATGATGCATTTGAGGAGCAAAGGAATGAAATGGGCATCGCGGAGTGAGCATGAAGGGATACATGAAGCATGGCACGAGAATCCATAAGAATGAAGGAAGAGAAGTTAAGAAGAAAAGACGAAGAAAAGAGCTTCTTATTATAAGTGCCTACTTTGAAGAGCCATATCTCGATTTATGCAACCGATTTTCAAGTGATTCCAATTGGAGGTGAAATATTATCTTCTTAGCTTTCCAACGCCGCAAAAATCGCTTGTTTCTGACAAGTAATGAAGAAATGGCGGCCGTTTGAAATTCAGTGCGCAAAGCAGGAAATTGGTGCCTCGATCGAGGCAACCTTGGCTCGATCGAGGAACTTCATGCTCGATCGAGTCACCTATCGACTCGATCGAGGAACCAACCTAATCAATAAACTTTCCAATGTCGAGAGTTGGGGTATCTGGGAATTGGTGCCTCGATCGAGTGCACCTTGGCTCGAACGAGGAACCACTAGTTTCCGCAATATTCCGCAAATTTCCTTAAGTCGGTTATGACTACTATAAATACCAAAACTCGTACTCTAGGTTATAGGATACTTTATTTTACATAGGTTTAGTATAGCTTCCTTAGAAAACTCTCTCAAATACTTAGTTTAGTTTAATTATTGTTCGGATCTATTGCCTTTAATTATGGTATTGTTCTAATCTTTCTTCAATTATTATTTCAATTACATGTTTATCTTTATTATTGTTCATCATGTTTTCCATTACTATTATTGTTATTCTTTCTATTATGCGTAGCTAATTTCCTCATCTAGGATGAAGGGGATCTATGTTAATTAAAAGAGGAAAATTGATTAATTGCTAGGGAAATCATATAAGTTGTCGTTTGATTATTGTTCTTATTCTAGTTAATTAATTTAGGCCTGAGTTGTTAACTAGTGTAGCGAATTAATCCTTTCACCGACCGGGTTAGAATTAATATAGGCTGCGATAATCAAATAGATTGTATCTAATTATAGCGACTGCATGTTAGAATCGATCTAAAGAGCATAATAGAGTCGACCGATCTTATGACCTTAGACAGCTTGACAGATCTAGCAATTGATTAATAGGCCCCATATAATTGACCTAGTAAACCGGAAATCCTAGACCTTTAATATTATTGTTATTTGCCCTTTAAATTACTTGCAATTAGTTGGTTATCATACAAACAAAACAAACCCCCACAATTGGTTACTTTAAGACAGATTTAAATATAAACAAACTAGATAATCACCGCCTCCCTGTGGATTCGACCCTGACTTACCGCTAGCTATCTTATTAGTAGTAGTTTAGGCTTACTTTGATTAAGGTGATACGACTTTAGCCTTATCAGATACGCGACTGACAACCACCTCTCTAATAGGCGGCGATCGACAACCACCATTAACGGCAGATTAATAAACTCATAATGTTAAAGTAGTATGGATTTTTTTTTTTTAATATTATAGACCCCATAACTGTTATTCTTGTTACTAAAGTGGCTGAAACTCGGACCCGTGGGTAGACCCAGACCCTACCCTTACCAATAGGGTCCGGGTATGGGTCCGCAAATTTTAGACCCTTGCGGGTCTGGGTCGGGTATGGGTCCAAAGGGAAAATCTCGGGTCCGGGTCCGGGTCTAGGCGGACCCTACCCAGACCCTACCCATTGCCATCCATAACCCTCATATACCAAGGAGCCTTAACAAGACCTTCCCTAGCATATAAAGGCGTCACCATCTCGGTTGCCCGAAGAAAGCAATATTCAAAAGTCGATAAAAGAACATTTATAATTATCTTACAAGAGACTAAACCAAAACTACTGATACAAACGATACAACTCATCAACGCTATGTAAACTACTTCTGTCATGACTCGTGAAGACTCATCCCGCCAAGACTCCAGCTACCATCCAAGACATCACATGCTAAGACTGACTGCTCACCATAAGGGATCACGGCAGACACAATAGAAACAAACAAGAAACAACCACACAAGGTCAGTAACTGAGGCAAGACACAGCATCAACTATCAACATACTACAAACATAACCAAGCACACACACAAGTCACAACCACTCCAGCCAATCGCCGTCACCGACTGTCCACTGGACCAGCCCTGCCAGTGGGGGACCGCAGTCGTACCCACCAAATCCTCGCTCATCATACCGAGCGATAAACCCTGTCCCATTAATGTGCACATCCCCTCCCGTGGCTGGTTCCACGGAGGGCGAAACTAGGGCGTGAAGCCACTCCCGCAAGTGACTCCACTCAGCCGAGGACGCACCTCGAGAACCACAGACAATCATCCATAAACAGTTGTACCACAACAACAACAACAAACAAAACAACACAACACCAACTGATTACCATAATCAAATAACCACATCGACACTACAGTCAACACAATAACTGACACACTAGACAACCAACAGAAACTGAGTAGGCGAACCTACCTTTAGCCAATCGCAGCGATTCCTTGTTCAACCACATGATATCAACCAAGCAAGCAAAACCCTAAGCAAACAGCATAAACACCTATTACTACTACCACAACCCTACTAGGAACAACAACAACAAAGATGATGATAGTGACATACCTACGCATCTCATAACGGCGTTAAGACCGCTACCCGACTCAAGCAACCCATCCTCAAAGCATTAACATCCTCATAGGCTCCCATAGAAGGAATTATGGTGAAGGGAATGGAGAAAGGCGGCATCTAGGTTTGAAGGAAGGAGGCGGAAATGATTTGCGATTTATCAAAACACGATTATAAACCCTCGCTGAAAAGACACTACTCGATCGAGTAACCTACTTACTCGATCGATTGGCACCTACTCGATCGAGTACCCAAGCTACTCGATCGAGTAGCCTCTACTATATCGAGTACCACTCATCCCCAAAGTCTAACAAGACACAAGCATCTCTTACCCGCATTCCTAAAGGCTATCAAATGCCCCCAAGGTCGGTCAATGTTGGTCAACGGGTCCCTTAAAAGGGCGGATATTACAGTCTTCCCCCCATAAAAAGAACTTCGTCCCCGAAGTTCGACTCATCCTCACTCAAACCACACGACAAGAAACCAAGGCTGACACCACCGTTCACCCGACACAGGTCCACAACTCTCTAGAAGCATTATCCCACTACGCATGTCCGATAAACATCATCATCATCATCATCAACTACCCACCACATACCACATATTCAAACCTCTAAAACCACTATTTGATTTACCGAACACACCACATGCACAAACGATCCTATCACAGATTCAACAATGTATGATTCATAAACACGCAACGCAACTACCGATGACAACCCACCGCTACTGTTCAAGACATCATCTTCTCATTATAGCCATCTTCTCATTATAACCCGTAAATTATTCATTTTTACTTAACGCAAAAAATTTCCTCCACAAAACTATTATAAATAATTATAAACTCGTACTTGAAATATAACAAAGACATTATAAAACATTACAAGCATACGGCAAAGTTGTTATAATTTCGGCCTTTTTCTTTTGCGACATTACTCTTCCCCTCTAAAAGGAACTTCGTCCCCGAAGTTCACCATCAAATTACTACCCTGCCCCTTATCCTGACACATATCGTACCTTATTGACATTACTCACTAATCATGACTGACAGAATTTATATACACATGCCATCTTATGAACGGACATTATGTGATCACAACCCACACAAACGTAAACCATTGGAACTATATGGTACTCACGGACACATCTATATACATCTTTTGACCGACTAGAAACCTCTCAACCTCCTGATAACAGACAACCATACTGAAGCAATTAGAGCATTATAAACATGTTACCCGAGTAATCATGACAGATGTTGCGCGCATATAGACTAAAAGGCAACAAAACTACTATTATGACTGTGTGAATGGCTACAAAAGGTAATACAAATATTATTAAGAGTGTTTGTATTGCTCAAAATTCATGTCCACCCGTGACACCTGACGCCACATAACCATTACTACCAAGGTCAAGATACGTATACACACGAAATATGAGCTTTTATAACATTACTTGCATGTAAGGTTCCCGCAACAATATGTGTTGTTGTTCTGTCACACCTATATCGCACAATTTCCTTTAAAATTCAAGCATAAGCCAACACGTGTTTAACAATGAGGCTAAAACATGTTACCATCCATTAACGGTCATGTCTAATGTAGAATACCCCAAAATTTAAACATTCAAACAAATTAAATTTCCAAAAGTTCATGTAACAGTGCTACTCGATCGAGTGGGTCAGGCACTCGATCGAGTTGGCCCAACTCGATCGAGTAGCCTGAGATCAGAATACCTCCAATTAGACACACCTGCAGCTACTCGATCGAGTGAGGGGCACTCGATCGAGTGGCTTCAGGACAAAACTACTCAAACTTTCCCAAACACTTTATATACGATTGCATAATCACGAGTCGAGATAACAACCTGTCCACAAATCCTGTAACACAAGTCTAGGAATAAGCAAGTACGGCCTTATGGGCACCAATACAAACCAAATACGAAAATTACGAAAAGAGAAGGTTCCAACCAAAACAAACTAACATCCACCACAACTACAAACATGATAAAAGAAACGGAGTATCACTGCTGCTGCTGCTGCTGCTCATCCATGACATAATCCTCATTTCCACCACCACCCGAGGCACCTTATCCTGACGTACCCAGACCCGCATCACCATCGGCTCAAGTATCTGGTCTCACATACAAAGGGGTCAAGCCGCTGTAAGGGTATAGCTGAGGTGCTCCCCATGTGTACATATCCACCCCGTAGGATGGAAAACCCCGTTGCTCCCCTCCACCAAACCGGATGTGGTCCCGAGATTCCAATGCCCTGTGTATATGCCATCTTATTCATGTTCCGGAGCGTCAAGGTAGAGGACACTCTCTCGGCCAGATAGCTCTCACGCGTCTCCGGGGTATCAAAAAAAGGGTAACTAGGAAATGGGTACTGTGGTGGTGCTGCCAGTTGTGGCTGTGTCTCAGCCACCCTCTCCCTCACTCGGCATGGCCCCCTACCTAACCTAGGTCAATCCTCCTCAACTCTCACGTTCTCCTCTTTCCTCGGCTCAGGCATGACTTGGAGAAGCTCCGAGTCAATGAAGTACGTCTGCCTCGCAGGACGTGCCCCCTCATCCTCTTCCTCATCAGAATCGGCAGCTACTACTGCCGCGGTTAAAGGCTCTGTCGGTGGGAGGTGCTCAGGATCAGTATCTTCATCCAAATCATGCCCCATACTCTCCACGCTAAGCTACCATCGTCCAAGGTTCTCAATCATTTCAGGTCGAGGAAATAAGCTCTGTCCATGGTAGGTACCGGGGTGGCTAGAGGGGTGTACTCCGAGTAAGTCTCAAAGGAAGTTAGCTTCTCAGATAAACGGGTGGCAATAGCACCACAACTCAGGATCCTAGTGCTAGACAAGGCCATCAAGGCAAGACTGGCACACACCATAGCGGGAGCACTGAAGGTCACTCTCTCAGTCCGCTCGGGGTTAAGGTATGCCATCAGAAGCATCAACTTATGCGAGTTCAACTTACTCATATCAGATCTCTCGTAAAGGAGACACGAGACAGCACGGAGAAACGGCCTTTTAACAACGCTTATTCACGAAAATTCCGAAAAGACGTTGTTGAATGGATTATTGTTTTTCCGCGCAATTTTACTAAACTTAATTACAACGGTTTTGTATTGTCACCCGTTGTTATTAGTTTTAACAACGGGTAAAACTTACATAACCGTTGTTAATATAAAAACTAATAACTACAGTTTACTCTGTAATACTTTATAACCGTTGTTAATCATTTGGCGCAAAATTAGTGAAATGTAATTACAACGGTTATATTAGAACTCATTGTTAATACTTTTTAACAACGGTTGTCAAAGGAAACGTTGTTAATATATTATCTAATGACAACGGATTTATGTGTAATAACCGTTGTCAATACTTGCAAGCAAATACCACAATATATACCACCCAAACACATATCAACTATAGCCACAAACACAAACACACAACCACACTCTTTCTCATCGTCTCTTTCTCATCGTCGCTTTATCATCTCCGTCACTGTTGTTGTCATGGTCTCTTTCTTTCTCTAATTACCAGGTATATATCTATCGCTTTATGGTTTTAGGTTTTGTCATCTCCGTCATTATTGTTCTTTCTCTAATTATTTATTTGCATGTGTTTTTCTCCGTCATTGTTCTTTCTCTAATTATTATTCGCTTAGTTTTTCTGCGTTTATTAGTAAAACAAATTAAATAAAATAAAACAAAGAAGATGATGGAGAGGATAGTAAAACTTAATGCATAAACTTAATTAATTGATATATATACATAAACTTAATGCATTGCTAAAAATACAATTCTTAGATGTTCATATAGGGATGCATTCTCTTCTATGATATTCATCCTCTTCTCCTTTGCTATTTAGAGGTTTCGTTCTGCAGATGCAATATCTTCATATAGCTGCATTATCTGCGGCTCAAACAAGCCATTTTTCTGGCGTCCTTGAGTGCGATCCGAGCATCCTCAAGGAAGAGCAAGTACTTCCTCTCGATTTTTTGCAAGCGGCGTATGCAACTTTTGTTGTACTAAGTCATAATGCATGTTAAACGAATGGTATCATTCATTGTTGAAGGAAGTTTGGAGTTTATTAGGTTTTAAAGATTTAGGGTTTGGAGTTTAGGGTTTGGAGATAGTGATATAATGGATTGGTTATTGAGATAGTGGAATGAATTTATAATTAGTAATGTGTCGTTTGAGTTGTTTTTTAATTAATATGTTTAGGGCTTGATGCTTAAATTAATACTAATTTTGTTTAGGAAGTTGTGTCATATCCCTGCTTCAAATCTTATAACCTTTCGCATTCCTTTCATGCAGAGATTTTGGCAGTAATAATGCATGCATCTAGTAATATATAATTAATTGTATTTTTATTTTTTTTAAAAACAATAACGGTTATTAAAAAAAACCGTTGTCTTTAGTTATAACAACGGTTTTTTTCTATTGTAACCGTTGTTATAACTTTCCCACCAAAAATTAGTCACACTTTCCACAACTAATGTCTCATAACGACAACGGTTTTTAGCCGTTGTTAATAGTTTTAACAACGGGTTTCTTAAAAAAACCAACTCTTGTTAAAACCTTTAACAACGGCCGCTTTAACAACGTCCGCTTTTTGTTTTAACAACGGTTTTTACCCGTTGTTATAGCTTGTATCTGTAGTAGTGTTGATTTATGTTAGTCTAGTGGAATGATATCTCGAGTATTTAATAAATATCCCTTTTAAATGAAGAAGTTAAAAGGCGTATAGTTCAAGTGACAAGAGTAACATTGAGACAGGTGGTAACTTGTTGGCTTTGGTAGTATTGTAAGCAACAGACCAATCAAACTGAAAATATAGTAAACTGTTATGTTGAAAAACGATGAATGAATTTAACTCATTTAACTAAGATTTGCCGGGGAAATAAACAAAGAAGATAAATTCAACACAAGGGTTTTGAATAGTTCGGCCTACACTATAGGCTTACGTGTTCAATGGTTTCCTAGTTACAGTTTAAAGCAATTAGCTCTAATAACATTCAACCTAGATTCAATTTAGATCTAACTAAGAGAGGGTACATCTTAAATTATTAATCTATGCAACATTGTAAGAGAAGAATCACTTTGAGATTCGGGTCAGGTTATAGTGGGTCGGGTCAATTTGAATTTGGATCAAGCTCGTTTTTTGGGTTTGGGTGTCAAGTTGGGTTATTCGGGTCAAAACAATTTTACTAGGTCTAATCATTAGGAGCATTTGGCTTGCTATCATCATTAACATCAAATACTCAACAAAAATTTCCATTTTCGTTCAAAAGTATCGTTCGATTCAGTGTCGCCTCTATGCTTGGAAATACTTTCCAACCAACTCTTATTTCACAAAACGGATTCAGGTTATTTTAGTATTTGCCCTTCCCACCGTAGCCCCTAGCCTGGGTGGACTCTTACTATTTGGACCAAAATCCGACTATAATAGCCGTAGCATACGTCGTGCCTTTTCAGCCTAAGTAAGGAACACTTTTGAGTACTCGCCTTTTGCGGTCGTAGCCTAGACTAGCCCTTCCTGTTCGGGCCTAGGTCCGACCATTTTAGTCCTAGTGTAGGTCGTGCTTTTTTTGCCTAAGTCGGGAATTTTTTTTGAGTACTCATCCTTTGTGGCCGTAGCCTAGATGACTCATTCTTGTTTGAACCTAGGTCCGACCATTTTAGCCATAGCATAGATCGTGTCTTTTTGTTTAAGCTAGAGATAGCTTGCCATCAGCTCTTCCGACGGTTGTCTTTCTGAGGACATAGTCCCTTGCGTTCATCATTTGGAAATGTGTCCATATCCGGCCTCCTTATTAATAAGTCCCTTACGTTCATCATTTGGGAAATGTGTACTGCATCAAGTAAAATTTGTAATACAAAAATCAACACCCTTTATTATGATACAGAGCATCTTTTATTAGTTCATCAATTTGAAATTCAAAAACATTGGAAGAAGTTTAAAAATTATAAGAAAATTACACTTGATTTAAATCTTGGTGGTGCCGAAATTTAGTAACATGTAACTCCTTTCTCACTTTCAAACACGATAACATCGACATCGCCTAGAGGCATTAGTAGTCATTGCATGTTATGCAAGAGAAACAAGAGGTTTGAGTTGGAGCAACGCCTTCTTGATCCGTTGCATGGCATCTTGAAGGGTTGGAAGGGATGATGCATACGAGATCCTTATACAACTATCATCCCCAAATGCCTCTCCTGGAACTAATGCTACCTGTATAATTGACATTCCCTTTAGACGGAGATAATAATGAGTAAAATCACAAAGCTTGACCATTTTTTGGAGAAAACGATCCCTTTAGACGGAGATATCCAACCTTAGTAATAAAACGGGTTAAATTAATATATATACCCGTCTTAAATAAAACGGTTTTTTCCCATGGTACCCTCGAACTTTGCCGTATTACACATGGTACCCCTCATTTTAAGTTTCTACATATGGTACCCCTGTATTTACCTTTTTCCTTCCCAGAATACCCTTTACCAAAATTCCGTCATCACTCCGTTACTTATTTGACCAATCACCCATTTTTTTGTTATTTAATACACTAATCCCTCAAATTACTCTATAAACTAACTTTAATATCTAATTCCCAAAATCACCCATTATCACCAACTTCTTCCTAACTGCCGCCACATGCCCCGCCGGCGCCACCACCACGCCGACGCCACCATGTCGATGTTGCCAAACCAGTCCACAACCCACCAGTGCCGTCTGTTTCCTATTTCCCTCCCACCAATCCGTTAAACAAATAAAAGCAGCCACCATAAAAACCACCACCCTTATCAACCCTAAATCCCCAAATCAATTACAATCATCTTCAATCAACATTCATCAATGGTGAAGTGCGAGGTATCACCGGACCTTATTAATCGACTCCAAATCGCACTTCGCAAAGAATCCAACATTTCTTCCTTCAATCCCTCTGATCATCTCCCACCATCATCGTCACCGTTGACTCTTCAAGACGCCAATGTTGCCGTCTGATTATGGCGTGAAATCGATTATAAAGTTGATGTTTGCATATAAGAAGGGTCTAATGACATCCTATTTTGTTTTTGGTGGAGGTGGAGGATGATTATGATGGTGGGAGAAAAGTAAGAGGATGATGGTGGCTCGTATGGTGCTGGCCGGGCAGAACACAGGGATGCGCGCATGACCTCAGCCGGAGCTCCGGTGTCGACAACGATTGGTGGCCGTCGGTGGAGCTGGTGGAGAAAGGGTGATGTCGCCGCCTTTTTACTTTTTTTGGTGAGCTTTTTTTCAGATTGATTTTTTTTTTGAGTAGTATTGGTGGTGGTTGTTGTTGTTGAGTTGATGTTATTGTTGGCGGTTGGTGGTGGTTGTCGTTGGTGTGGGCAGTGGTGGTCGAAAATGATGGTGGTGGTGGGTGAAAGTGGAGACTTTTTGGGATGATTTTGAAGATGATGATTGAAGAAGATGATGGTTAATAAGGATTTTATGTATTATTAGTGTATTAATTAACAAAAATAAAGGGTCAATAGTGAGAGGACTAACGGAGTGATGACGGAATTTGGTAAAGGGCATTTTGGGAAAGAAAAAGGTAAACACAAGTGCATATATGTAAAAAGCTTAAAATGAGGGTCACACGTGTGTAATCTCTCTAGCCAAAGTTAAGTGCTGTGGGAAATATCCGTATTATTAATCAACAATGATTTTCACAGTTTTTTGATAAAGAAATCTAAAGAAATTTGTGTGTGTAGAGGAGAACTAATGAATGAGCTGCCTTTGTAAATGAAAGGCTGGATGATTAGGATTTGTGTATTTAAATACTTCGTAAATTTAGAACCGACTTTCCTAGTTTCCTAAATACGACTCGATGATGAATAATACTCCGTAGTTTCCTAAACGGAATAGATGTGTGTATTTATACCTTTTGCGTTTGTTTTTTTATGGAAAGTTTGTTGTAGTCGGCTTAATTTTTTTTTTTTTTTTTTAATCTTTTTCTTTTCTCAAGTTGATAATGTAATTACTTTTTGTTTGGGAAATTGATAGTTTGATACTCATTGTTAGAGTTATCATTTTTAGCTAGGAAATATTGTAATCTTAAATGGTACTCGTACAACTGACCAACGGTTACTTTTACTATTTTCTATGTTAGGCTCGGTTTGGTAGCGTATTTTAGGTATTTTTTTTTCATCGAAATACTTTTTTTTGACAAAATTTTCAGCTAGCTTATTTTTCACTAAAACTTGAGAGAGACGGTGTTTTAATAAGTTATGAGACTTGCTAAATTCCGCGCGCCAATTTACTCAATCCCGCGCATTTTCCCCCCTTTATTCCGACTATACCTCTCTCACTAGTTTTATACCCGTGCGAAATTGCACGGGATTAAATGTTTAATAAGGTTTAAAAAACTAGATATCCCATACGATTTCTAAAACCGTATCAGATATACGGTTTTACTCAACCCTAATTTTGAGGGCCCAATCCGCTGGCCCGTGAAGACTAAAAAAATAACCCGGCCCGACCCAAATACTTTCCTAATTCCGACCCAATCCCTCTTCATAAATACAGAAGTCCGTAACCCAGAAATCCAAAGAAAACAAAATCACAAATAAAAAAATGTGTCACATAGATTTGGATAGAACAAGGATTACAAAGAGGAAGAAGACGACGGAAAATTGTAATTGTGAGCAAGGACGATTGAACGAATTACCTGACCATTTATTATTGGTAATTCTTTCCCTTTTACCTCTTAAATCCGCCATCGCCACCGCCGTCTTATCACGGCGTTGGCGATGGCTGTGGACTAACCTCTTCGACATTGATATCGATATCAATTATAATCAGTTATTACCTTTCCTGCATAATGTCCTTCCTAAATTAACATCTCCTTATATTCGTTATTTGGGTTTGAATCTCCGTCTTGTTAGTAGTTCTGACATCAATATTAGTTCATGGTTTGATTGGGCAGCTTGTCGAAATAAACATATTCGTCAATTGAGATTCGTAACTGATTATCCGCACATATCTCCGGAAATTCCGCTGTGGGTTTTCCAATTACCTTGTTTGGTACAACTTGAGCTTAAACCTTGGTTAGTTTTACGTGACGATTACGCTGATACTACTACATTGTTTAATCTCCCTAATTTGAAAAAAGCTTGTGTTGAGTTCTATTGTTCGGACCATAGGGTTTTCGAAAAGGCTTTGGAAAAGCTTGTGTCTTGTTCCCCTTTGCTTGAAGATTTGTCCTTTAAGGTTGGTATTTGGGGTGATGATGATGATATTGTTGTTAACTTATCTAGTCGGAGTTTGAAGCGATTGGAGATGTGCTTTACTTGGGCCATCCATGTTGTAATCAATGCACCTAACTTGGACTCTATCAGCATACGTGCTGATAACGTCCCCAAACCTTCCCGTTACAGAATTTCATTTGTCGATTCTCCAACAGCGTTGCTTGCTTGTTCCATTTGGGGGTGGACTGATGGTCTGGATGACGATGTCTTGCTGCCTTCTAATTTTTTCAGTGTTATTTCGGGTGTTAGATTCCTCACTACTCTTGATCAGAATCCGTCTCCTTTGATAGCTCCGATAACCTTCAGGAGCCTTACTCATTTGCAATTCAAGGTTGGTTATGCGTTGTCCGGGTTGGCTTTACTACAACAGTGCCCTGCGTTAGAGGTCCTTACCTATGACTTGCACGAATATTTGTTTGATACCGATTTTAGTTGGTCATTTCCTGATTCCGCACCTAAATGTCTTGTTACACGTCTCAAGAGAATCGAGATATTAGCACACCCCTTGGTTTCTCGGCTTGAGTTTATCTTGTTACAACTGCTCAACTACTTGTTACATAATGCTGAAGCTTTGGAGCTGCTTAGAATCACTATCACACCTCCTCATCGAGACTTGAGTGGAATTGGTTCTGGAAGTTATGATGAAGTACACTTGATCAAGAAACTGTTCGAGGTCCCTAGGAGTTCTCCACTGTCCCGAGTTGAATTTTATAGTCCCAGTTGCAGAGTAATGGACGGAGGAGGTATCAAGTCTGCTTCTTCCTTGAGAACCCTGTTAGATTAGTAGTCTTAAATTATTTGACAGTATCCCTGATAAAGGGATCCCTATGTATGGTAACCTAATTACAAGTACATATGAATAATTGTTTCTCTTTTATGCTTTTAATTTGCTATGCAATGTATTTATTTAGATAACCGATATAGATACCGCTCATCAGATTATGGGAGATGGTGATCTTTTTCTTCAAGAAATTCCGTATTTAGTTCATGAAATTGTTTCCGAAAGTAAAAATTATCGTGGCCGCTGCTTTGTTTGTGCCAATTGTGTGGTTAGTAGAAAGTACCAGTAAGTACGACTACTGTTATAACATTATAGTAGAGTGGTTATGTTTGAGTATCTTACTTTGCCGGGTCGTTTGCAGAAATTGTTTTTGAGTATATGCAATTGAAGGTTTGAAAGCTGAAAGTTCTGATTTTACAAAGTCAAAATTTGAGTTTATTTTTCTCATTTTCTACGCTTCTTTGGAAGCAGCCCCTCGTACCTTGTTTGTAGTGTGGGAGTCTCTCGATAGGCGCTTGAGTTGTGCCATTGCTGCTGCTTTACATAGTTGCTGTTGCGATCTTATTGGAAGACACGGCACTTGTCCCACAGTGCCGTTGTCGTTGGCACTGTTTCATTACTATTTTTCATACGATCCATACCACTATATTCATAATTATGCGTATGTTCCATTTATCTCGTTATTCCTGCTGTTTTTGATATAATATATGTATTCACTTTCTTTGTCAAACATGAATGTATCAAATCATCACATACCATTCTGCTTCAAGCTCGAGTTCGATTCGATGTAATGTGCCAAGGAATCTCTGGAGGCTCTCTTATTAGCAGCTTGCTGCCTCACTAAGGAGCCATCCACCTCCCCTGCTACCCGAAAAGGTCCGTCTTTTGTTACAATGCCCTAATATTTCAATTTCGAATTACAGATTCCTTGATTTTTTAAATGTTGAGAGGTATTCTTGTAAGGTTCTTACTTTGGCGGACGTTCGAGTTTGAGCTTGTCAATTTTAACCTGCATTTAATTTCTGCCAGCTAACTATTGAGTGTTATTATATACTTTATGCTACCGAGTCTTAGTATTTCTACTGAAGATGGTTCATGATGGTGCTCAAGTTTTATTTCTGGTGGTTATGTACACTCTGCTTGTTGAACTGATGAGTCCAAGTAACGAGTGTTAGATGTTTGTTGAACCTGTGTCTAAGTAACGAGTGTTAGATGCTGTAGAAGGAGTGACATTGTACGAACTGTAGTATAGATGGCATTGTGTGGAATCTTGTTTTTTTTTTTTTGGGTGAAAGGTAAATATAGTAATTAAATAAACTTTCTTAGAACACCATACATCAGTTCCCAACATATCACTTAAGATCACAATTACAAAAGATAAGCAGGTAAGATAAAAACATACTACTTAACCCCTGCTAATCTTTCATGTGTAGAGGCCTGTAAGTCTTCTTCGGGACTCTGTTTCTTACCTCAGTTTGTATCTTCTTGAGCGCAAGTGGTGATTTGCTGATGCTCTGTGGATTCTTGAATTTGTAATCTCATTTTCAGATTGATTTGTGAAAGAAATGGTAAGGATGTTTAATAACCCCTGTGGCCTCACTCGCATCGACTAAATCAACAAACTTGGCCTCAACGTTCTGTAGTGCAGTGGCTTGAGACAGTGCCCAGCAATCTTGATACGATTCTGGTCAAGTTTGTTGCAGTTATTTTCATCAAGCTTGTTTCGCTGATACTCCATAGAAGGTAAAAACAGTAAGAAATTTAGCATCAGAAAGACACACTATGAAAAACACACTACGCAGAAGCCAACTGAATTGTTGGAACCCTAGTGTTTTTGCAAAAGCTTGTGTCTTTTCCCCCTTTGTTTGGAGATTTGTCCTTTAAGATTCATTGTATGGGAAATACTGGGGGGGAATGATGATGATCGTATTGTTGTTACTTGTTAACTTATGAAATCAGAGTTTGAAGTGATTGGAGATGCGCTTTAATTGTTCCTTCTATGTTGTAATCAATGCACCTAACTTGGACTGTATGACTGTTTGTGCCGGTAAGGTCCTCAAACAACCGCATTATAGAATTTCATTTGTCGATTTCCCAACCTTGTTGCTTGCTTGTTCGATTTGTGGGTGGACCGATGGTCTGGATGATGATGTCTTGCTGCCTTCCAACATTTTCAATGTTATTTCCGGTGTTTGATACCTCAGCACTCTTGATCATAATCCGTCTCCTTTGATAGCTCCGGTAACATTCAGAAGCCTTACTCATTTGCTATTCAAGGTGGGTTATGCATTGGCCGGGTTGGCTTTACTCCAACAGTGCCCTGATTTAGAGGTCCTTATCTAGTTATCTATGACTTGTCCGAATATTTATTTCTGAGCGACTTTAGTTGGTCATTACCTGATTCTGCGCCTCAATGTCTAGTTACTCATGTCAAAAGAATTAATATGTTAGCTCACACCTTTGTTTCTGGACTTCAGTATATTGTGTTGCAACTGCTCAACTACATGTTAGGCACTGCTGAGGCTTTAGAGCTGCTCTGAATCACGATCACTGCTTCTCATGGAGAATTGAAAGAACTTTATGATGGAAATTATGATGAAGTACCCTTGATCTAGGGACTGTTCAAGGTCCCGAGGAGTTCTCCACAGTCCGGAGTTGAATTTCATAGTCCCAATTGCAGAGTATTTGGCGGTGGAGGTATCATGTCAGATCAATCCCTGAGAACCCCGTTACATGAGTAGTCTTCAACTATTCGATAAGATCCCTGGTATAAGGATCCTTATGTCTTGTAACGGTATTACATATGAATAATAATTCCTCTTTTACGCTTTTAATTTGTTGCTATGTGATGTGTTTGTTTAGACAACTATAGCCGTTCATCAGATTTCCGGAGATGGTTTTCTCTGTTTCTTGAAAAGTGTACGTGATGAGTGTGTTTCTTGTAAATTCTTTATGAAATTCATGAACCTGTTAACGAATGTTATTATTGTGGCAACCACTTGGTTTGTGTTGATAGTAAAAATAGCAGTACTATAACATTATTTCTAGAGTGATTTTGTTGGAGTAACCTTGCTTTTCTGGGTCTTTTCTTTTGTGGGGTTATAGAATAGGAATGTTGTTGCAAATTAGGTTTACATTTTCTACATTTCTCTGCTTTGGAAGCAGCCTCCCGTACCTTGTTTGTGCCGTTTTGAGTCTTTCTATAAGAATTTGAGCAGTGACGTTGCTGCGGCTGTACATAGTTGCTATTGCGGTCTTGTTGGAAGACACAACACTTGTCCCATGGTGTTGTCGTCATTTTACTGTTTCCTGGCTAATTTTCATGCAATCTATACTAACATTCATATGTTCTGTTTATCTTAATATTTTCACTGTGTTTGATATGACTGTTTACTTGCTTTTCAAACATTTATTTATCAAATTCTGGTACGTCACTCTGGTTGAAGCTCGAGTTCGGGGTTCAGGTAATCTGTCAGAGAAGAATGGGGAGGGAGAGGAGAGAGAAAGGAAGGAGCCACCGTCACTACCAATAAAAAGATTCTCTGGACGCCCTCTTACTCAACAGCTTGCTGGCTTACTATCGCAAAAGGTCTCTCTTTCGTTTCAATGTCCTAATTTTTCAATTTCGACCTACAGACCTTCATAGTGCTTAATAATTTGGTAAGTACGTCACCGTTAGGTTATTGGGTTTGTAGATCCCTTGATTTTTTTTTTTTTTTTGTGTTGTTGGGAGTTTATGGTTGTGGGTTGTTACCCTTGGCAGAGGTTCTAGTTTAGAGCCCGTCAATTTTAACTAGCGTTTTATTTTTGCGAGTTAACTGATGAGTTTTATTATATCTTTTTGGTTACTGGATCTCAGTATTCCTGCTGACGATATGGTTAATGATGGTGCTCAAGTTTAACTTCCTGTGGTTATGTACATTCTGCTTGTTGGACTAATGAATGATTGTAAGCAGTGTTAGGTGAAAAGATATAACCATTCTTACTAAAATTATTTATATGGTTCTCACATGAAAACAGGCACCAGAAAACCACGAGTTCAGGATTTGAGCCCATGTGGTTATGTCTTAGAGGTACTTCATTGTGAAACTTTTTTTTTTTTTTTTTTTTTTTTTCTGTTATTCTAAGAATCTAAGCAGTGGCAGATGTTAGTTGTTCTGAATCCTGGACCAGGTTTTCCTCTAATTTAAGGATGAATACTTCTATAAGTAGCCTGTAATCCCATAAAAATTACAGTAGTTGGTTTTTTACTTTTTTTTCACTATAATTAGTTTATATTTAAGTTAAAAAAGCCTAAAGATGACTAACAAACTGCACTTGGGACAATTACACTGCATCAAACGAGTGAACTACTGAAATAGACAACAAATCTTAAAATAAGTAAGACAAAAAAAAGCAACAAAACAAATGAAGGCATCATATGAAAACTCATCAGTTTTGAAGTTCATTTTTGGTTTAAGCCATGGTTTTTATTGTCAGATAGGTAGAACTGGCAAACGGGTCAACCGGGTCGGGTTCGGCCAGGTCATTCCTGGCCTGGGTCGTTTTCAGGTGGGTTTGTAATCAAGTTATTTAGGATCAACATTCAATATGCGATAATAAATATACGGGCCGGGTTGCATTAAATCGGGTGTAGGTCGGGTCAGTTTTGCCAGGTCTTAGATATAGGTTCTTTATGTCTTTAGTCGTGTCTTGCGGAAAACAGTATACAGCTGATCATAGTTGTAAAGACGTCAAAAAAGCATGTAAGTGTATATAATCAGAACTTTTGGGGCCTCTGAGGCGGCATCGTCATTAATCTCTTTTTAATTTTGATCAGTGACTTTCTGTTGTACGGTCAGGGAGAGGGGGGAATTTGTTTCTGCATAGTCGTATCTAGTGGCTTTAGACAGTGTCCTGCAATCTTCCAGCAATCCTGATGCAATCTTGTTCATGTCAGCGTAAAAATCCCGTCGCACTTGAGTGTGTTACGATAGAGTAGGAGGGTTGTGGTAGATTTATGAAAGCCAGCATAAAAATCCCGTCGCACTTTATGAATTCTTCATGTTCTTGATTGTTGGTTTTTAATTCTCTAATGCAATCTTGTTCATGTCAGACTATCTACGACAAAGGATCTGCAGTAATATAAAATGAGCTTCCTCTCGAGCATTAAACATTGACATCATCTACATCTACTCGGTTACCCTGAGGAGCAACTTGTGCATAAGATGCAGTAAGTGATGCACACTGTCATGCATGTTCAATGTTTTTTTCTTCAACATCTTTTATTTTGCCCTTCTTGTACCCCATTACGGCATTACCCCTATCTGAATTCTTATTAGTCCTCTTTAAAATCCAAAAAGATAAACTGTATACACTAAATTAATCCTTCTTGTTGCAGTGAATCATTGTCTCTGACTCTGCATGCCAGATCAAGATCCAGTGCATCAGATCCAGAAACTGAAAATTGATGTATTGTATGCATCTTTCCTTTTCTAATGTATGAAGATATGGATGAGATCTTTCTCGAATTCGGGTTAAGCTGCGAAAGTCGGTCAGAATGGCTGGAAATTGATCTGGCCATGGTATTAAAATGCAGTATTAGTCATGGTTGCGCTAATGGTTGTGATCGTAATAGGTCACAAATCCGGGCGGGACTAGCATCAATTTTGTGGTCTTCAAATAAATAAGCTACTTCTTGTAGATTTGGTAATTTTTGGAAAATGTGATGTACCAGTAACAGCTTCTTATGTAAAACAACTATTGTTGCTTATAATGGAAAATAACTTGTGACATTTCACAAACTATATCTCATTTTTAATATTATTTTAATCGACTGTAACATACGAGACTTCAAAAATTTATGACGCGTTAAAAATAAGAATTCATGTTAAAAAAACATACAAATTCTCATTTAAGAAAACACTATCGGTCTTGAGTTAGTCTCCCTTCAGATGGGCCATTTTGATATGAAACAATAAGGTGGGGTTTTGTGGTCATTATTTGACAGCGAAATGTTACCACTTTTGAAAAACAAGTTACCATAAGTTTTAATACTGGCGGGACCATTGTGGTTACATTTGACCCCAAAATGTTACAAAATGGCGTCTTATTATTCCAGACCAAAATGATCTGTTTGAAACAAGAACTTGTGATCTGTTTAAGTTTAAAATGAGTTAAGTATCATAGTACAAGTATATTGCTCTTCCCTATGCATTTTTATATAAACAAGTGATAGGTATTTAATGAGTCTTAAGCTTAAAACAATAACGCCGTCTAAAGGAGACATTTCACCCATCTCCCTTCATTGCCCAACTAGTTTCATTAATCTCAAAACGTTTAGCTATGGCAGACTCACTCACTATCCCATCGTCAAGGCTCAACGAAATATTTCGATATTTCCGGGGGTGGTCTTACAAATGTTTATTAGTAAGTGCTTCTTCGCTTCACTAAATGCTTAGTTAGTAGCATACTTACAAATAAGTACTTTAGTTCATCGATATAAGTATGCAACAACAACATTACCCCAGTATCTCAATGTAATTAGCAGATATTTCCGGGGGTGGTCTTACATATGTTTATTAGATAGGCTGTTCGCAACACGATAAAGGGTTTTTAAGCTGCAATAGGGTGCAGACAGCCTATTCGACTCCTAAATGTAATCTGCGGATAACTCTTTGTTCAGATTTAAGCGGCAAGGTAGATAACTTTTGCCTACACTCCCTAGATTGGTGAATATATAGCATATCAGATGACCCTATGTTGCGGTCAGCGACCATATTACCTACCTTGCTGCTAAACATATTACCTACCCTGCAATAGCACTTTGCATTTTTTGTCAGCGATCAAGGGTAGAGCAGGCGAATGTATTTTGCAAGGACAATGCTGTTGGGTTCCTTATGTTGATGATAACATGCCCATTTGATTTGTGCTATCTTAGTTTACATTTTCAGGATTAATGATGTAATCAAGCATGGATTAAGAAGTGTTGAAGTTGTTAATCATCTCATTGTATTGAGTCTTAGTGTCATCTAATGTACAAGCGAGAAAGTAGAGTATCTTAGAGTAATAGAAACAGTCCAGACGACTGTTGCTTTCGTTAGTAAACAGCTGCTTGGATTGTTGCCACAATTCGCGAAACTTGAAGTCCCTTTTTATCTTTCAAAAGCCTTTCACGTGACTCTTATTTTTCAAAGATAAAATTCAGATTTTTATTAAGGAGTTGGTCTTCTATAAAGAGTGGTTTGAATTATTATTATTTTCAAAATGTTTCCTCTTTATGCAAATTCAACCCTTTGGTTCTTTAAGAAAACAAAGAATGTTTTTTGCCATTTTGGTGTTAACTTGTCATCATGTGACTTGTCTTTTCTCTCTTTGTTTTCTGAATTTGCATGAGCTTTTAAGGATATCTTTCAAACACTCTTTCTCTATTCTTCCCTTTGCAAAAGAGCCCTCTTTGGTGCAAGTTTTGGGTGGTTGTTAATACCCTTCACATGTGTGGTCTTTGACCCTTCAAAACCCTAGCAACCTCCTCACCCATTCTCTCTATAAAAGGCGAGCCATCCTCCTCATAAAATCTCAAGACTTCTTTCTGAAATTAATTTCAAATTTGCAAAAATTGTTTTTCAAAGCTTTAAACCGTGTGTCTTTTGCAAAACCTTTAAAGAGTTTTCAAGTTACTACAGTCGTGGCTACTGTTACTTTATAATACTAAACTCTCTTGCTTAAGAATTGTTGATCTTGTAAAAGTTGTCCATCTCTATTCTTTGCTAAGAATATGTTAGTGGAAACTTGATCCTATAACATTCTAAGTGTGTTAGTAGAGTTTAGGACGGAGTAGTCTTTAACTCTTGGCAACCGGAGTAGGTTGCGAGTTAGCTTGTCATAAGAACGGAGTAGTTCTTGTACTAGCTTTACAACCGGAGTAGGTTGGTGTCTTTTATTGTAAGGGTCTTTTAGTTGTCGGAGTAGATCACTAAAAGAAAGCAATAAAAAGGTAGATTGGACGTATGCACTTGAGTTTCTTGCCGAACCAATTCAAAAATCTCGTGTTCAATTGATTTACTTTATTTCCGCTGCTTTTTATATTGCTTTGCTTTACTTAAACCTTCGAAGTAACAGTTCATCATACTGTCACATTTGGTCTGCAGTCGTATTCCACAAACTGAGACAAATAGCTACAGTCAGAACGATTGTTACTTTCATACTTCAGCAAACATTCATCGTGATACTTGTTTAGTCTTTCAATATTATTCAAAGTATCTCCTAATCTCTTTTGTCCTCGTAACTCACTTTAATTCAATAAAGTTGTAGTTATAATTTTTTAAATAGTACCTAATTCACCCCCTCCCCCTCTTAGGTACTTGAATCCATAAACTCAACAAATGCGTACTATGTAAAATAACTAGAACCCCGCTGCTCTGTTTTTCTGATTCAGAAAGCACATACTAGCTTTCGCCTAGTATTAAATATTTACTACAACGTGGTGCACCAACTAGTAAATCAAAATCTGCTATTGGGCAAATACAACCTCCTTTTAGCATTTCATTTCACAAACCACTCAGACGCTTAGATTACAAAATTCAAGAATCCATATGACCTTGCTGCTAACCATATTGCCTACCCTGCAATAGGAGCTTGACATTCCTGGATTAAAGTTTATGTTGCACCTATCGTATCTGTCAAGCTTCTCCGACTAGCTATCAAGGTCTGAGCGTTAAAGTTTATGTTGCAGAAACTGTTTTACTTGGGTATTGCAATAAGTGAGCAATGATGTAAACAAGAAGTGAGGGATGTAACTGAAACTATTACAGAACACATCAACATTAGCAACATTATCACTGCAAATTAGCAACTATCAGTTATTGAAATTTCGTAACCGTATATGCTCATTGTTCACTAATGAAGACACTAACAAGAACTATTGTTCATTCATTACTGAAAAACACTAACAAGAACTATTGTTCATCCAATGTTCGCTAGAATTTGCTTTATTCCATCCAAGAAGTATAATTGTCACTATCATTTGTAATACTCTACACATTATTCCACGAGATAGGTTATTTATGCTTCTCGAAAACTTCTGTATCCAATGTTCATCCAAGAAGTATAACTGGCACTATTATTTGTATGTAGGTTATTTTTTTTTTCTCGAAAACTTCCGTATTCTAAGTAGTATAACTGACACAATCATTTGTATACTCAGTATACACACCAAAAAAAAAAAATAGTTATACTCACCATAAAATAATGCTATAGCCACAAGGTAGATTATTTCTGCTTCTCGAAAACTTCTGTATCCAATGTTCATCCAAGAAGTATAACTGCCACTATCATTTTTATACAAGATACACAAAAAATAATGCTGATAGCTACAAGGTAGGTTATTTATGCTTCTCGAAAGCTTCTGTATCCCACGTTCATCCAAGAAGTATAACTGCCACTATGTACTCACTAAAAAATAATGTTGATAGCCACAAGGTAGGTTATTTCTGCTTCTCGAAAACTTTCGTATCTAATGTTCATGAAAGAAGGATAATTGCCACTATCATTTGTATACTCTATACGGTATATACAAAAAAATAGCTTTACTCACCAAAAAATAATGCTAATAGCCACAAGGTAGGTTATTTCTGCTTCTCGAAAACTTCCATATCCAATGTTCATCCAAGAAGTATAACTGCCACCATCATTTGTATACTATATACAGTATACACAAAAAAATAGATGTGCTCACCAAAAAATAATAATAATGATAGCCACAAGGTAGGCTATTTCTGCTTCTCGAAAACTTATGTATCCAATGTTCATCCAAGAAACATAAATTACACTCTTATTTGTATATTCTATACAGTATACACAAAAAAATAGTACTCACCGAAAAATAATGATGATAGCCACGAGGTAGGTTGTTTTTTTTTTCTCGAAAACTTCTGTATGCAATGTTCATCCAAGAATTATAACTGCCACCATCATTTGTATACTATATACAATATACACAAAAAAAAATAGTTGTACTCACAAAAAAATAATAATGATAGCCACAAGGTAGGTTATTTCTGCTTCTCGAAAATTTCTGTTATGTATCCAATGTTCATCCAAGAAGTACAACTGACACCATTATTTGTATATTCTATACAGTATACACAAAAAAATAGCTGTACTCTAATGATGATAGCCACGAGGTAGGTTATTTTTTCTCGAAAACTTCCGTATCCAATGTCCATCCAAGAAGTATAACTGCCACAATCATTTGTATACTCAGTATACACAAAAAAATAGTTGTACTCACCAAAAAAATAATGCTGATAGCCACAAGGTAGGTTATTTCTGCTTCTTGAAAACTTTCTGTATCCAATGTTCATCCAAGAAGTATAACTGCCACTATCATTTGTATACTATATAGAGTATACACAAAAGAATAGGTGTACTCACCAAAAAATAATTTTGATAGCCACAAGATAGGTTATTTCTCCTTTTCGAAACCCTCTGTATCCGGCTCCTTGTATATCTTCTTCAGCTTTAGATTTTTTGTAAGGGTCTCCCACAAGATTTGTATTCTTCTATTCAAATGAATGATTATGCTCTCCAAATTAGGCACTTCAGGTGTCTGTGACGACACATTAACAATACTTCCCTACATGTGCAATATTTTGACATTTTGATTGCCACAACTCAATTTCCAGTCTTCATATTTGGTGTCTTTAGAAACTAGAACTCAAACCAACAACTACAAACCCAAAAAAAGCTTTCTTGATGTTAAAACACATATCTAATTGAAAACCCATAATACAAACATATGAAATATTTAAGCAATTGTATCACTGTCTTTCTCGTTGCATAATTCATCATCATATACACTGGTTCACTACAAAGGGAAGCTATCAATCATCCAAGAATCTCCTATTTACTAAATGAATAGGTGAACTCACAAATATTCCCTCCAAAAAGCATCTTTTTAAATAAGGAAGCTATTGGTAATTTAATTGTATTCACTAAATAAGGAAATTAATAATCATAATGTACTAGACTTTGAACCCGTGCCCGCACGGGCAATCTTCAAAATTGCATTATAAATAATATTTATATTAATTGTAATTTTCATATTTTATATGTTAAAAAACTCATTTATGTGTCTTTAATCGAGTATATAACTATTTGTATATCCAACATCAATCCCCATCATTAAAAACTATCATGCCCTAAAAGCATACATGATGTGCATCACGCTCATTTTATCTTCTTGTATATCAGCCCAAAAAAAAAAACTATTTGAGGTGACTATTATAGATACGAATCATACGATGTAAAACCCATTTTTGAGCTACCATTCACCACGGGAACAAAGTTTAAAACCCTCAAAAAATCTTTCTTATTAAATACACTTAACAAACGATTGTCTTCCAGTACATCAAAGTTCATATGGCTGCTCGACTCAGCTTGAATTGTCTCATATCGTAATGACCCGTGTTTATCCCGACATTTTCAACCCGTGTTATATATTTAATTATTTTTTTATGGATTTACATGCTTTACAGTTCTTTTTATGGTTATTTCTATATAATACCCTTGAGTTTTTCGAATGCTACACAGTATATACATATCACTAAAACTTGGGAGAGACGGTCTCTCACCAAGTTATTGAGAGACCAATCTTTCGTACCCTTTTATTTGTATTTCGTACTCTTTTTATTGTTGATCGTGACATAGTAATTCCGTACCTATTTACATAATAAATGTACCCATTTTATCATTAATCATGATTTGTACCTATTTTATTACTTTTAGTACCTCTTTTTCTTAAAATTGTACAATAATCTCTCAATAAAGCTTATTAAGAGACCGTCTCTCAGGAGACCTACTCTATACATATATGGTTGGCAAGTGTCAAAATTGACCTGATCCGAATAACCCTACCCTACACCCAAATTCAGGATCAAAGCTTGATCTGAACCCGAATTGTGTAAAACAATCGATAAGGAACTCCTTATATGATACCCCTTTGTCCCGGTAATTTGTATTCACTAAATAATAAGGAAATTAATAACTATAATGTATTACATTGTATAATTCTTTTCATTAAAATTAATCTTTTGATCAAATTATATAATTTTCACTAAACACTAAACTATTATATTTTAATTAAAGTATAAATAATACTATAATACTATAAATTATTAATTTTTTATTGATATTGTTATTTGATAATTACTTAACTCATACTGTTCATACTATCTATAAACAAAATTATAACTAGTTTTGATTACTTTCATAACAAAAAAAAGTTGAGAGAGTTTATAAATTAGCATCATTAGCGTTGTGGCATAAAAAATATTTTTAAAAAAATGTATTTCAGCACATAACTCAATCCTCTTGGATTAATTTTCAGTTTTAATTTTTTTTTTGCTCGAAACAATATATAATAACAAGAAAAATAAACAATTTATGGGATACCACTATTATTTTACAGTTCAATTTTACTGTTCAGTTTTTCCCTCAAAATGTAATAACGTGAAATATGAAAAATTAATGAACTATTAGTTTAGCATGATTAAGTAATACAAAAATTAAAAGTCTATAAATACCGCGCATTCATTGCGCGGGATGTAAACTAGTGTTGTTAATATAATGCTATCAATTAGCCTTAATATTTTTACAAAAATAATACTCCCCTCCTATTCTATTAAATAAGTGTCCCATTTGCCATTTTCGTCAATTCACATAACTGTCCCATTTGCCATATTTGGACATGGTTTTTTACTTTCCTACCCTTGACTCTTTTCTTTATTTACCACCCCAACCACCCATAACCCATCATATTCAATACTTTTCATTATTTAACTCCTATATTCTAACACCTATACAATAATTTTCATTATTTTAACTATATTCCTTAATTTTCGTGCCATAGTCCAAATGGGACACTTATTCCGAATAGGAGGGAGTATCATTGTTTTCCATATGTTCCGTAAATCATCTTAATAAACCGTCTCTTTATGAGCGGAATAATATGTAAGATCGTCACATAGACTCACATTTTGAGCGATACTCAATAATTTAACAAAAATAATATCATTGTTTTCATTTATGTTCCTCCCATTTGTCTATTTAGATTATCATAATAAATATATAATTTACGCGTATTATTTTTGTTATGTTATACATGGTCATCTGACTCATCTCTCAATAATATTATTGTAATATCGTCACATTTAATATTTAATTATTTAAAATATATGTTTAATTATTTTTGAATAATAAATTACGAAAATTTTGATGTGCACTTGACATTTCACTATTTTCACTTATTTTTATTTACAAAAATTATACTTGTCACGATAATATTATCAATGCTAAAATACGTATTGGCGTATTACGAAAATAAATTTCGTTAATTAATGTGCAAAGACTTTGACCTCCAAAGTCATCTCGACGAGCATTACCTTCAACAAAACGGATACACATCACTCACTTCACCAGTCCCTCTCTAAAACCCCTTCTCTCTCCAAATCCTCTCTCTAAGCTCCAATACCTTCATCAATGGCGGCCACTGAGTCCGCCATTAACAATGGATCTTCTCTACGTCACGCTTCCGGAAATGTGCTTGCCGTCTTCATTCTCATTTTGATCGGAGTTCTCTCTTTCTCGATCCGTCTCTTCTCTGTAACTCCTCTTCTTTTATTTTCCTCTTTTCAATTAGATCTACTCGTAAAATTAGGGTTTGTTGAATTGTAGTTGTTGAACTTTGCGAAAATTGTTTTTGTTGTTGTGATTTTGCAGGTTATTAAGTATGAGAGTGTTATTCATGAGTTTGATCCTTATTTCAACTATCGTGTTACACAGGTTGATCGATCTTTTACTCTTTCTGTTTACTTTTGTTTGTTTGTGAATGATTTTAACGATTTCGATTAAGGTGTAGTGTAGGTTGTATTGGATTGATAATTTGTTGACTTTTCCATGGAAATGTGATTTGGCTCAAATGTGCGTTGTTGAGTGCTTCGGCTGGTGATTGTTGATCAAATACGGCTCGCAAATTTAGGCTGTTGCTTCTTTATGAATAGTTTTAGCAGGTTAATAAGGTGTAGCCGTGTTGGTAGTGTAGTTGTTGGATTGACAATCTATTGACTTTTCCATGGATTGGTATTTTCAAACTTAGGGACATATGATTTGGCTAAATGTGCTTTGTTGATTGCTCCAGTTGGTGAATGTTCATTAACGAGATTAGTCGTCGCTCAATTTTCAGCTAACTGCAGTACCCTTTTGCTTCTTGTGCAAATACGTTTTGAGGTTAATTAGGTGCAGATGTGTAGTGGAGGTGTTAGATTGACAATCTATTGACTTTTTTCATGGTTTTGCAATTTTCAAGTTGGGGAAATAGGAATTGGTTCAAATGTGCGTTGTCGATTGCTTTGGTTGTTGAATATTGGGTCCTGATTTAAACGTGATACAATTTTAGGCTAAAATACGAGGCTGAAAAAACCCCGCGCTTGTGGTTGTTTTGGTAAATTTACTAAAGGGAGTATCTGATATGGAATTGAGTATATTCTAAGATTAGTTTGCAAGGGTAGGTTACTAAGTTTTCGATAATCTTTTAGCATGGCTTTACTTTTATTGGGGATAAACCACTAGAGCTTTACCTTCGTCAATGCAACGAAGCTACTGTATTGATGGATTAGTTCTGTTGGGAGGAAAAATTGATCAAGGATTGTTCTTTATGTCATTACACGCCTTTAATTTTTGGGCAAAATTAATTGTGAAGAGGAAAATATGATTGCAATTGTGGTTGATGAGACCCCAAGTGAGAAAGGAACCAGCTGAGATGCTGAGTGTACAATATGTGTGAACTGTGAAGGGTCAACACTTTCAATTGTTGTGGAGGAGACATTGAGGGAAGAAGGAAAAACTTGGGTAAATGATAGCAGGGGGCCCAAGTGCTCAACACTTTTAGTTGTCTTCGAAGAGACATCGAGTGAAGAAGAAAACAATTGAGTGGAGGATGTTTATGAGGGGTCAACTCTGCCATCAACAGTATTTCATGGTTGAAGTACTAGGAAATTATGAAATTGTGCTTCCCTTAAGGCTCACTACTGTTTCATCCTCTAGCTGAAACAAGTGTATACATGTCTCTATAAGCTATTGCAAAGCTTTAAACACATGAAAATATTATAGTGAACGAGAGTTATTGCCTGAAGTGAATCCTGTTTACCTTCCGAACAACCGGTGTGAAAAAATGAGTGAAGGATGGGAAACTTGTGATAAACTTGATAAGTGAATCGTCTTTAAATCCAGTCTGTTATGCTGCCAAACAAGAGTATGCACATACCATACGAAAGAGCTATAAGTTCTATAACTCTACAAAGTTACTTTTATAGGTAATAGCATGATTTGTTTTCAAGTGACGAGGATCTTGTAGAAGACAGTTCTGAAAGACCACGTGGTTGCAAGTTTCCATGAAATATGCTTTTCTGATATTGTATTTCGTTGGCTTCATGTTCCCTTGGATTAGGCTAATTTTCATTCACAAGAAAATCAGAGGTTGATTGATATCTTCCTCAATAGATCAACAAAAGCTTGCTATGTGAATGGAATGGTAGAGCATTGTAAATCTTTAACAAAAAGGGAAATTTCTGCATGAAGCAATGAAATATAAACCACTTGTTTGAGGAATGAGTTATCTTTTTTCTCTTGCTCAATGTTTTGAGGAAACATAGTAGATTAACTGGTATATGGCTATATGCTGAGAATCTTCTCATTAGGAGTTAGTGTAGTGCACATGTGCACATGTGAAGAGCGGGTTCGGTTAGTACATAGGTAAGGACCTGCATGAGTTTGTGCCATTGGGGCACTTTGGCGGATACTTCTTTAGGATTCTACCCAGTTTCTCCTACTTAGTATAAGTACTTTGAGTCTTCTGCAAAGACTGAATTTTCCGATCAGTTGGTATAGTATTATCAAGTTTGGCTCTGGCTGAAAAGCTTCACTGTGTCTGTAATTAGTTCTGCTGATGTTAAAATGAATAACTATGAAAACTGCTAAATTTCTTTCCTTAATACTTGGTTTTGGAACTTGAAGCTGGCTCTAATTTGTTTTTGCACTCAAATTATGAATCCTCGATTAGTGTGTTAACAATGAAATAGGCCAATGTGTGTACTCTCAGACATGCATAACACTGCAGGTCACTTGTTATTGTAATTTGTTTACTACTGATGTTTTGGCTCTTTATTGTGTTAATAGCATTCCAGTCTCCTGCTTTGTGTAATATGCAGATACGGTTATTTGATGGTTAACACTTTTTTTTTCCTGGCAAATACAGTTTCTTACCAAGAATGGCATATATGACTTCTGGAACTGGTTTGACGACAGGACCTGGTAATCACTGTTACATTATGGCAAAGAAAATGCAATACTTGTCATTTGGTTTATAGATGACTTGTATATTGAATGTCATATCTTTCTGGAAGGTATCCATTGGGTCGAGTAATTGGTGGAACAGTGTATCCTGGATTAACACTCACCGCAGGCACACTATGGTGGTAAGTTTGGATGCTGGTTTTAAGTTTCACCCTAGTGATCAAAATTTGGTTTATTGGCTCACTTCCTTTACTGAAGATGCTCTATTATCCTTGTATGTTCATTTGGGGATTTTTTTTTGTAATTGTATGTACAATTTCTATATTTCTGTAGAGTTTGGTGGTTTGAGCAATTGAACCATAGTGGGGTGAAAGTTAATTATACCGTTGTCATGACAGGTTATTGAATTCTTTGAACATTCCTTTGACTGTGGAAACTGTCTGTGTGTTTACTGCACCAATATTTTCGGCTTTTGCTTCATGGGCAACCTATCTTCTCACAAAGGTCGATTTTGATACCACTCTATACACTTATATAGGGAAGAATAAAATTTTAATTTTCAAATCGGTTGGTTGATGCCTGGTCATCTGTTCTTTCAGGAAGTGAAGGGCACAGGTGCTGGACTGACAGCTGCATTACTTTTAGGCATGGTAAGCACGGCTCTTCTGACCTCTCAGTTCTCATTGCCTAAACGGCTCCATTAGCTGTTTTGTTCATCCAAACTCTAAGCTACATGTTCTATACTTTTTTCGTTAAAATATTGAATGGTGTACTGAAAACTACATTTTCTAATCCTCTTACGTTAGTTTGACCTTTTCTCCATTGGGATTCTTTATGAAGGTGCCATCCTATATATCTCGATCTGTAGCAGGCAGCTATGACAATGAAGCTGTGGCTATATTTGCTTTGATATTTACTTTCTATCTTTATGTGAAGGTGAGTTTGAAGTTATATTTTTGTTGGATTTTGTACGCTTTTTGTTGGTTTTCATATCTCGCTCTTTTGGCTATGATTGTAAACTGGTGAAGCGTTGTTTTTGGAATGCAGACACTGAATACCGGTTCTCTGTTCTATGCAACTTTGAATGCAATGGCGTACTTTTATATGGTATGCATCATGAGAAAGTTTAATTTACCTGCTGGGCTGTTTTATCATGTAATTATCTGATATTGATATTTCCTCTTAGGTTTGCTCCTGGGGAGGATACACCTTCATCATTAACCTTATTCCCATGCATGTTCTTCTGTGCATTGTTACTGGTCGATATTCTCACAGGCTGTATATTGCATATGCTCCTCTGGTAAGTTCTATCCTTTTTAGGTTTTATTGTTGTCAATAGAATCTTCCTAGTTAAGAACCAATCAGGTGATGTAGACACCTCCAAGCTTGGAAATTTGAACTATCAAGTTCCTATTCAGCTGTGCCAATTCTATGGGAATCTCAATATACAGCATATTCTTTTAGCTTAGGGTAACAACTAAATGTCAAGCTTTAGCGTTCTTTTTATGGACATTTGCATCATTTCAGGGGTAACCTATTTGCTAATGGAAACCTAGAATAATTAATTTAATTTCATATTTATCTTTCATGTATGACGCTCATTTTAATTTATCTCCTCATAAATTGGTTTATCTAAAATTTTGAATCATTACTGCAGATTGTGTTGGGCACACTGTTGGCTGCTTTGGTTCCTGTTGTTGGTTTTAATGCAGTTTTGACTTCAGAACATTTTGCATCATTTTTGGTAAGCCAGTTTATAGATGCTGTCTCTAGTTCTGATTGGGCCATTAAGATAGCTGTTTTAATTTGTGTGAAAGTTCTTTTTGCTAATGGTTGCTATGTATACACTTGTTCCACTGTCATGATGAGGTCTCATACCTGGAATTTCTCTTGGCAAGTCTAATTAGTGAAATTGCTGCAGGTGTTCATTATTCTCCACGTGGTTGCTTTTGTGTATTACATCAAGGGAACTCTTTCACCGCAGATGTTCAAAGTAGCTGTAACTCTTGTCGTATCTATTGGCATGTAAGTAATCTTTGTGATGAGACTTATGAGAGTCTCTAGGAAATTATTATCCTTTTTAACACTCTCGCAGCAAAGAGAATGTAGTCTGAATCTTCATGTTAGAAGTGTTGATTCGGATTATGGATTTTGTCCGCTTGATTCCAAATATAAGCAATTTGTGGGATTTTGATGCAACAAAATAGAGGAGCTTCTTGGGTAATGTCTATTGTGCTAAGAAGCAATCAGTGCTCAGATTTAACACAAAACTGTTTGGCATAATAATGGGAGGAGGGCAAGGCTTTGATAAAAAAAATAGATCTGAAGAAAATATGTTATTGACTTATGATAACACCTTACCGGTTACTCCCTTTTTTTAAATCCCATCATTGACCTCTCTCTTTCTGACTGAACTGATTTTTCACATTTGTTATTGGATAATTTTGTTTCCATTTCCAATGGAGTCAAAGACTCATTACTCTTTAGTTCTGGATTATGATGGAATAAATGAAAATGGTTGCCCTTCTTTCTATTGTGAAGTACCAGTCCTTCGATGTAGTTCTCGACGCAATTGTCATCTTGCGTCATTCGGAAACAACCTCCTTGTACTAAGAGGTTGGGGTTTATTTGCTTAGGATTTCCTCCTTCATCTCAACCCATGAATGGGGAGAGGGACACTATCATTTTGCTTTTCTTTGTGAAATTCTTCCAAACATCTTCATTCTTTGCATCTGCGATCATGGGAGTATATTTTTTGACTATTACTAACATTTTCTTTTTCATTAGGGCGGTTTGTTTTGCTGTAGCAGCAGTACTTGTGGCATTGGTTGCTTCAAGTCCAACAATGGGATGGAGTGGACGAAGTCTTAGCCTTCTTGATCCGTATGTAGCTATTTGTGCATATAATTTCTATATGTAGTTGTGTATGGGCTCCGTAAGACACACACACACACGTGTATACGTAAGCGGCAGATTCTTCGACATCTTAGAATTGAATGCCGTTACTCCATTACCACTTTCTTTTGGCTGCTGTTAATTAATATTTGGACAATAATTGTAATAATTGGATAAAAAATATAAAGTAGCAATATTTTATAGTTTGATGCAATACACTCTTATGACTGTATGAGAGGATAGGGTATTGTAGATAAATTCTCTTTTTCGCAGCTACTTCTTGCATCATACCAAAGCATGCACGATACTTTCACCTGAACATACAATTTCACCAATTAATATGTGTCTTTCCATGGTAGTAATATGCTCTACAGATGGCTAAATTTCTGACTAATTGTCCTCTTGTTTTGTGTGGTTGTGTGAAACAGAACTTACGCTAGCAAATATATACCGATCATTGCTAGTGTCAGTGAACACCAACCGCCTACGTGGCCATCTTACTTCATGGACATTAATGTTTTGGCCTTCTTGGTGCCAGCTGGAATTGTTGTAAGTAAATTTTTTCCTTTTTTACGGGACTTAGTATTATAATGATCTTAGAGCTCTCTCATTAGGATACCTCGATGATGCATGCTGCCTTTCATTTCTTGGCTATGTCTCTTGCAGTCGTGCTTCTTACCTTTGTCTGATGCAAGCTCATTCGTAATCCTCTACATAGTGACATCAGTTTACTTTTCAGGAGTCATGGTAAGGAATCAAGGATCACTTTTCTCTTTCATTTGCGATTATATTAACTATTTTATTTTTACACTTTAGTCACTTTTTCAATATACAAGTGATTTGTATTCTCGGCCTGCTTGTAGGTGCGTCTTATGCTTGTATTTGCCCCAGCAGCATGCATATTGTCCGGAATAGCACTTTCTGAAGCTTTTGATGTTTTTGCCCGGTCTATTAAATTCCAGTTGCCTACAATATTAGATACTTCAGAAAATGAGGTGATTATTAAGGATACTTAGACTTTTATTTATTTTCGTAACTTATATTTGAATTTTAGCTGAAGTATTTTTGTTAATGCGTTAACTAAAGGCAGGAGTTATCAGTTCTGGCAGTGCTGGGCTACAAAAGGATGTGGTGAAAGCTAATAAAGGTGACGATGTTACAAAGGATCGACCTCTGAAAAAGGGCAAAAAGAAGGAGAAGGAAAAGGAGAAGGAAAAGGAGAAGGACTCTGCTGGGACTGGTTCCTTGAAGTCCCGTCTTGAGAAGAGGCTTCTTGTTTTACCACTGGAAGCATCTATCATCGCATTACTCTTAATTATCTTTCTTGGAGGTTTTTATGTGGTATGTTACTCTTAAAATTATTATTATTTTTTTTCCTAGTAACAGTTTACTATTTGTCAGAATCCTGTCCAGTAGCTTAGAAGCTTCCTTTGAGGCATTGGATAATGTTAAGAGTTTTATTTGGGTGTTGAATAATGTTGATGGTAATCTACCCCCTTTGGCTTTCCCCTTTTCAAAAACATATTTGTGCAGTGACAATGTTATGTAAAATTTTATATAAAATATGTAGATAGATAGTTGTTGACATCTTTGTTTCGAAGAGTCAATTTTGAGTCCGAGTCCGAATGCAAATTCTTGTGACGATTTATATATTGATGAAAGGCCTCCCCTTTCAGCATATGCTGTTATGTGGTGTATATGAAGCCGATAATAAAAACCTATTGTATGATCAATTATACATTGTAACCAAAGTTGACCTTAGTACAATTGATCTGAGAATCAAGATCGTCTGGTCTTTACCCCCCTCACTGTGCTATACACACGTGGCAAACCCTTCACTGTTTCATGTTTCATGTGCCCTACTGGCTTGTAGAAACCTAAGTTCAAATTCTGGATTTTTTTGTAGATACATTGTGTTTGGGCTGCAGCAGAAGCATACTCAGCTCCTTCTATCGTCTTGACATCTCATACACATGATGGTCTGCATGTTTTTGATGATTTTAGAGAGGCCTATGCTTGGTTAAGCCACAACACAGAGGTGGGCGATAAGGTGAGTTTGACTTTCTATCTTGGTATGATGTTTGATTTTTTCAACTCATAATTGGTTTCCAAAAGCCGGTCTTTAAGTTCACAGTTAGATGTTTTGTGGTTACCTTTTTCTTTAGGTTGATTTTAATTCAGGAGTTCACTTTTATGATATATTCCTGTATGTGTGTCATTGTTATTAAATTTGCATAGCATGAGAATAACTGTTGACAGTGTTGTATCCTTCACACTTGGTGAGTGTTCTTCAAATGCCTTTAAGAAGAAAACATTTGATGTTTTTTATTACCAAGGTACAATTAATATATTGGCTCTGATGTGAGATCAATTAGTGAACCTTTTGGGCTTACCCCAGTTGCAAACCATCTTGTTACCATTACTAAAACCCTGACTGAAATTGATCTTCGAATACAATAAATCATGAATATTTTTAACCATTCTAAACGGGGCCTATTTAATGTTTTGTCGTATTATTTCGTCAAATATTAGCAGCCTGAGTTGGCTGATTCACCAGTTCATTTGTCTTTTGTGTCTTATAAGCTATGACTATAATATGCGTGGAGTCAAAGACTCGATATTCTATGCTTCTGGAGTATATTGGATATGCAAAATGACTCGCTAGACTCGCTGCACTTCTTTTCACCATGAAGTAGCCGTCATTAAATGCAATTATCGGACACAATTTTCATTTCGAGTCATTAAAAACAGTCTCCCCATTTGTTAGCACGGAGGTGAGGCTGGGCGCGTCCAACCCTCCTGACCCCGCCATTTATGGGAGTTTGCGAGGCACTGGGATAATGTGCTTTTTTTTGGAATCTGATTTTCCTATTAAAAAAAAAATGTTTGTATGAAAATTTTACTGGAAAGACATCTTTTAAGTTATATCTGTCTAAGCAGAATACTGAGTAAGATCCTTATTCTTTGCTTTTCTGCAGGTGGCTTCTTGGTGGGATTATGGGTACCAAACTACAGCAATGGCTAATCGCACTGTTATTGTCGACAATAATACCTGGAATAACACTCACATTGCTACTGTTGGAACTGCCATGTCCTCTCCTGAAAAGGCAGCATGGGAAATATTTGACTCTCTGGATGTCAAATATGTGCTTGTTGTATTTGGAGGTTGGTTTGAAAATGTGAGTGCTGCTCTTACTTAAAAGACTGTTGAAACTTCATTTGACATATTGTTTCATGTAGGTCTTGTGGGATACCCAAGTGACGATATCAATAAATTTTTGTGGATGGTTCGGATAGGAGGAGGTGAGTTCCCTCACATCAAGGAACCTGATTATCTGGTAAGTAGACTTTTTAAGCAATTTTTTTTGTTCCATAAGTTGTATTTAAAGTGCCATTGAAAAGGAGGAGATGCAGATGATATTTTAGTCAGTGAATTAGCTGACTTATAGTGGTTATTTTCTGACTTATTGCGTGTTTGGTGAAAAGAGAGACGGCCAGTATCGCATTGACTCTGAGGCAACACCAACCATGCTAAATTCTTTGATGTACAAGCTCTGTTATTACAGGTTATTACTTTATTTGATCTCGGTAGTTTACCTGTGAATTTTTCCCTAGCGTGCAACAACCCCTAACATTTCTTATTGTAAATAGATTTGTGGAGACAGATGGCAAGGGATATGATAGGGTGCGGAGGACTGAGATTGGAAAGAAATATTTCAAGCTTACCCACTTTGAGGAGGTACTGTAGTTTTGAGTAGCTGTTTTATATTTTCTATCTTTAACATAGAGCAATAGGCTCAATCTTTTGAATTCATTGTCTGTTACTTATGCCGTTCTAGTTCTCCAGCACCTTAGGGCTTAATAAATAAACGATGTCTTGTAATCAATGGAACACACATTCAAGGCTCAACTTAATTACCATGTGATCTTATGACTTTGACGGAAAGGAAAAATGGACAACCTGGTTGAAGGGAATAATATAGAGTACCACGCAACATTCTTTTGTACTATCCTTTCCAATTCACATCTTTGACAAACATTGAGGTCTAAGAGTTATGAATGGCACCCTTGAGCATCAAGCTTAATCAAAGGTCTTAGAAGTACCAATTGTACCATATATAATCCCTTAATTAGTCAGTGTTCGTAAATGATGTGAATGGAAAAGGATAGGATAAACGAATGTTTTACACTTAGGAGGGTGAGCTTTATTGCCCTTTAAATTATTCGAGGCTAAAATCCGAAATTAGCTGGATGTTTACTCAAAAGAAAAAATTAATTACAGTATGTTCCATTTGTTAAAACTTGAAATCTGTAACATTTGAGATTAGATTTTTGGTGTCAGATTATCTTCTGGTTTTCTTTTCCCTGTCCTTTCCAATTCACTATATAATCTCTCTGTTTTATATTGCTTCTGTAAGGATTTACTTGTTTTATCCTAACAAACCATTTTCTGTGAACGTCAGTTTATTTTCATCCCTAACTATCACTAATATGTAATTTTGTACTATTTGCGTCCATTCAGGCGTTTACATCCCATCACTGGATGGTACGGATATACAAATTGAAACCTCAAAAGAACAGAATTAGAGGAAAGGGCAAGAAACTGAAATCGGTATGTTACTAGGGTCCACTAGTCTTGTATAACCCAAATCCTTATGGTTTCTTCATTTATTCATAGGAATACGGGTTGCCTTACTTGTATGACTGTCTCATGCGAGTTTGTCTGTATTTTTACTGCCAATTATTAATCCTCCCTCCAAATCCAATTCAAGGGTAATATTTATTTACCTTTTGAAGGTCAAACTTGTAAAACTTCATAAATATAGTACCAAGTATGAAACTTTGAATATTGGAAGTTGGAACTAACATATTTAGATTTGTCATGAAAAAGTTTTTCACAA